>NW_026599288.1:2009930-2326357 GCF_023634085.1 Falco cherrug | reverse complement strand
TTGCCAGACAGCTGACTGCTTCATCAGTTCTAGCATTACCTTCACCCAAACCAATGGTCCACTGATGACTTCTAATATGCATAATACAAAACTCATGTTTTCTCTGTCGAAGAGTACTACGCAGTTGTATAAACATTTCACCAAGATGTTGGTTCTTTGTCTCTCTCAACAAGGCATCTTCAATGCGCTGTACTACACCAACTACGTACAATGAGTCTGATACTATGTTTACAGGTGTATTGCTCCAGCTTCCCCATGCCCAACACACTGCTTTCAGTTCTAAGGTTTGAAGGTTGTCCCGTGGTTCACCGGTGATCACTTGTTTCTGCCACTGATTATGGGATTGCCAAACACACACAGCAGCCTTCTTCGTCTTTCGTCCTGCATCTGTAAACACCGTTGGCCTGTCAACTGGCCTTTTTGAGCATAACGGTCTCGCAATCCACTGATAATGTTCTAACATCTTCCAGAGAGGTCCTTTTGGCCGGTTGTTGTGTACAACACCTGTATAGCCCATCAAGGCTTCCTGTATGGCTGTTGAATGTCTCAGGAGCCACTCATAATCATCACCACGGACTGGAATACTGATATCTGCCAGTTCAGTCCCATCAATTTCAACAATCCTGTCCCTTCCTTTTCTCACCAAGGCTGCTAATGCTTCAGGGCGACGTAAAATACGATGTCTGGGTTGCAATGGCAAAAACAACCACTCTAAAACTGTTACCGAAATCTGTGATTTTATACGGCAGGTTCCAAATATAGAGGATCCGATTGACCTCTGGGGGCAGCCGGATGTTAGCTCGCTTGGCCGCTTGCATCGCCATGGCGCCGATCGGAGGCGGGGGGGTGCTGCCTTGGAGAGAAACCGCGGCCGGGAAGGGGCCTGCCCGGCCGCGCGCCGCCGCTGCCGCGGGGGACCCGAATGCTATCCCATACGCTAATAACCCGGGTAATTCCTTTTTACAATCTATGTCCTGAACGCTCCGCTTTTCTAAAAAGCATTTGAGCGAATGATACGTCGCTTGTCTCTCCATACCTTCGTCAGCGCTGTTGCAGCCTTTGCGAGACTTCGGCGACGCGTGGCCGGCGGGACCCTCTGTAGGTGCTCCCGGGCGCGGGACTGTGCCCTTCCGCCTCCTGCGCTGCTTTCAGGACTGGTACCCGAATCTCCGTCGAACCGTGGCTTGCAGGTTCAGCCCTCTCTAGGGTCCCTGTTCGGGCACCATTTGTTGCGACGGAGGGAAGACACAGTCACTCAGTATGAGTGATCAGCAGACTTCGTTTATTGTACCTTACAGTCATCTTTTATGCCTTGTTATAATTAGCTCATACATATTACAAAAGTTAAGCTCATTATTGGTTAGTTGCCTAAATACCAAGCCCGCCCCTAGTTTCTCTTCTGTAGTTATCTGTTCTCACCTGCAACATTCTTTTCCCACCGCAATCTTCCTGTTATTTTGTAACTTTTGCTTTACTTCAGATAAGCTGAGAGCGATGTGCATTTTTGTCCAGCCAGCTGGACTATGTCTATGTGAACTTTTTCAGCTAGCCAGTTATCCACAAAATCTTTCAGCAATTTTAAGTACTTCTTACTAGCTTACATCTAAAGGTGGCACCAAACAGGCTTTTAAGATAAATCTCTGTTTTTACAGAGTTTAAGTTGGTCTATTACAGTGTTGATATGGAGAAATAGTGTGAAATAGGGACAATGGACATCGATTGTGATTATATAGGTCTGCTCAAGGAATGTGGGTATGGTGACTGGTCATGGGTGTGGTGTCTGGTCACATAGCCACACAGCTTTGAGGAAACGCCTACCCTTCTTCCTCTAACAAAGGGGCTATTTATAAAAAGGATGAGAAAAGGATGAGAGACATTCCAGTGTTATCTAGAGGGAGGGAGTGCTAAGTCTTCTTGCTGGAGAAGATCAGATGGTCACAAGGACATGAATCACCTACAAACCTGCAAGACCACCACATTCCAGGCAAAGGACTGATAAGCTAATTAACATACGAAGCAAGAGTAAGCAGGTTTAGGTAACAAATATGTATAGGCGTTAATTGAATATTCATTTGTTTTACTGTATAAATGTGAGATGGTTCGTCACTTCGGGCATGCATGTTTGTGGAGGAGCGATCCCCCGTGCATCTGCGTGCAATAAACATACCTACTTTATAACTTTTGAGTTATAGAGTTTAATTCCATACGTCAGTGTAATCATCATAGGTTCTGAACACTAATTTCTCCTGTTTAGGATGTTAAGAAGAGGCACTTTTCTGTCAGAATGATGCTATATACTTAACAGCTTTTGTAAATGCCCTGTTCATAATTCCAACTTCAAGACAACAACCTAAATCAGAAATGATGCTGTGCATGTCTGATATAAATTGATCTTCAGTAAAACTGGCATATGAGCAGAAATGTCTCCTCTGAATCTGTAGAAGACGAATATAAATCATGGCCAAAATGACTGTAACCATCATTATAGTGACTTCTTCAAAATTTTCGTGAGATTCATGGGATGTGGATGGACAGGAGAAGGCAGGTAAGACTGCATAGAGATATCCATATACCATTATCAAGAGAAGGAAGTATAAATGCAGGTTCCACCTACTCATACATCCTCTACTTTACTGGGGTACTATGAAAGACCTGCTTTTGAACATTGTTCTCTGTAAGGCTGAAGGGAAGCCGAGAGCGAGTAAAATTTAAGGTGTTTTGCTTGTCCATCATCATCTGCTTAGCTCCACTACTGTCCTAAGATGAGCAAATACAACATGCATAGACATTTTACATAAATTCATATGAAAAGAGTGAAAATCCAAATGAAATGCAGATACTGCTCCAGTTTTTCCCTAGTGTCCTTTAAACGCTCTCTCTTAGAAATCTGAATGCTGCAGTATCTCTGTAAGGACAAAAAGAAGTAGTCTCCTTGTTGCAGTAAAAAATATGCAAGGTACACCATCATTAATGTAACCAATTAAAACATTATATTCATATATATAAGAAATGCTATATATTATATATGGTTATTTATACACTAATTATTTTTAAAATGTAAATATTTTTAAATTATTAATATAGTATGCATTATAATACATAGAGAATAATATAGTATTATAAAGGCAGAAGAGAACTGTTTGCCTTTTTAGTAGGAAGGGATCTACCTACCCTTCTGAGTTTGGACTTCTATAAAACTGCAAGCAACTTGAAAATGCAGTGTCATTATCATATTTGAGAAAATAGATCTTTATTCAGTATACTGCCAGTTAGCTGGCATAGCTATTCATGCATATAAAGATTCAAAATGGTAAGTCTGAAAAAAATAGAATAGCAAATTGCTTTTTACCACGAGACAAAAATGCAATGTAGCATGAATCTGCTTTTCATATTGTTATGAAAGAATCGCATGTAGGCATAAAGAGGGCAGTTCAGTTCATCATGATTATGGAAGTTGTCCACCTGTGAGGTGTACCTACCTAAAACAAAGGCTGAAACCATCTCTTCTCCTTGCTTTGCTATAAGATCACTGACAAGACTTGAACAGATTGTTTAAATGTATTTATTGTTATCGATTTCATGAGACATCCACTCAAAAATACGCTTTTCACTAGCTGATGTGTTTTTAAAAATTATTTTTAATTTAAATTCTCATGGCCTTCATGAAAGATATAAACAAGATTGTGTAGAAAGCATTTGCCATTTGTTTGCTCTAGTCTGCTGATAAAACTAATGTTTTGGGGGCTAAGCCAAACGTGATTTCATTTTTTTCAATTAGAATTTCAAATTCTGTGTTATTTGAACAAGGCAATTTAAAATAAGTAAGGTACCAGCTGGATGAGTTTATACAGTCTGCACACATTAACTTGGCATTTTAACTGTTCAAATGAAGTCATGGAAAGATGCTGGAAAGGCTGAAACATGTCCTTGTTTGTTTCAGAGGTGACTTGCAAAATAAAAAAATCAGCTAGCTTGTTTGTTTTTAATAATGTGCTTACAAAGACTTGGAAGAGCTCTGAGAACTACTGTCTGTTTTCAGTCTACCAACTCTTGTTTTCCCTGTTTAGATAGAAGTCCTTTTAGCAAAACCTGGAGTTCTCTCAGCTGCGAGAACTACCTCACCATCTAGATTCTTCATAAGCTTCAAGCTGAAAAGGTATTACATAGTCTTTGAAATAAAATTACTTCCTCTTTCTACAAAATAATTTTTACTTCTTCAATATCTACACTGTCCTGCTACTCCGTAGCTGTCCACAAGGTTTTCCCAGTAGACAGGGCCTTAATCCTTGTGGTGAGCAAGTACCTGTAAGAGTATAAGAGCTGACAATGCCTTTGGTCAAATCTATGTGTGTGAGCTGTGATCAAACTTCTCCAGCCTGTTGGGATGAAATGGGCAGTCTGGATAGACTTTCTTGTGTGCAGTAATGCACACAATCTTTCCCATGGGAGGAACAATTATACTCTTCCTCTGCTACCAGCTGTTTTAAAAAAAAAATCACTGGGATTTTATCGGCTATGAAACATCTCTCCATCATTGAATTTGTATGATATCAGGCTAACGGGTTCCAAAAGGTAACAGGAAAGGGAAACAAATCATGACTGCATGAATCTTGCTCCTTTAGAAAGGTAAAGTAAGAAGAGATGGGGGAGGGAGAGGAAAAGAGAAAAACCAAACATATTTAAGAAGACCAATTAATCTTTTAGGTAGAGAGGACATAGAAGTCAATTCCGCCCCCCCCCCCCCCCCCCGTTTAATCTTCAAGTAAGGCCATTGCTCAATTTTAGTCTTGCTCATTGTTGTCATCTGTGTAATTTACACACACCAAGGAAGCTATAATTTTATACAATGTCTAGATTCTTTCATGTATTAGCCATCTAAAAGTCTGTTTCCTTCAGGTTACTGGGAGGTAATATTGGGTCATTCAGCAGCAAGCAAACACCACTACATCATTGCTGTAACAGCAATGGGGAAACTGAGAGGGCAAGATATACAACAGTTGTCCTAGAGCAATCCATCCTTTTTCATCAAAGTCCTTGAACAGATGAAATATAGGTACCCATCTCTTTTTACTGTTGTGAAGGTCATCTGGCTAGGATTACATGCCTAGCTCTTAGGAAGTAAAGTTACCTGAGTCGAACCCCATACAAAGTGTATGTATCTGAAGGATGGAGAGAAAAGGAGGGGAAAAAAAAGGTGGATAAAGGAAAAACAGGGACAGAAAAAAAATGTCTGCACAACAAATTTAAGAGGCTAGAAAGCAACAAGCAAGAGATAAGAACACTGATTTTAAATTGTGATATAAAAATTTAGGTGTGAATTCTGACCAGTCTGATTTATTAATGAGCACACATATCCTTCCTCCCTTCCCCCCAAAAATAATTTGCTGGAAACGTTATAGAGAGCTCCATGGTTCAATGCTGTTTGGGATTTTTCAATGCTTTAAATTTTGATGCATTTCCAGCTCTGGAATGTTTTTTTGCCTATTATTTTGAAAAATATTCTAAAAACACTCCCAGTACATTCTTTAAACATTTCTAGAATAAAGTTTGCTTCAGGTAAATAAAACCATTTGCCTTATTTTTCATAAATGGTTGATCAAGAAGCAAAAGGGTCATTCAGATATTTTTTTAAATAATTCTTTTAAATCTTGGCATGCAGAGGAAATGTAATTGCCACCTACATATCAGAAAACATTTAGGCCACTTTCTCAAATCTGTTTTGCAAAAATCATAACCAAAAGTTTATCAAGCATTAACATCGTAATGTTAAGAGAAATCTGGAAAGCAGAGATGAAACA
Organism: Falco cherrug; assembly: GCF_023634085.1. Classification (NCBI taxonomy): domain Eukaryota; kingdom Metazoa; phylum Chordata; class Aves; order Falconiformes; family Falconidae; genus Falco; species Falco cherrug. The sequence continues at coordinate 2,320,559 of NW_026599288.1, read as the reverse complement.
GCAAGTTAGTATTTCTTACACTTTCAGGAATCACAAGAGGCCCATTATAGTAATTCCTCAAACAAACCTGAATGAAAGAAACCCCAAATACCATAACTTCTCTACTCTCACTAAGCAAATACCAAGACAAGATAGCCAGACCAGCATGAGCTACAGTACTAGCATACACTGTCGCAAATTCTCACATGCGCATAAATTTTCTGAACCAGAACTTGCATGGGCCTGCAGTGAGCATTTATGTTAAAGATTATGTAAGTCAGAAGAACTCATCAATTGAGTGAAGCTCTAGCAATTAATATTTAGGAATTATTTTGCCAAGAATGCCTAGGGAATTTCCACAAGTAGACCTTAAAAACACAGAAAAGGTGGCATTATCCATTACAAATGAAGATGGGAGGCTGCTTTTCTTCTCAAAATTAAAGCAACTGAAACTACTATTTCTTGAAAGACATACCAGTTCTGCAAAAGCTATTACAAAAGTGCAGCTTAGTTTTCAAGTCTACTAAACCAGAAGTTTATCCTCAACTGACATGTGGGAGTTCAAATCCTTCCTCCATCTCTTCTGGAGCAGGAACTTCAACTCTTCCCTCCCTCACAGAAAATTCCTTAAACACTGAGTACACATGATGAAGGAGAGGAATCTTTTAAAATCTCCTATTGAAGTTATTGCCATTTCATAAAATACTTACAATATTAGTAAGATAATAAGCAGTTTGAACATATGAACATATTCCCACAGTCCATTGGTGTGGGTATGTCTCAAGCTAGCTCGACGGCGTCAGTGAGCGAAAACCAACCTTGGGAGAGAGACACAGTTATGCTTGTTGGAAGGAAGCCATGGGAGCAAGAAGAGAAACTAAGATACGGAGTTGGAGTTGTCTGCAGAGTATGTGGCCTTGTAGATAAAGGGACTTGCTAAGTTGCTGTGTCTGCAATAGAAAAAAAGAGCCAAGAGTGGAAAATTACTGAGCATAGTTACAGGCTGATACGTCAGCCTGCTGTAAAGCTATAAAAGGCTTGCTTGATTTTAAAAAGTGTCTTCGAGTCTTCAATCCGCTCTCAGAGTCCGTGCATCAATATGCCACACATTGGTTCACATTTAACAAAAGTGACCAAAATTACAATCCCTTTCTGTATACTTCAGATCATGTATGATGTCCTCAACACAGAATGTAGAAAGACCTGGACCCCAGAGCAATTAAAAGCAGAATGGTTAACACATTTTCCTGCTGATATGCAGAAAAAGCAATAGTGGGGCTTACATGGCTTTGGTTCATAATTCTAGGGGAAAAGATAAAGCCAAAACAGAAAAAAAAAATTAATTCTGGCTCAGAGATTCTCTGGCCTTCTTTTTGCAGAAGAAAAGTTGCAGAAATGATTCAAAAACCCCAGACATGCAGACTTCTCAGTCCATACCAGAAACCACACTTCCAAATCACATTAAGCAGCTGTTCAACTATCTGCAGTAGAGCAAAATTGTAACAGGACAAGGCAGTCTAATATTCTATCCATAGATATGGGTATGTTTTGGGCATAGCAACCTGTGGTGAAAATTTATTTAATCGATTACTGCTTATGAAAGTCTTTGTCTTTAATTAGGGATTGCTTAATTTGGACAGGGAGCTCAGGGAGCTCAAGTACAACCTTAATGAGCAGGTGGTGTTTGTCTTGAGCCCCCTGAACAAGCAAGATATGAGCAGGAAGATCCAGACAATATTGTGTGCAGCTGTGTCATGACAGTAACTCTACCACACTCAGGTATCTGGCCAACATCCCTGTGTGAACCTTATGAATCATGAAACAGTGCACACCTGCACTTAGCCTAAACTTAAAAGTTTACATACACTAGGTGTGTAAACTATTTTTGTTTTTCACCGAGTATAAAGGCAGGCAAGCTCCAGGACTGGGCCAGAAGCCTCACCTACGGGTGGAGGCACTGCATAGGAATTTTCCCTGTTACAGAGAGACTCCTGGCGCTGGCTGCAACGGGGCTTCTCAGCCAAAGTGTGGGCCTGGATGATGTTTCTTTTCTTAGTCTCTGTAACACTTTGCAGTAATGATCTGATGCTTTGCTCCTATTGCTCTTTTATCATAATGTGCATAATAACTAGTACTGTTTCCTTTTATCATATTGCATGCTATTTTTACTTTATTATAATGTACTATAATAAACTACATTTATTCTTATATTTGATTTGGAATTCATTTTTGCTTGGTATTCAGTCAATCAGCAAAACACAGCCTTAAATTTTTGGTCCTTCTCAGGTCTAGGGTAATATAGAAATGGAATCTAGAAAAGGCTTTGGTTTTTATCCCAAGTGGACAATACATTTGTACTATGTTGAAGAAAAATGGAGTTGTACCCCTAACTTCAGAGTTCATCTTTTTAAAGTCATGGTCATGTAATCAACATGTCAATCATCCTGCTGTTTCTACCATTTCTAAGGGCACTTTGGGGTTATTTTACTGCACAAAGCAGCTGCACATTGAAAAATAAAACACTGAAAGAAAGACATGTCAGCTCTATTTTTCATATGATCTATTATCACCAACTGATTTTTGTTTGGTCTATACAGACAATAATTCTCAAATACTGACAACTATCCCAGTTAGTAAATTTAAAAGAAAGCTCTTATGTTGTAAGAACACCAAACTGTTCGTATTTTCATCTGAAGTTTACAATTTGGAACTGAAAAGTTATACCTTGTTACAAGTAACCCTTAAAAGTAATAAAACAGCAATAAACTGGGGGTAAAAACCATCTTCCTCTCAGTTTTCTTCCAGTTTGCCTGTTTTGTAAAGGGAACAACAAACACGTAACCTGGCCAATAACCCTATTCCTATGATAAACATGGACACTCAAGAGACCAATCTCTCAAGCCCATGCCATTTTCTGATGGCAAGTATGTACCAGGGACAATATTGTGATGAAAGCAGTGTTAGCCCAGAGGTGCTAGAGCATTAACACCTGCATGCAGACCAGCTGTACATTTCTCCAGCTAGTTCCAGGGCAGTGTTCTGGCACAAAATCAGCTCTACGTGAACCACTCTAGTGGAAACTCATTTAGATGAGCTTTCCCTGGTTCAGCATGGTAAACCTAACCAATAAGTGCAAATTTAAACAGAACTATAAAGGAAACAGACACGCAAATTGAAGGAACTATGGGTTGAGTCAAGCATGTATCTTATCCCCAATCCTCTCCTCAAAGTCAAGTCTCCAAAAATATTACAAAGAACTCCATATATTCTTAAAGCTTGAGGATACAGTATTTAAATAGTATATATCATGTTTTATTCTACCTAATAAAAAAATCTTTCCCTTTGTTTTTTTCCAGAAGCTTACCAATATTCCTATTATTAGTTGACAACTCACTTTAAAATCCTTTGCTCCCAAACATGAGGCATTATCAAGGTCATCCTTCTCTCCAAATTTAAAATAAAGTTGTTATCAGAACACAATGCCACAGCAGCTAACAGAACAATTCCTCTAAGGTTAGATTGCACACTTACCTTTTCTCTTAAAAATATTATTGATTGTTTAGGTTTCCACTCACAATTTTTAAGATTTGACAAAAGAATGCAAATCTGACTTTGATGCAAGCAATTTTAATGAAAAGCTTACTTTTTAAAATAACAAATTGTGCACTTTGTACCAATTCTGCTTCCTCAGTTTTCCCCAGCAATAATGCATACCTCCCAAAAGCCTGCCTTTTTGACCTGTTGAAAAAAACTCTTCCAACTCTTTTATCGTAAAACTCAAGGTACTGTTCCAGATGCAAAAGCCCTGGAAATATCACATAAGGGCACAAAAGACTGATTCACCATGGGTGACAATTCAAGCTCTGCCTCTTGGGGTGCAGAACACTACTTATTAATCTCCAAAATAATTTTCAATTAAAAAAAAGCTCATGCATTGTTTTCATGCATGTGATGTTTTCTTGGTTTCTTTTACAGCTCTAATCCCCACACATCCCTGATCATATATAACAGCAAAAAGAATGAATAACGGGCTAGTCTTCTCACAGTGGTAAAGATTATATGAATAGTATTAACTTCACAGCTGGGAAATCATCTCCAAATATACAGTGCTACAAACTTCTATTTATCTGAACAAGTGTCACTAGTTATACAGAAGATGAGTTTTTCATTTTTGGAGTTTCTTTCTCTCCGACGGATCACAAACATACAAACAGCAACCTGAACCCCAGAAGCATGTTTCAGCTAGAAAGATGATGAAAGGATAACAGGTGAGCAACATCTTTTTATGATAATAAGGGCAAAGAATAACAACTCCACCTAAAAACATTGCGGCAGACCATCCTTACAAAGGCACTAAGAGAATTTAATGCATGGCTGAACTAACAAACCCCAGCAGCTTTAAACATCTCATCTGACTGTGACACTGCAAAATGCACACACTACCACGCACACCTCAAACAAGGTGGTCAATTGATATCTCCATCTTCAGATTACTTCATATTTATTATCTACTAGATCAGAGATTTAAGGTACCTAACATACATCAAAGAGTAATAGATGTTTTCATACCACTTGATCTCCAGAGTTTGTAAACAAGACCATTAATCTTTAATGTATCAGCAGTATAAGCAGATGTGGTTTCTTTCAGAGATACACAGCCAAACACAGTAACCTCTGACCAATAAAATTCCCAACATCATCTAGACCAGGGGTCCTCAAACTACGGCCCGCGGGCCGGATACGTCCCCCCCAGGGTTCTCAATCCGGTCCCCGGTATTTACAGAACCCCCCCGCCCGGGGTTGGGGGGGGAAACCAAGCAGCCGCAGATGACTGCCTGCCACTTCATCCGCGCGCCGGCCCCCCATTTAAAAAGTTTGAGGACCCCTGACTAGACCTTTGGCACAGAAATAAAATTGTCACTAATGAGTTTTTTGTATTTTTAGCAACACTGAGTAAACACTGAAAAATTTAACCCAAGGCCAGCAAGCCATATGCAGAGCAAATTTAGCCCTTTGTCTCTATATCTGTGCGCATACCACTGATACATAAAACTTCAGTTTTGGAAAACGTGTAAGGGTGTTACCTTTCTGGATGTGGATGATGTCTGGAAAGTTGGCCAAATGCCCCTGATACAGCGCTAACAAATCCATCACAGCATCTAAGTCCTGCCGGGGCTGATCTGCAAAGAGGCCCCCGATGGCATCATAGGCTTCTGCAGTGAAGGCTATGGCTTGGTTGAGGCCATCTGAAAAGGCCTGTTGGTCCAGCTCAAATGCCTGACTGAGGCACTTAAAAGAGTGCCCCATCTTCAGGTATTCCTTCTTGAAACCAGTGACTTGCTTGCGGGCAAACTCGTTGGCCGTGTGATTAAGCTGCAGGGTGCTCTCGTCCATCTTCTTCGTGAAGGCTTTGAAGCCATCCACCTGACTTTCCACCTCCTGCAAGTCCAGGCTGGCCCCAGGGCCCGTGGGGACACTGATGGTCAAGAAAAAGTTGGCACCCACCATCTCATCTTTCTCAGCCCTGCGCTTGCCTTGTTTCCAGGCCTTCTCATCCGTGCTGGGACAGGTGAGGAAGTGCTGGAAGGCATCACACTGAGCCAGCACAGGGTGGCTGCACATGTGGTCCATCCACCAGGCCAGGCCTTTGCGACGTTTGGAAATGAAGTCCTCCTCAAAGCGACCAGCGGCCTGCTTCTCCGGCAAGTGGGGCACAGAGATGACAGGGAACTTCTCAGCCAAGCGCCCGTAGAGCCAGTCAAAGTGCTTGTAGCGGCGGTGTACCTGTTGCCCAGTGTGGCTGGGCACTAGCTTGTAGGCAATGTAGCTCTTCATACCCTTGAACTTGGTCTGCTTGGTGGGGTCCTCAATGGAGCAGTGGAAGGGGTAGGGGTTCTCCTGCCACTCAGGGCCCTGGGGGCCAAACACCACACACAGCTTGTCCCCATCCTTCACGAAGCCTGATGCCTCACCCAGCACGAAAGCCTCCCCACCGGACTTGACAAAACTGGAGAAGCGGTTGAGGTTGCGGCTGACCGTGGCTGAGCTCTTGGCGCTGCTGCCAGGCGGGTGTGGGTGGCCTGCTAGGTAGCCACCGCGGGAGCTCAGGGACAGCTCAGACTGCGTGGACAGGCAGTAGTGGCCAGAGGTCTGACTGCCCGTCTCCTTGTAGTCTGGGTGGGAGCTCCGCAAGGTACCCAGCTCATCAGCCATCGTGGAGCTTTCATCCCAGTCATCGTCCCAGTCGTCATCGCTGCCCTGGCTGGGGTGGTAGGACCCGCCGTAGGGCGTGGGCGGAAAGGGGTACCCGTCGTCGTCGGGGGGCAGTGAGAAGGGCCCGGGCACTGCCTCCGGCGGGGGCTGCGGTGTCGCCGGCTTGAAGACCGCGTGGGGCAGCAGCGGATCGAAGCTGTCTGCAGGGAGGTTGACGTAGCGGGCAGGCGGCGGCGGCTCGGCGGCGTGGGCGCGGATTACCTGCACGTAGGAAGCCGGGAAGAGGCCGCGGTCGCCGCGGCTGTTGACACCCTCCAGCCAACCTTCGATGTCCTGCTCGCTGCAGAGGCTCAGCACCTCGTGCTCCCGCAGCGAGATCTCCCCCGGGTTCTCCGACCTGAAGTCATACAGCGCCCGGGCCCGCAGCGCCATAGCCCCACCGCCCAACCGCCCCCCGGGAGCGCCCCGCCGCCGCGGTGCCGCCACCCCTCACCGCACTGCGCCGGCGGGGTTGCGGCAGAAGAGCGCTGCGGCTTGCCCTTTGCCTCCGCGTCCCGCCGGCGGGGACGCTGCGCCAGCTGGCTCACCCGGCTCCGTTGTGCTACTAGCGCGGCCGGTTCCGAGTCCCGGCTTCAACCCGCCAGGCGAGGCAGGGCGCGGGGGCCGGGCCGGCGACCGTCCCACATTACCAGTTTCGCTAATCCCGAGCCGAAAAGCAAGACGGAAGAGCCGAACGCAGAGCGGCCACCCCCACCGATAGACCTGGCCCGCCCCTTCCCGGCCCGCCCTCTGACGTGCGACCGGCCGTAGGGTGGGCGCCAAATCCCGGCTGTGCTCACTCTCCACTCCGCGGTCTGCCCTCATCCGAGAAAAGCACCTCGGCCTCGCGGACAGAACAATAACACGGTTATAATCTGGTAGCGTTTCCAAACTGCTGTGTTTTGAGTGTTTTATACCAATTTTTACAGGTTATAATACTTGCAAATTCAGCCTCTTTAAATCTGTTGATTACATTTTCATAAATCTACACATTTCCCTGACTCAAACTTATGATGATTACTTCTGACCCCCCTCAAAGATGTTTCAGCACTTCTCCAGGTTTGATAAAGAAGCTTGTACGTCTTCTGAGATGCTTTGTTTTCTTTTCAGGGTTTCCATGTTGTGAGAAGGAAGAATTTATGCCATCTTGTTCTTGAACTTTTCTGCAGTAGGTGTATTACACAGATGCTATGGGAAAGTTACGCTGTTTCTGGTAGTCCTCCTCCAGCTGGTTCTTATAAATAAGCAAGAAAAGTAAGGTTATGTAGTGGAATGAAGCTGGGCTAATTAGCATTGATAATATAAAACTGTGGGTTGGCTTCAGGGGCAGTGGGTAGGCTGATTTAGATAATGGGCAGGTGTGGCTGGTTAAGTTAAGTGGTTGAGAGCCAATGAAGAGGCAGCGAAGCCAAGGAGAAGAGGGAGGAAGAAGCAGAGAGAAGGGAGAGAAAATGTGTCCTGGATGAGGTGAGGAGAAGGCAGCAGAGGGACTATATGAAGAATGTGCTGGTATGAGATGGTAAAAGACCTTCTTGCAGCATGATAGTTTGGAGAGTGCTGTGACGGGGTTAGAATTAGGAAAGCGTGTGTTTTAGTTGTAGATAATGTGTATTTTTATCCCTCTTGAAAAATGTGCTTGTGCTGCTCATGTTGGTTTTCTGTAGAACAGCCTTAATCCTGTTCCTGTGCTTTTTTTTTTATCCTGTCCTGATCATTTCCCCTTATAGCTCTTGTGGCACCTGGTCCTGTGTTGTCTGATCACATGGATCCCATCCCATTAATGATGGGTCTTTGGAACCCTGAATACAAGTTTCTCTCAAGATTTCTACCTGTTAATAAACAATTTGAACTAAAGTTTGTGTGGCATGCACTAGCTACAAACTTTTTTCTGCCTGCTGTCTTTCTCATGGGTGTAAATGCTGCCTTCATCATGTTGTGGTGAGCTTTCTTGCCCCTGCTAGGAAAGGAGTTATGTAGAGGAGACTTTCTGTTTGGCCCCCCAGTTCTTCATGTTTTCCCATCAACATCCTACCATATACATGGTTATTGTTTATTTCCCTTACATAGTTCAAAGTGTATGTTACTTCTCAAAGGTCTTGGTGTCAAATAATTTGTCTTCATCTGGGGGCAATTCACTGGAATCCTACAAGATCCACTGCTTGCTTTTATTGCTGGTTTTAGTGTTCAATACCTGGGTTTTGGTTTTGTTCGCTTCTTTCTTCTGACCTTCATTTTTCCAATGTTAGTGCATATATTATCACAGTGCTTTTCTATTACTGTTGCTTGGACTGTGTACTTAATGTTTTTTGAATATATCAGCTCACCCCAGTCTAGCATGTTAGCCCTGAATTCCTTCACTGTTTAACTCTGGTAGTCTGTTTTAATTAGCTGATACCAATAGTGCCCAAAGAACCACATAGCTCACCACACAACCAGCTCCTCGGTGGCCAGCCCAGTTGAACACATTCACGTTGCATCATCTGTGCTATTGTCTCCAAACCCAAACACTAAGTTTGCAGCAGCAAGTTTATGGAGAGCAATACCAAATATCCCCATCAGTGATAAAGCAAGAAGCATCAGTCTCCTCCAGAGAGCTAGCAGCTGCTCAGGATGGCAGAGCTGAAGACCTTGAATGCAAACAATATTGTATCAAGGCTTCTGGGTTTTCCTGACAGCTCATTTGGTACTAGTGGAAGCACCCTGACCTGGCCTGGTCACGATTAACCCCCCAGTGGGCTCTAAAGTGCTCTTCAAGCCCTTCATTAGCATTTATCAGCATCCATAGAAATGCCAAAGCTCTTATTCTGTCAAGGCTAGTGGTTGTCAGCTTGCTGCTGCTGCAGCCAGTTGCACCATCAGTGTATCATTGTTATCAATTTGTTAATAAGTTAAGATTGACTGTATTAATTGATTTTATAAAATCATTTTATAAAATTGAAAAATAGAAGGATAAGAAATATTTTTAATGAAACTTATCTCATAGCAGCTTTTACTGTGCAACTGTCTTCTGTACATCCTGTACCAAGACTAGAAGAAGGGGCTAGAACCATTGGTAAAACTTAAGTAATAAATTTAGGGTTTGAAAGGTTTCTTTGTATTTGACCAGTCTTCTGTATGTAGAAGTGTATTGAAATGTCAGAATATGAGATTAATGGAAACTGGGGACAGTTGACTGGAACAGCTTGTAGTTACCTGCCAAGAAACCGTGAACTTTAGTAAAAGGTAATTCCGGCAGGGGGAGATCGCGACCACTGACTCATGTACCACCTACCCAAATCGTACCCCAGACCCATTTCTAGACTTTTCTAAGCACTACTGCGCAGAATCGGATATAGGAGGAGAATATGTTAATGATTTACGGGAAATATCATGGTTATGCATGAATACTTAATGAATATGTATGAATGAGTTTTATATATGGTGTCTGATTTTTGAGACCTGGCGTGCATTGATAGTGAGAGGACTCGCTCACGCACCCGGCCGTTAATAAAGAAGTGTCTGCTTATCTACATCACATTGGTGTCGATCAGTTCTTCATTCTGAGATTTCAGTAACACTGTCAGTGTCTGCCTTCAATGCAAATGGGGTTCTCTTCTGCCAAATGCAGGGATTCCTGTGGTACCTGATCCAGCATGCTGCCTTCCACCCATGTGGCCAACTTAGAGTAAGGACTAAAACCCCAACAGGAGGTAGATGTGGATCAATTTAACCTGTCTTAGATTTCATCCCAAATTCTGACTACTGCAAATCAAGATAAATGATCAGGGTTTTGTTAGGAGTCACGTTGGAAGGAATACATTAATCGTGATTTGATCGGGGCAGTCTTGCACACTCACATGAATCACAGGTTAAAATACAGGAAAATTAGTTCCTGATCTGCCTTTTCTGTACCATTTATTGTTTCACATACATTTTACTGTATCTGATTCAACACCTTTTCCAAACTTTTCAGTCCCTATTTGTCTTACTTTTCAACACCCTTGATCATATTATTGTTGTTTTCTCTGAAATAGTCTTTTTCACATGAGGTGATCAGTACTAGAAATTGAATAGTGTATGCTGTAACACTTAACATAGGTGCGTCATCCTTTAGGTTAGTTAGAAGTCGAAAATGTCCAAGGACCCTTATTGCCACATGATGGATGTACAGACTGTTAAGTCCTTTAGTTGGTTATCTTTAGAAGGGACATTTTGTCATGGATTCATGTCGTACATGCAATGTGGCAAAGATGAAGACTTTAAACATGGCCGCTAAGGAATAGAGTCTGTGCAGAGACAACTCCTCAAGGACATTGTGCAGGCACGAGATATGTAAATGGATTCTCAGAATTGTAATGAATATGTAAACAATTTCTTGGAAAACTAATGAATAGGTATGAGTAGCCTGTATAAAGGGGGGACTGAAAAGTCCCCTCGGTGTGCATGACTTTGGTGGAGCGATCCCCCACTTACCTAAAGGATGATGTACTTATGTTTATCTATAAGTTTGGAAATGTCCAAGGACCCTATTGCTAACATGATGGATGTACTAAATGCTAAGTCCTTGGATTTGTCATCTTTAAAAAGGCCATCTGGTCCTAAGTTCTCTAAGGTAGTGCCTCTAACAAGAAGTTAGAAGAAGTTTTTGGTGTTCTGTGTTGTTTTGTGAGTTTGTGTATTGAGAAGAAAATTAAGAGGTATAATATTGTGTTATATGTTTGTTTAAAGTAACTGTGGGAAAGTGTGAGCGTGGCTGTAAGAGTGAGACTGTGGAGTGTGGATCCGCGGATCGGAGTGATAGAGTTGAATAATTGTGTATTGTACTGTGGGTAATTACACCATGGCAACTAAGTTAACTCGGTTGTTTAAAAGTAAAAGCTTGGGTAATCTTGTGTTAAATGATAAAATCCCGAAAAATTCTCCATTGGGATGTTTACTGGCGCATTGGGGGGATTTATATGAGGATTTGCCAAAGAGCCAGATGATTGAATATTGTACTAATTGGTGGCCACTATATATATATTAGAAGATCAGGAAAAGTGGCCCACGAATGGGACACTGAATTATAACACTATTTTGCAGTTAATGCTGTATTGTAAAAGAGAAGGGAAATGGAATAAAATGCCAAATGTGGATTTGGTTTTTTTATTTAAGACAAAGAAAGGATTGGCAGGATGAATGTAAGCTAACTATTAGAGATAATTTGGTAATAGCTATAACTTCTGATAATAAGAAAGTGGAAAAAAAAAATGTTGTTTAAATTGTGAGGTTGGGAGTGGATACAGGAGCGACATTTTTTTATTAAAAACCTGTAAAGGAAAAACTGGAACAAAAACAGGCCATTCCTGCAACCCCTGGATTTGAAATTTGGAAATAAAATAATTACACATGAATTTTTGTATGTACCAGAATGTCCGGTACCCTTCCTAGGAAGAGATTTGTTATCTAAATTAAATGCACAGATTGTTTTTGACGAAGGAGAACTTTTCTTGAAAATACCTGCGTCAAAAACGGGAGAAATCCTGATGATACAAGAAAAGGTAAAGGAACAAGAAATTCCACCGGAGGTGGATTTGGCAGTGATCCCTACTGTATGGGAAACAGATATTCCTGGTAAATTGAAACTAGCAGAACCTGTTAAAATAGATTTGAAGGAAGGCACAGGAACAGTGAGAATTAAACAATATTCAATCAAACCAGAAGTGAGACAGGAATTGAAGAAATTGATTGATAAATTTTGGGAGTATAAAATTTTGGAAGAATGTGAATCTGAGTATAATACTCCTATTTTACCAGTCAGAAAACCTTCGGGTGAATATAGACTGGTACAAAACTTGAGAGCAGTAAATCAAATAGTTAAGGATATTTATCCTGTAGTAGCAAACCCTTATACACTGTTAACAGCATTGAGGGAGAATTATCAGTGGTTTACAGTGCTTGACTTAAAAGATGCTTTCTTTTGTATACCTTTGGAAAAGGGAAGCAGAAAACTGTTTGCTTTTGAATGGGAAAATCCTCAAACCAGGCAAAAGATGCAGCTGACATGGACTAGATTACCCCAAGGATTTAAAAACAGTCCAACTATTTTTGGAAATCATTTAGCAAAGGAATTTGAAATCTGGAAACAGGACAAACCAAGATCTGGGCATTTATTTTTACAATATGTGGATGATATATTGATTGCTATAGAAGAAAGATTTATTTGTATACAGGTGACTATTGACCTTTTGAATTTCCTGGGACTAAATGGGTATAAGGTATCCAGGAAGAAAGCCCAAATAGCCTGCCAGACTGTGATATATCTCGGCTTTGAGATTTAAAAGGACAACGGCAATTAGGAAAAAATCGCAAAGAAGCTATTTGTAGTATACCTGAGCCGAGAAATATTCATGAACTCAGAGCATTTTTGGGAATGACTGGGTGGTGTCGCCTTTGGATCATGAACTATGGGCTAATAGCTAAACTGCTGTATGAGGCCCAAAGGAACTCTCCCTTTGTATAGGGCCCACAACAACAAAAGGCTTTTATAGAGTTGAAACGTGCCTTAATGTCTGCACCTGCCTTGGGACTGCCGGATCTAACCAAAGATTTCCAGCTGTTTGTGCATGAAAGACAGCACCTTGCACTGGGCGTGTTAACCCAGAGGATAGGAAGCTGGAAACAACCAGTCGGATATTTCTCTAAACAACTGGACACAGTGAGTAAAGGGTGGCCAAACTGCCTTTGAGCAGCGACCGCAATAGTGATGCTCATACAAGAAGCTCGGAAATTGACTTTGGGAAGAACAATAACAGTCTATGTTCCACACATGCTGATAACTGTCCTAGAACAGAAGGGGGGACACTGGCTGTCCCCCAGCCGAATGATGAAATACCAGGTGGTATTGACTGAACAAGATGATGTGATTCTAAAGACAACTGACCTGGTAAATCCTGCAGTGTTTTTAAGTTCCATACAGGAAGAAGGACGACTGGAACATGACTGCTTGGCTACCATCGAGTATGTTTATTCCAGTCGTGAAGATCTGAAGGATGTGCCATTGGAGCGACCAGACTGGGAACTGTATACTGATGGAAGCAGCTTTACGGAACAAGGAGTCCGATACGCCGGATATGCGGTAACAACAGAGACTACAGTTATAGAAGCAGGAGCATTGGCGAGTACCACATCAGCCCAAAAGGCGGAACTCATCGCTTTAATTCGAGCCTTAGAGATAAGCAAAGACAAGAGAGTAAATATCTGGACTGATTCGAAATATGCCTTTGGGGTAGTGCATGTCCATGGAGCTTTGTGGAAAGAGAGGGGGTTATTGTCCTCTCAAGGATTAAACATTAAGCATCAAACAGAAATTTTACAATTATTGCAAGCAGTTCAAAAGCCAGATCAAGTAGCAATCATGCACTGTAAGGCACACCAGATTGGGAATACAAAAATAATAGCTGGGAATAATTTAGCTGATAGAACAGCAAAAAAGGTAGCAAAGAAACAAGCATTGCAAATGGCAATCATTCCTTCTAAAACAGTAACCCTTCCTAGGGAAAAACAGGGATATTCAGAGGAAGATGACAAATTGGGTCAGTTATTAAATGCTAAGAAAAGCTTAGTGGGATGGTGGGTAACTCCTAACGGGCAAGTAGTAATTCCACCTCTTTTGATGAGAAAGATAATTCAAATGAGACATCAAGAATGTCACTGGGGAGCAGAAGCCTTAGTAACATCTTTACGAAAACAAGTAATATCAGTTAAGATGTTAGGAATAGCTAAAATGTTAACTGCAAAGTGTGAAGTATGTTTGAAAAATAATCCAGTGATTAAGAAAAAGGTTCAAATGGGTAGACTGAAGTCTGGTACAGAACCTGGAGATTATTGGCAAGTAGATTTTTCAGAGTTACCTAGACAAAATGGGTACCGGTACATCCTGGTAAGGGTTGATACTTTTATAGGATGGCCTGAAGCCCTTCCCTGTCGCACCACACAAGCAAAAAGAGGTTGTGAAGTGGTTATTACAAGAAATAATTCCGAGATTTGGAGTTCCTATTGGAAATCCTCTGACAGAGGTCCACACTTTGTTGCTGAAGTAGTCCAAAGTGTTAGCAAAGTATTGGGTGTTAATTGGGATTTACATTCATCTTGGAGACCACAATTTAGTGGAAAAGTGGAGAGGATGAATCAAACTTTGAAACGACAAATAAGTAAAATTTGTCAAGAAACCAGTCTAAAGTGGCCTCAGGCACTTTTTATTGGCCTTTACTATGAATCAGGGTACAGCCAAAGAGTGGAACCTCAGTCAGTCCCTATGAATTATTATATGGAAAACCATACGAGTCTCTAGAACCAAATCTAAACATACATGTAAAAGGAAAACAAGATGTGTATAACTATTTGCTTTTTTTCCTAAGGAAAACTTTGGCTGTGATTACAAATGGCTGAGGAAAATTTGATGGTAGGATTGATTAAAGAATTTGCCAATTTACAAAACATCACGCAGATCACTGCTTGTTTGCCAATACCGAAGGCAGTAGGTGAATCTATTCCATGGGGAATTTTAACTATGAATTTGACTAACCTGGAACATAAATATGAAACCAATTATTGTGAACAGAGGCCAGTGACTCAATGGTATGAGCAAGTGAAAGTCACTACAAAACAGTGGAAAACTCCAGGTAGTCTGGCGGATTGTGAAAAATTGTTAAATTATGTTTTTACCGAAATAGGAAGATTTAAGACTGTGGGATGGTGTTCTTATGATGAACAATTTAAAATCAACGTGAGCAAAAGTGTTATGGAATGGAAGTGTAACGAAACTGGCCAGAGCACCCAGTTAGTAGACCGGTGGGACTCTATATGGTCTATGTCCATATTTTCCCATTTTCAGTATATAGCAAGAACTTCTTGGTGTTTTACCTGGGATGGAAAGGTTTTTTTCAGTATTACCCTGGGTAGATGATAGGTCAACTACATCGGGAGAGAAGGAAAATAAAATAGTGCCATGGTGGAAATGTGAAAAAGTGTATGATTGCAGTAATGCAGACTTAGTATTTCAAAGAATTCCTCCGTTGGCTGCTGCTTTGAAATATGGTTGTTTTTGTCGAGGTCTTAAGAATACTCTCAATTTAACCAGCGCCTTTACAGTCAGAAGAGGAACTTTGTTTAGTTGTAGAAAATCTTCTATTCGAAGTCCAGGACATTTAGTTTGGGCATTAAGTGATGGAACCTGGACAACACACCTACCATTAGATGGTAAGGTGAAACAAATCACATTAGGCATGCCAACATTGTGTCCGATTTGGAAGAAATCACCATTTAAAGGATCTCTAGAGAATCTAGAATTAAAACGAATAAAGAGATCAGGGATAAATGATGATATTTGGAATGAACCATCTACAGGAGTGAAAATTGGCTGGGCACTGGAATCACTTTTAAATCCTATAGCTTCATATAGAAACAGAGCATGGCTCTATCATTTAACTGGTCAAGTGGAAAAATTGGCAAACGTTACCAAGAAGGGGTTTAAGGAATTGAATATACAACTACAGGCAACTTCCAGAATGACTTTAAAAAATAGAATGGCACTAGATATGCTCCTACTTAAAGAACATGGAGTGTGTGGATATCTTAAGGATAAACTGGACCACTGTTGCATCCACATTCCAAATGTCACTCAGGATGTGGAACATGATCTAGACCTATTGGGAAAAATTGAAAAAGAAACTGAAACAATTCAAAAGGATATGTCAGAAGATTGGCTTGGGAAATTTTTTAACAAACTGGGATGGAATTTGAGCTCTTGGATACAATCTATAATTAAGACTTTGTTTCTGTTACTAGTTGTCTTTTTGATGAGCATGCTAGTATATGCATGTCTGAAGAAACAGTTTACCAATAGAATTGCAGTGAGTCGTATGATTATGAGAGAAGTACCAACTATTTCACCAAGACATGATCCATTACCCAAATATGTTGAAACAAAAGATATACGAATAATGTGAAAGTATTGAAATAATGATTTTCAACACTTTCAAAGGGGGGAAATGTTACCGATTAGTTAATAAGTTAAAATTGATTGATTTTATTTGATTAATTAATTGATTTTATAAAATCATTTAATAGAATTAAAATATAGAAGGCTAAGGAAAAAAAAATTTATAGGAAACTTGCATCTACGCAATAAGAGACGTTATGGAATCTTTTGTACGTCTTGTACCAAGGCTAGAAGAAGGGCCTGGAACTATTGTAATAACTCTAGGGTTGAAAGGTTCCATTGTATTTGACCAGTCTTCTGTATGCAGAGGTGTATTGAAATGTCAGAATATGAGATTAATGGGAACTGGGGAGAGTCGACTGGAACAGCTTGTAGGTGCCTGCCAAGAAACTGTGAACTTTAGCAAAAGGTAATTCCGGCAGGGGGAGATCGCGACCACCGACTCATATACCACCTACCCAAATCGTACCCTAGACCCATTTCTAGACCTTTCTAAGCTTTACTGCGCATAATCGGATATAGGAGGAGAGTATGTAAATGATTTACGGGAAATGTTATGATTATGTATGAATAATTAATGAATATGTATGAATAAGTTCTATATATGGAATCTGATTTTGGGACCTGGTGTGCGTTGATTGTGAGAGGACTCGCTCACGCACCCGGCCGTCAATAAAGAAGTGTCTGCTTATCTACATCACATTGGTGTCGATAAGTTCTTCATTCCGAGATTTCGGTAACACAATCAAATGTTGCATATACATAAGGTTTCCAAATACTCCTATACATATTCATGACATATCCACCCCACCCCTGCTTCATATTAAAATTAGTTCCAATAAGCCATTTCCATAAGTCCTTCCTGTAAAAGTCGGACTAAAGAGACTGATATTGTCTCAGCATTGCTAACAGAGACCTGGAGATGGAAGTGAGGCCCAGTGACCCTGAAGGAGAACTGCATGGTACAAGGAGTACTATGCCGCTCCCTGATACTCGGCGCTGGAAGGAACAACTACAATAAGGCCGCATAACAACTGTCTGGAAGATGAGTCATAACTGTTGTCGTAACAACAAACCAGAACATGCGTGATAACCTTGCTCGAGAAGGCAGAAACTGGCAACATTCCATGGGCCAGAGGAGGAGCAACGTGTATTGCTCGGCATAAAAGAGGACTCCTTAGCAACCGAATTTTAGGAGATCTTCCCCATCAAGGATCACCACGATCGGAAGGACCGGCGGGACGCTGCTTGGACCTGGGACCATAGGGATGCCTTGGACCCGTGGTGGTAGCTATAATCCTCTTTCCTTTTCTTTTACTTTGTCTTTTCTTCACTTTCTGTCTTTCTACCTATCGCACACCGCTTTACGGGCAAACAATAAAATTGTGCTGTTTGATTGAAGCATAACCCCTTGGCGTGGTCGTCTTGATTTTTGCACTTCAAGATCATAGTAAACGAACCATCACGAGTCCACTGAGTGGACCATGACATTAAATTGGCATCACGGACAGGATCCTGAGAGACAGAGGGGTGCAGGTTGTGTGTGGTTTGTAACAGGGGAAAGACGTTTCATTCTAGCCGCACCTGGCCCTACACCCAGCAGGGTGAGAGGTGTCCAGAAAGCAAGGGGGGCGACTCAAATTTCCCACATACCACACGGGCCTAGGACTTAGCACTCTAAACTCCAATTGAGGGCTCTGTCTGTTGGGATCCAACTAAAAGAAGAAGTGCAAAAGGGGGAAAATGCCAAAAGGGGGAGCTGCCCTCGTGTTAATGAGAATTTGTCTGCTCTGCTCGGGAAAGTGAAGGGAAAACCTTGTAGTAACTATAAGCTGCCTTCCCAAAGCGGATTTTTGTTCTCTTCAATCATTCGGGGAACAGAAGGGCGACACATCAGTGGCTGTGTGTTTGTAACTAAGTCTAGCCTCCCCAAAGTGGGTTTGGTCCCTTCATAGTGAGAATGGCCGAAAAGGCTGATAAACAAGATCCTTTGTTAATGAAAGATCGGGACATGTTTTACACATTTCTGGCAAAGTATGGGGCTCGACCCTCTGTACCCAGAGAAGATTGGGCTCAAGATAATTGGGCAAACTTGCAGAATGTAGTGGACCAAGTGACCTCTTTACAGACTGAAGTTAAAGTTAGATCAGGTAAGGGCAAAACTATAGTCTGTGCCATTTTAGGAGCCAGCCTGGTCGCAGCAATCGAAGATCGCCTTAGAAAACATAGCAATGAAAACAAAATTATAGAATCCCTTGAAAATTTGGTGAAAGTTCTGCAAAAAGTGAATTATGACTTAGAACAACAATTAGAGAAAGAAAGGGAAGAAAACCGCTTGTTAAAAACCACTCTGAAGGCAAAATGCTCTAAAGACACTGAAGTCCTGAGTGTAATAGAGCTGGAAGTAGAGGAAAAGGGTATTTGACAAATAAACCCAATATACCCTCAGAAGGAGTTGGAAGAGGCGAGAAAATGTTTTGTGGAAAACCCTCAAGTGAGACCCTTAATTAAAACAGAATATACTTATCTGAAGGAGGACGATGATGATCCTCACATTACAACCAAAGAGATACCATATACTGCCACTGAGCTAACCAAACTGAAAAGAGAGTATGGGCGCCTTCCTAAAGAATCCGAAACGGAGTACGTGTGGCGCGTATCCCTAACTGGGGGGGACCAAATTCAATTAAGTGAAAAGGAAGCTGGTGGCTATTGGGGTCACAGAGTTTTCTTGACAACAGGAGATAAACGTGCCCCATGGTCCCTAACCCAGCGAGCTGCTTATTGGGCTGGAGGATTGAACCCTTTGGACAGAGAGGATCCCCTGGCAATCACTGGCACAGCTGATCAATTTTTAGAAAGTGTACACAAAGCAGCCTGCTACAAATGATACATGAAAGACAATTAATTCCCGGATGTGAATCCCTAATGATGCTGCCGGTGAATCCCAAAATCATGACCCCCTTGATAAGGGGACTTCCAGAGTCACTCAAACCTACGGGGGTTAGCCTTCAAAGGACCATCGTGTCGATGGGCCCTGTAGAAAGGCTGGAAGGTTTTATTAGAAGCCAGAGAAATGAAACACCGGATTCAGTTTCTTCCCACCATACGACCTCAGCATCAAGTAATAAAAGGATATGGACCTGGGGGCAAGTAGCACAAGAATTGATAGATTATAGTAGGAAATATGGTCCTGTAAAAATCCCAGAGGAAAAGTTGAGGGGAATCTGCCAAATAGAAGTTGAGGATTTGCCCCTCCCCACCAGTAAAACTGTAGCTGCCGCTGATGTCCTGAGAAAGGAGCATCCGCACCATAAAACAGGAAAGGGAGGACAGTCCATGACTCGACAACAGTGGTGGCTTTTGGGAATTAAAATGGGAGTCCCCAGGGATATAATGGATGGCTTACCCTTTGATAAATTGAGCAAGGTAGTTTTGAAGTGGCATAATCCAAAACAACCCTCTCATACACAGGGCAGGAAAAAAATATCACCCGATACACCCTCAACTGCCCCCGCTGAGAAAGCTGTTTCCCATGAGCAGGGAAGCTAGAACCTCCATTCCCTGGTAGCGGGCGGGGGAATGGAGGATGGATTTATATCCGTCAGCTCATAAAAACTAAAGGAGGAGACATTAATCACAGCTATAGCTGGCCCTAAGCGTGCACCAGTGACCTTTCTCATCGATACCAGTGCACAGGTCTCTGCTCTGACAGAGGAAGATGCTGAAAGATGTGGGGTTTTTCCCTTGAAGCACCGTTTTTATGTTCTGAATGCCTTAGGGTCGACAGAAGTTATGAAAGCTGCCCCAGTAAAGTTGACTCTTCCAGGAGAGGAAGGTACGGATAATGGTGATTGGAGACATTCCAACAAATTTGTTAGGAATGGATGCCCTCAGGGGAAAGCAGTGGGAGGACTCTGAAGGGTTGTTGTGGACCTTTGGAACACCGCAACTTCGTGTCAGATTGCTTCAAACGGCACCCCCACTGCCGTTCAGCAGAGTAACTAATGTCAAACAATATCCCCTTCCCCTGGGAGTGAAGGAGGGCATTAAACCAGTCATGCAGGAATTGCGAGAACAGGGAGTGGTGATAAATACCCATTCCCCTTTTAATTCTCCAGTGTGGCCCTTAAGAAAACCTAATGGGAAGTGGCAGCTCACAGTAGATTTTTGGAGACTGAATGCTAACACCCATCCTTTAACTGCCTCATTTAACTGCCACAGTCCCTAATCTGGCTGAGTTGGTAACAGTAATCCAGGAAAAAACCCATCCAATCATGGCAACAATAGATGTTAAAGACATGGTTTTTATGATACCTTTGGGACCAGAAGACAGAGAACGTTTTTGCTTTCACGTGGGAAGGGCAAAAATTTACTTTCATCCGCCTTCCCCAAGGGTATAAACACTCTCCCACACTGGCTCATCATGCTTTAGCCCAGGAGCTGGAAAAAATACCAAAACCCAAAGGCATAGCTGTTTATCAGTATATTGATGATATTCTTGTGGGAGGAGATGAAATAGAGGGTGTGGGAGCAACTCAACTGAACATAATTTCACATTTGGAAAATTTGGGTTTGCAGATTCCTCCAGAAAAGGTCCAAAAGCCCTTGCAAGAAGTGAAATTCCTAGGAATCTGGTGGAAAGGGGGAATGACATGCATCCCACCAGACACCCTTGCTTCCTTAGAACAGATCAAAATGCCTGAGTCGAAAAAGGATCTGCAACATGTCTTAGGATTATTGGTGTTCTGGAGAAAACACATCCCGGACTTTTCTATCATTGCCAGACCTCTTCATGATTTGCTAAAAAAAAGGGATCAAATGGGAATGGACTGCTTCTCAGGAAGAGGCTATGCAATTGTTAATTTTTGAAGCAACAGCACACCAAGCTCTTGGCCCTATCCACCCTACAGACCCTTTCCAGGTGGAGTGGGGGTTTGCTTTATCAGGACTGTCAGTTCACATATGGCAGCGGGGCCCTGAGGGTCCAACCCGGCCTGTGGGATTTTACTCCCATGGCTTTAGGGATGCTGAGAGAAGATACACTGTTTGGGGGAAAGATTTGTTTGTGGTTAGCTTGGTTCTCATAGAAATAGAAAAAAATCGTATGACAACAGCCCATTATATTGAGAGGCCCATTTAAAGTTATAAAAACAGTCACTACTGGGACCCCTCCCCCTGATGGGGTGGCCCAGAAAGCCTCAGTACGAAAGTGGTATGCTCAGATTGAACACTATTGTAACACTTTCTCTGTATCTGAAGGAGCTTTAAAAAAACTAGCTATACAAGAAGTAGAGAGCCTGGACGAGGGCCAAAATAAACCTGCCTCAGTCATTCAGGTGGCCCCTCCTTTTCCCTGTGAACAGTCAGTTAGTGCTTGGTTTACTGATGCTTCTGCCAAACGAGAAGGAAAAGTGTGGAAATACCGAGCAGTAGCGCTCCATACCTCTTCCGATGAACAAATTATAACGGAGGGAGAGGGTAGTGCACAAGTTGGTGAATTAATTGCAGTATGGAGTGTTTTTCAACGTGAAGCACAAACTACTTCTCCTGTTTACATTTATACTGATTCTTATGCTGTGTTTAAGGGATGTACCGAATGGCTTCCTTTCTGGGAGCAAAATGAATGGCAGGTTAATAAGATTCCAGTGTGGCAAAAGGAAAAATGGCAAGACATCTTAAGTATTGCTAGCTGAGGGAACTTTGCTGTAGGTTGGGTAGCTTCTCATCAGATAGATGGGGGGTCAGCAGGAGAATGGAATAACTGGGCTGGTGAGTTAGCAAGGCTAGCTCCTGTACAGAAGGACCAGATTTCAGAAGACTGGGAATGCCTGTTAGAATGGTTGCATGTAAAACGCAAACACACAGGAGCTAAAGATCTGTACCGTGAAGCCCTTGCCCGAGGCTGGCCCATCACCAGAGAAATGTGTAAAACCTGTATATCAGCCTGCGAACAATGTTGAAGACTTGAAAGGCACCCTTTAGAGGATGACCCTCTGCATTTAAGGGAAGGTAAAGGCTTGTGGGATGCCTGGCAGGTGGATTATATTGGCCCCTTTAAGAGATTGGGAGGAAAACATTTTGTGCTGGTGGGAGTGGAAATAACATCAGGACTAGTCCAAGCAGAAGCCTTTAACAGGACTACGGGGGAGAACACTGTGAAAGCGCTGCATGAATGGTTTGGAACTTTTCCAAAGCCACAGGAAATACAATCTGACAACGGTTCCCACTTTACCGCCAGAATTGTACAGGACTGGGCACGAAGCAAAAGGATTGACTAGGTGTTTCATACCTCATATTATCCGCAAGCTAATGGAATTGTAGAAAGGACCAATGGTCTCTTAAAACGACTTTTGAAACCTCATGAGGGAAATTGGGATGTCCGCTTGTGGGAAGCTGTTAAAGGTGTAAATGATAGATGGGGGGTAAACGGATGCCCCAAAATAACTGCTTTTTGCCCAGCGGCTCCTTTCTTGGTTCCCTCATTAAAGGGACTAAATGATTCAAAGAACCCAGCTCACTTCCCAGGACAACCCGTTCTGGTGCACTTCCTACTGTGGGAAACGTACCACTGGTACTGAAAACCCCACTGAATGCATGTGCTTGGGTAGCCTCTTGTTCCTTGGGAAAGGAACATAAGATAAATACCCGCTGGATAATACCATCGTTTTAACTCTTTTTGCCTCAGGGAGGCAAGCTCTGTTGTTTTAATTTTACAGGAGAACTCCGAGGGATACCTTCTGGGAGGCCATGGAAACTGAACTCTTAAAACCCCGACTCAAAGAAAGACATTTTTGATCATAACAGATTTTATAGGTGTGTATGGGGGGAGGGATGTTTAGATTCTTAGAACGATTAATAGTGGGCTGGGACCATTTGTGCTTTTTTGTATCCTCTCTCTTGCCTACAACCAAGAGCCTGATAACTGGCCTTGGAATCATGCCCAGAAAAAACACACTGGAATAATGGAAAGTGTAGATTCAAAGACAGAACTAGCTATGGTGATTTTTTCTGAAAATGAGGTGTACCAAAGGAATCAGTGGGATCGGGATGATGTGGAAAAAGTTGCCCGATTGTGGGGCAGATTAGGAGATAAGATAAAAGTAGGGTGTCAAATATATAATGAAAGGGATAACACCAAAATTTCAGGAAACACCCTGATTAATGTCAGAAAGGTAGGTAAAGAATTTACCCTTTTAGATACGACCACGTGCTTTAATTCACGGGAATGTTGGCACAATTTTACCTTAACCGAGCCCATCTTTATAGTATGCCTAGGACAGGAATCCCCAACAACAGCTCTGACTTGTAAGATTAAAATAACAATCATGCTAACCACTATTCCTCCCACCACCACAGTTATAACGACCCCATTAACGCTTGATCCAAAATTGGCTAAACTCAATCAAAACATTTTTGAAATTGGACCATACATAATCAGAAATACAGGTCAGCAACAAATGTTGTCTAATCCAGAATGGTCTCTTGAACGAGTTGAGTTGTTGATGCAAGTTAATGTTTCAGATATTCAGCCAGCCTGCTCTCCTTTCCTAAAACCCTCTTACGAGGGATGGATAACCTGGCTGCGGAAACGGACACCTTCTGGGAAACGGACTCAGAGAGACCTAACTGGTGTTTTGAGAACAGGACTGGGGGTTCTGAATGGCATTGACTCAGAGATATTAATGAACAAATTGGCAACTACAGCTAATGATCTGGCAGGATTGCAACGGCCTTTGCGATCTTCCCTATTGGCTCTGGGAACTAACCAGTGGCAGTTAGCAGATGTGCTACCAAAATGGGAAAAGGTGAACGTGGAAGATCACAAATTGATTGTAGATGCACTTGGTGTAATCCAAAATAACCTTTCTTTGACTCTTAGTTGTATCCAGGCCCAATTATGGATACAGTCAGTGGCTGCCTTGATTATTAGAGAAGGTGAAGGAGGCACTTTCCCCACTGAAATTCAGAGAATAGTCTGGGACAGTGCACCGACTTTGAGAAGAAACTCCAATCCTGGTGGAATTTGGTAAACTTTAATATAACCCCACCACAAACATTACCACCGCTTTTGTATTGATGATATCCCATGCATCAATAAATGTAATCTACCCAATTATTGCCTTAGGGTTGAATCACAATGGAACCATACTCTATCCTTTCGAGCATAGAGTATGGGCCCAAAAGGTGGATGAGAAATGGCAAACTGTAGATTTGGAATCTTGTATCGTGTGGGAACAACAAGGGTTCATCTGCGAAGACAATACAATCAGAACTCAGGACATTTGTTTAGACACTACACAGAATATCTGTCATTTTGAGATTCGTCCTGATGATAACCCTGAAACAGTGCTTGTATATATTGGCAAAGGTTGTGCATGTTTGAGGACTGCTTCTAATTATGTATCTGTAGATATGGTGATTGTGGATACTAAGAATCATTCAAATTTTTGTGTTTGCAATTTTATTAACATCACTGGATGTGACTTCTCCTATTTAGCCCCAGTCACATCTCACCAGCTCTTGAAATCTAATTATACACTGATTCACAAATTGCAGCCTGCACCCATTGGAATGAATCTCACCTTGGTAAAACAACTGTTACAGCATCAAGATTTGATCAAGATTCTGGAAAAGGTTAGAGAAAACGGACAGAAAACCCTGATAACTGTCCATCACAATGTGGAAGAAATATACTGTGTCTTGAGAAGAGTGAGAAAAGATGCAGAACATGGATGGTAGGACACACTTTTCGGATGGTCACCGACTGCTACTGGCATCTTGAACAAGTTGTGTCACCCTATTGTTGTCCTTTTGATATTGGTCTTGATCGGTCTTGTTTTGTCAATGATATTGTATGTCTTATATTGGAAAATGGTAAAACAATTGGCACATTTGACATCTGTAATCAATGCACATAACTTGCTGAATATCCCCTCCAATGTGGACAACCCTAAATCTATTGACACAAGGAAAATTGTGTAAGACCAAAGCAGATTTATGTTTAGTTATTTTTATGAATATTTAATTATTGTAAATTGTTTGATATAAAGTTGATTATTCTTTCCCCTTCTTTTACTGTCTGTCATTTTCCTTTCCCCCTTTTCTTTTCCCTGTCCTCTTTTTCCCCTCTTAAGAGGGTTATATCGCTGCCACATAGTCCTGATAACAATGTTGAGCCACAGGGTGGTGTAAGAGTCAGTCTAAAGAGAACAATATTGTCTCAACATTGCTAACAGAGACCTGGAGATGGAATGTGGTCCTCATGGACACCTAGACCCAGTGACCCTGAAGGAGAACTGCATGGTACAAGGAGTACTATGCCGCTCCCTGATACCCAGCACTGGAAGGAACAACTACAATAAGGCCGCATAACAACTGTCCGGAAGATGAGTCACAACTGTTGTCGTAACAACGAACCAGAACATGCGTGATAACCTTGCTCGAGAAGGCAGAAACTGACAACATTCCATGGGCCAGAGGAGGAGCAATGTGTATTGCTCGGCATAAAAGAGGACTCCTTAGCAACCGAATTTTAGGAGATCTAACCCACCAAGGATCACCACGATCGGAAGGACTGGAGGGACGCTGCCTGGACCTGGGACCATAGGGACGCCTTGGACCCGTGGTGGTAGCTATAATCCTCTTTCCTTTTCTTTTTGCTTTATCTTTTCTTCACTTTCTGTCTTTCTACCTATCGCATGCTGCTTTACGGGCAAACGATAAAAATGTGCTGCTTGATTGAAGCATAACCCCTTGGCGTGGTCGTCTTGATTTTTGCGCTTCAAGATCATAGTAAACGAACCATCACGAGTCCACTGAGTGGACTGTGACAAGGGGGTGGGGGGGCTCCGAGTCCTCATCCAGCTGTCTGAGTAGTGGTCTAAAATTTTTCACTGGACCATTCTCTTCAACTGACGGATTTTTTCCAGCTTTGTACATCGCTGACAATACTACAGGCAGAGCAACACCTTTTTAATTTCCCTTTAATTTCTTTCAAATTTTCTTTTTCGAGGGCCGTTACCAAGGTATCTTGGGGAAGCATAATGCCACAATCTTTTTGCCACTCAGAATGATTTCAGAGAGAAAAGAACATATCAGCCTAGGATACTTCATCCTATTTTCCATCTCTTCTCAAAAACAACATTAATTGTAAAATGGTATTATAATTCCACTGAAACCCCCAGCCACATTTTTCCAGTGAGCTAATATGCACCCTAAGGGGCTTTTCTTGAGAATCCCACCATCCTGGGAGTTCCCCATTTAGTTTATTTCAGTTTAATATATTCTGGGTCAGAAGTTGGTCTAGTATATTTTTTTATGTCCTCCCACCTTCTTCTCAGATATCAACAACTTAGCCCTACTACCAACAAACCTCACAAAACAATTATTTCTATAATTATTAAAACACTTATACTATACATGGAACAACAAATGTATTATAATGACAGCAAATAAGCCAAACAATTATCAGCCCAGCTATTATCCCTCCAGCAGCTGCTAAAACCCAGGTTGTCATTAACGAGATATCCCTTAAATACAAAAACAAATCTCATCAATCACCAAATAAATCACTCGCTTCGTCCGTCTCCAGCAGTGTCCTTCACAGGAACTGCGTGATTCACGAATCGGAACTCCGCTCTCGTTTCGTGCTTAATTGCATGTCTCAGCCACACACTCACTCACACCATTCACACCGGGTGCTGACAGGAATGCTACGGCAGGACGCTCTATCGTCCTGCCTCTCACTCCACACCCTTATCTTCCTGAAGGTACCTTCCCCTTGGGACTACGCCGCATGCCAGACGTCTCTGCGTGCTTTACCGGCAGCCCGTTCACAGGACGCACTATCATCTAGTTACCCTGTAAACATACCGTTTGTCTGCGATGCAAATGGTCCTTGTCTGCCCCTGCAGTGAGCGGCTGGGAGTGGAGTTCCTCCGAGAAATCCCAGGGTGCACACCTAGGACGTCCGCTCCTCAGTCGATCCTGCAGCCGAGCAGAGGGGGTCCCACCTGAGTCGCCAAAATGACGTGCGGAATCACGACTCTACAACCTGTGAGGTTATGAAGTAGGTAAGTTTATTGCAGCGCTGGCTGCACAGGGGTTCTCTCCACCACAAAGTGCACACCTTGGAGCCCAAAGTCGGTTCCTTTTATTATACTAAATGTTACATATTCGTTAACCCTGATACATATGCAATACGCTTCCAGGGACAGGGAGGGATTATTATAATTAGTTCCGGAAAATCATTAGCATAGTCTCCTCCTCAAGTTCCTCTCCTCTGTGCCTGCGTAGTGTTTCCTGGTGGTCATGGGCCGGGGTCTCTGGGATGAAGGCTGTAGGTCTTCCTCACTGTGTACTTTTCACCTTTTGGTGTTTTTCATCACTAAACCGGTTTGTTCTGGTCTGCATCCTCTTTAGTTAACACCAGGGCCTTGAGGGGCTTTGCTTTTCCTAAGGTGATTTCCTGTCCAATTGTTCCTTATACAATATATTATAAATATATTATAAATATAAATATATGTTAAACCCACAAGCTAACCAGCCTTCCTGTGTAAGTGTTCCTTACACAGCTATATGTTAAACCTGCAAGCTAAACAGGCTTTCTAAATGTCTACCTTATAAACCCTTTACATGTTAGCTCCCCTTATCATGTGTTTGCTTAAGCCAGATACTGTCTTATTAAATGTCTTTGCAGTAATTAGATCAGACTACAATCAAATTAATTGTACATGGAGGTATTAAGACCTGTTCAGAAACTGATCTTGTTCCAGTTGAAGTATTCTAGGAGGTTAGTATTAATGACATGTATGTGTCCAGGGGGAAATTAAGCTGTGATATGTATACACACAACATTACCAAATAGGTACAGTTTTCCCAAATAAACTTTCATGGACTTGACTTTACTTTCTCATTTGTGAATTTTTGGGGCAGGGGGAGAGTAGGGGTGCTAATTGGTTAAACCTGATATACCAAAAAAACTTGACTGTAATCCTGGATCTGAATTGTTGCTGAGTTCGAAAAGGTTAAAATCTGCATCCATATTAGCATCTTCTTTTTTTCCTCACTCATTGTATAGTTGGAGTTAAACTGATAAAGGGAGCCTAAATTCCATTAATGCTTACTGCACTATGTGAGAACTACAGTTTTAATTTTATTTAGAACAAGTATCATATTGGCCACTCATGTTTGATGACGTGGTCTGAGATCCAAATGTACTGTACAATGAAGTGAATATATATTGTGTGGGACTGTGGAAGCATCAAAAAAAATCTAATTATCCTTTTAAATAAGTAAATGTGGAAGAAAGCAAATTAGTTCTATAGAATAATGTTAAATGCCTTTGTTTTGTTCCATTCCTGTAATTTGTTTTTGATGCATCACAATTTTTGCATTGATGGTAGTTAAGTATCTGGTATACTTGCTGGGGATTAGAGGTTGAATTGAAAGCTACAAGAAGATCCTGTGAGGTACTGGTTTCTGTGAAAGTACTGAATCCAATGAAAACTGTGGAATAAACCCATCAGGGTATATATCTACTTAGAATGACCAGCGAGTGGAGTGTGAATAATGTTTCTATTTAAAATGTGGGGTTTAGATTTAGAAATTAACAACCTGATAAAATCATTAGATCAGTGCATTTCCTAACCCTTTTGTTGTCTGATACATGCAGAGAAGACAATTACCTATTTCATGACATCAAAATGTTTTCTAGATTCTCTCTACCAATTTCAGGGGCCAATGGCATGGTACACTTGATTTAGAAGTGTTCTAAGACCCAGCTTAGAGAGATCAGTAGGAAAATTATGTGGTGATGAAACATTCAAGATAAGCACCAACAGAATCTGAAAAAAATCAAAATGAAAGAATATGTTGCATATAAAACTGATATGTTTTTAGGAAATGTTAATTAACTGCCTATACTGAAAATACCTACGTTATTTAGTGAGGCACAGGTATCTTTTTGGTGAATTACAAGACCCTGTTTGCAGTACCTTCTTATTTTGCCAGACCTTCACTATTGCAGCTAACATATTTCCATGCTGTCTGTCTGCCCCAGCCTGAATTCTTCTGGGAAATTTAAATGAAAGTTTTTCAGATATTTATCAGAAGGACATCATAAAAATAAAAAAGTTTTTTCCTCTTAGATTCTTTAAGCAGTTTGGCTAGAAAGCTTTCTTTCATACTTTGGAACAAGGACTTGAAATTTGGCAGTCTTATTACCTTTTGCATCCTTAGATATGCCTGCTGCAGGGCCAGTGAAAATTTGCCCAAATATTTCCAAGTTAAACTAAAGTTTATTCAGGCCCTACTGTTACCGAAATCTCAGAATGAAGAACTTATCGACACCAATGTGATGTAGATAAGCAGACACTTCTTTATTAACGGCCGGGTGCGTGAGCGAGTCCTCTCACGATCAACGCACGCCAGGTCCCAAAATCAGATTTCATATATAGAACCTATTCATACATATTCATTAAATATTCATGCATAATCATAATATTTCCCATAAATCATTAACATACTATCCTCCTATATCTGATTCTGCGCAGTAAAGCTTAGAAAGGTCTAGAAATGGGTCTGGGGTACGATTTGGGTAGGTGGTATATGAGTCGGTGGTTGCGATCTCCCCCTGCCTGAATTACCTTTTACTAAAGTTCACGATTTCTTGGCAGGTAACTACAAGCTGTTCCAGTTGACTCTCCCCAGTTTAAATTAATCTCATATTCTGACATTTCAATACACCTCTACATACAGAAGACTGGTCAAATACAAAGAAACCTTTCAAACCCTCAAGTTATTACCTAAGTTTTAACAATGGTTCTAGCCCCTTCTTCTAGCCTTGGTACGGGATGTACAGAAGATCTCATAGCAGCTTTTACTGTGCAACTATAAGTTTCATTAAAAATATTTCTTATCCTTCTATTTTTCAATTTTATAAAATGATTTTATAAAATCAATTAATCAATCAAATAAAGTCAATCAATCTTAACTTATTAACAAATCGGTAACATTTCCCCCCTTTGAAAGTGTTGAAAATCATTATTTCAATACTTTCACATTATTCATATATCTTTTGTTTCAACATATTTTGGTGATGGATCATGTCTTGATAAAATAGTTGGTACTTCTCTCATAATCATACGATTGACTGCAATTCTATTGGTAAACTGTTTCTTCAGACATGCATATACTAGCATGCTCATCAAAAAGACAACTAGTAACAGAAACAAAGTTTTAATTATAGATTGTATCCAAGAGCTCAAATTCCATCCCAGTTTGTTAAAAATTTTCCCAAGCCAATCTTCTGACATATCCTTTTGAAATATTTCAGTTTCTTTTTCAATTTTTCCTAATAGGTCTAGATCATGTTCCACATCCTGAGTGACATTTGGAATGTGGATACAACAGTGGTCCAATTTATCCTTGAGATATCCACACACTCCATGTTCTTTAAGTAGGAGCATATCTAGTGCCATTCTATTTTGTAAAGTAATTCTGGAGGTCACCTGTAATTATATATTCAATTCCTTAAACCCCTTTTTGTTAACGTTTGCTAATTTTTCCACTTGACCGGCTAACTGATAGACCCATGCTCTGTTTCTATATGAAGCTATAGGATTTAAAAGTGATTCAAGGGCCCAACCAATTTTCACTCCTGTAAATGGTTCATTCCAAATATCATCATTTATCTCAGATCTCTTTATTCGTTTCAATTCTAAATTCTTTAAGGATCCTTTAAATGGTGATTTCTTCCAAATCAGACACAATGTTGGCATGCCTAAAGTAATTTGTTTCACCTTACCATCTAATGGTAAATGAGTTGTCCAGGTTCCATCACTTAATGCCCAAATTAAATGTCCTGGACTTCAAATAGTAGTTTTGCTACAGCTAAACAAAGTTCCTTTCCTAACTGTAAAAGTGCTGGTTAAATTGAGAGTGTTCTTAAGACCTCGACAAAAACAACCATATTTTAAAACAGTGACCTATGGAGAAATTCTTTGGATTACTAAGTCTGCATTACTGCAATCATACAATTTTTCACATTTCCACCACGGCACTATTTTATTTTCCTTCTCTCCCGATGAAATTGATCTATCATTGACCCAGGGTAATACTGAAACAAACTTTTCCATCCCAGGTAAAACACCAAGAAGTTCTTGCCATATACTGAAAATGGAAAAATATGGACATAGACCATATAGAGTCCCATGGTTCTACTAATTGGGTACCTTGGCCAGTTTTGTTACACTTCCATTTCATGATACGTCTGCTCACATTGGTTTTAAGATGTTCATCATAAGAACACCATCCTAACTGGGGATTTGGACCCCCAGGAAGAAGAACTCGAGCTATGGCACTAGATCGGGATCCTGTTACAAAATCATAATTCAATAGTTTTTTTTTTACAATCTGTTTCTTTACCTGGCGACTTCCACTGTTTTCTGATAACCTTTACTTGTTCATACCATTGAGTCACTGGCCTTTGTTCACAATAGGTGGTTCCATTTTTATGTTCCAGATTGATCAGATTCATGGTTAAAATTCCCCATGGAATAGATTCACCTACTGCCCTTGGTATTGGCAAACAAGCAGTGATCTGCGTGACATTTTATAAATTGGCGAATTCTTTAATCAATCCTACAATCAAATTTTCCTCAGCCATTTGTTTGGGAATGTCTATTACTTGTTCTGTTTCTACTTGTCTTTTGTTCCTGTCCACCAAGTCAGCCCATGATCCCACCAACACTACCGACCAAAATAAAATCCAAAGAATAATCATAACCTGGTATGAAAAATTAGACATGTTTCAAAGTCAATTTTAAAGTCTCTGGGTTGCGATTGACAATCTTCCACGGAGTAGGTGCTTTCTTCACTCGAGTATCATGTATCCAAACATCCGATTCTGCTATCTTGATAGCTGTAATAGTGGTTAACAGTATCTGGAAGGGTCCTCTCCAGTGCTCCTGCAAAGGTTCGGAGGTCCAGGTCTTCACATAGACATAGTCTCCTGTTTGGAAATCATGCACTGCATTTTCCTGGAATAAAGGTCTATTCCAAATTACTGCACTCCAAATTGCAGCCAAAGTTTTCCTTAGAGAAAGTAAATAGTTATACACATCTTATTTTCCTTTTACATGTATGTTTGGATTTGGTTCTGGAGACTCATATGTTTTTCCATATAATGATTCATAAGGACTGACTGAGGTTCCACTCTTTGGCTGTACCCTGATTCATAGTAAAGGCCAATGGAAGTGCCCGAGGCCACTTTAGACTGGTTTCTTGACAAATTTTACTTATTTGTCGTTTCAAAGTTTGATTCATCCTTTCCACTTTCCCACTAGATTGTGGTCTCCAAGATGCATGTAAATCCCAATTAATACCCAATACTTTGCTAACACTTTGGACTACTTCTGCGAGTAAGTGTGGACCTCTGTCAGAAGATTTCCAATAGGAACTCCAAATCTCGGAATTACTTCTTGTAATAACCACTTCACAACCTCTTTTGCTTGTGTGGTGCGACAGGAAAGGGCTTCTGGCCATCCTGTAAAAGTATCAACCCCTACCAAGATGTACCGATACCTATTTTGTCTAGGCAGCTCTGAAAAATCTACTTGCCAATAATCTCCAGGTTATGTACCAGACTTCAGCCTACTCATTTGAACCTTTTTCTTAATCATTGGATTATTTTTCAAACATACCTCACACTTTGCAGTTACTATTTTAGCTATTCCCAACATTTTAACTGATATTACTTGCTTTCGTAAAGATGTTACTAAGGCTTCTGCCCCCCAGTGACATTCTTGATGTCTCATTTGAATTATCTCTCTCATCAAAAGAGGTGGAATTACTACTTGTCCGTTAGGAGTTACCCACCATCACACTAAGCTTTTCTTAGCATTTAATAACTGACCCAATTTGTCATCTTCCTCTGAATATCTCGGTTTTTCCCTAGGAAGGGTTACTGTTTTAGAAGGAATGATTGCCATTTGCAATGCTTGTTTCTTTGCTACCTTTTTTGCTGTTCTATCAGCTAAATTATTCCCAGCTATTATTTTTGTATTCCCAAACTGGTGTGCCTTACAGTGCATGATTGCTACTTGATCTGGCTTTTGAACTGCTTGCAATAATTGTAAAATTTCTGTTTGATGCTTAATGTTTGATCCTTGAGAGGACAATAGCCCTCTTTCTTTCCACAAAGCTCCATGGACATGCACTACCCCAAAGGCATATTTTGAATCAGTCCAGATATTTACTCTCTTGTCTTTGCTTAGTTCTAAGGCTCGAATTAAAGCGATGAGTTCTGCCTTTTGGGCTGATGTGGTACTCGCCAATGCTCCTGCTTCTATAACTGTAGTATCTGTTGTTACCGCATATCCAGCGTATTGAACTCCTTCTTCCATAAAGCTGCTTCCATCAGTATACAATTCCCAGTCTGGTCGCTCCAATGGCACATCCTTCAGATCTTCACGACTGGAATAAACATACTCGATGGTAGCCAAGCAGTCATGTTCCAGTCGTCCTTCTTCCTGTATGGAACTTAAAAACACTGCAGGATTTACCAGGTTAGTTGTCTTTAGAATCACATCATCTTGTTCAGTCAATACTATCTGGTATTTCATCATTCGGCTGGGGGACAGCCAATGTCCCCCCTTCTGTTCTAGGACAGTTATCAGCGTGTGTGGAACATAGACTGTTATTGTTCTTCCCAAAGTCAATTTCCGAGCTTCTTGAATGAGCATCACTGTTGCTGCCACTGCTCAAAGGCAGTTTGGCCACCCTTTACTCACTGTGTCCAGTTGTTTAGAGAAATATCCGACTGGTCGTTTCCAGCTTCCTATCCTCTGAGTTAACACTCCCAGTGCAAGGTGTTGCCTTTCATGAACAAACAACTGAAAATCTTTGGTTAAATCCAAAAGTCCCAAAGCAGGTGCAGACATTAAGGCACGTTTCAACTCTACAAAAGCCTTTGCTGTTGTGGGCCCCATACAAAGGGACAATTCTTTTGGGACTCATACAGCGGTTTAGCTATTAGCCCATAGTTCATAATGCAAAGATGACACCACCCGCTCATTCCCCAAAATGCTCTGAGTTCATGAATATTTCTCGGCTCAGGTATACCACAAATAGCTTCTTTGCGATCTTTGCCTAATTGTCGTTGTCCTTTTGAAATCTCAAAGCCCAGATATATCACAGTCTGGCAGGCTATCTGGGCTTTCTTCCTGGATACCTTGTACCCATTTAGTCCCAGGAAATTCAAGAGGTCAATAGTCACCTGTATACAAGTAAATCTTTTTTCTGTAGCAATCAGTATGTCATCCACATATTGTAAAAGTAAATGTCCAGGTCTTGATTTATCCTGTTTCCAGATTTCAAGTTCCTATGCTAACTGATTTCCAAAAATAGCTGGACTGTTTTTAAATCCTTGGGGTATTCTAGTCCATGTCAACTGCATCTTTTGCCCAGTTTGTGGATTTTCCCATTCAAAAGCAAACAGTTTTCTGGTTTCCTTTTCCAAAGGTATACAAAAGAAAGCATCTTTCAAATCAAGCACTGTAAACCACTGATAATTCTCCCTCAATGCTGTTAACAGTGTATAAGGGTTTGCTACTACAGGATAAATATCCTTAAGTATTTGATTTACTGCTCTCAAGTCTTGTACCAGTCTATATTCACCTGAAGGTTTTCTGACTGGTAAAATAGGAGTATTATACTCAGATTCACATTCTTCCAAAATTTTATACTCCAAAAATTTATCAATCAATTTCTTCAATTCCTGTCTCACTTCTGATTTGATTGGATATTGTTTAATTTTCACTGTTCCTGCGCCTTCCTTCAAATCTATTTTAACAGGTTCTGCTAGTTTCAATTTACCAGGAATATCTGTTTCCCATACAGTAGGGATCACTGCCAAATCCACCTCCGGTGGAATTTCTTGTTCCTTTACTCTTTCTTGTATCATCAAGGTTTCTCCCATTTTTGATGCAGGTATTTTCAAGAAAAGTTCTCCTTCATCAAAAACAATCTGTGCATTTAATTTGGATAACAAATCTCTTCCTAACAAGGGTACCGGACATTCTGGTACATACAAAAATTCATGTATAATTTTCTTATTTCCAAATTTCAAATCCAGGCGTTGCAGGAATGGCCTGGTTTTGTTCCAATTTTTCCTTTACAGGTATTTAATAAAAAAATGTTGCTCCCGTATCCACTCCCAACCTCACAGTTTGGCAACATTTTTTTCCACTTTCTTATTATCAGAAGTTATAGCCATTACCAAATTATCTCTAATAGTTAGCTTACATTCATCCTGCCAATCCTTTCTTTGTCTTAAGTAAAAAAACAAATCCACATGTGGCATTTCATTCCATTTCCCTTCTCTTTTACAATACAGCATTAACAGCAAAATAGTGTTATAATTCAGTGTCCCATTCGTGGTCCACTTTTCCTGATCATCTAATATATACAAAGGCCACCAATTATTACAATACTCAAATTATTACAATACTCAATCATCTGGCTCTTTTGCAGATCATCCTGTAAATTTCCCCAATGTGCCAATAAACATCCCAACGGAGAATTTTTTTCATGATTTTGTCATTTGCAGCAAGATTACCCATGCTTTTACTTTTAAACAACCAATTTAACTTAGTTGCCATGGTGTAATTACTCACAATACAATACACGATTATTCAACTCTGTCACTCCGATCCGCGGATCCACACTCCACACTCGCTTTTGTGCTCAATTGCACATCTCACCCTTACAGCCACACTCACACTTTCCCACAGTTACTTTAAATAAACATATACCACAATATTATACCTCTTAATTTTCTTCTTAATACACAAACTCACAAAACAAAAAAAAAACCAAAAACCCCTTCTAACTTCTTGTTAGAGGCACTACATTAGAGAACACTATAATATATAGTTTCTCTTGTCTACACTTTTGTCCAACCCTGCAGTAGTTTTCCCTTAATATCTTACGGGCAGACGCCTAGGCTTCCACTTCCACAAGGATCCTTTTAGTCCAACCCTGCAATAGCTTTCGCTTATGTCTTACGGGCAGACTCCTAGTCCTACGCTGCGCAGCTTTTCACCGCATCTGACAGGCAGACTTACTCAGTGGGACTCCAACCCACTGGTGGGACTCCATCCCACCCCTTACCATACACTTATTATAGTGGGACTCCAACCCACTTCCTCTAGTGCACTTACTCACTTACTTTAGTGGGACTCAAACCCACTTACTACAATTAGAAAAAGAAGTGTCTTACCAAAAATCCAGGGAACGTCGCAAAGAGCCTTACGGATCGGGGATCGATGGGTGTCCCCGAGAAATCCTCGGTGCCAGCTGGAACCGATCAGGTCCCCGACTCCTCCGGTCTCCTTCAGCGAGGTCCCATCTGGGTCGACAAAACTGTTACCGAAATCTCGGAATGAAGAACTTAGACACCAATGTGATGTAGATAAGCAGACACTTCTTTATTAACGGCCGGGTGCGTGAGCGAGTCCTCTCACAATCAATGCACGCCAGATCCCAAAATCAGATTCTATATATAGAACTTATTCATACATATTCATTAAATATTCATGCATAATCATAATATTTCCCATAAATCATTAACATACTCTCCTCCTATATCCGATTCTGCGCAATAAAGCTTAGAAAGGTCTAGAAATGGGTCTGGGGTACGATTTGGGTAGGTGGTATATGAGTCGGTGGTTGCGATCTCCCCCTGCCGGAATTACCTTTTACTAAAGTTCACGATTTCTTGGCACGTAACTACAAGCTGTTCCAGTCGACTCTCCCCAGTTTAAATTAATCTCATATTCTGACATTTCAATACACCTCTACATACAGAAGACTGGTCAAATACAAAGAAACCTTTCAAACCCTCAAGTTATTACCTAAGTTTTAACAATGGTTCTAGCCCCTTCTTCTAGCCTTGGTACGGGATGTACAGAAGATCTCATAGCAGCTTTTACTGTGCAACTATAAGTTTCATTAAAAATATTTCTTATCCTTCTATTTTTCAATTTTATAAAATGATTTTATAAAATCAATTAATCAATCAAATAAAGTCAATCAATCTTAACTTATTAACAAATCGATAACACTACTATACTGTAGTTTGACAGATAAATTTTCTGTAGCTCCCGCTTGCTCCAAGCAATCTCGGTTCTAATCTCGATCAGCAGAGGATAAGTGAGACTTTATCTGTAATTGTTTTTCCCTTCATCCAGAATGGCCTGAACCTCCCAGACCAGAAGCCGAGCAAAAAGCTGTCAGTATTGCTTCTCTTTCTACCTGGCCATGGGAGGAGAGAAGCAGCAGCCTGGAACACAAGTTTGAAGTTGTGCCTGGCAACTACACCAAAGTGGAGATCAGAGATAGTTGGGGAGAAACACATGGGGTCAAAGATCAGAAAAGGGTGAGGACAGAAAGCCCTGTGACTACAAAAGCCTGTTCCTCCAGTCTCTGATTATACCTTGGGCTTCCAAAGTGTGTGTCCTTTTGCTGTTACTAAATAGCTATAATGAGAAGTCAAAAAATGGGTAATTAAGTTCTTCTGGTAGTGAGTACAGCAATGTTTTGTTTCTTTCATTATAAATTACTTTCTTTACTCAATGATCAAAGGTCTGATATGGCAGCTGAAAAGTTGTAACTGTTGATGAACTGTAGATTTAGGGGCTGAAGGAGATGCCATAATGTAGGCTATGTGATGCAGCACTGTGGGTATTGGTATAGCTCCATATGTTCTATTATCCATTTTTTTCTTGGGGAGGGAAGAGGTAATTGATTTAGGGAGTTGCACGCAACAAACAACTGTATTAAAGAATGCTAAGGTTGACCAGTGTTGCATTAAAGGGGATGGAGTAATTTAGCAGGAAATACCACCACACACACACACTCCCACCTTCCAGCTCTCCTCACTGAGGTGGGAGGTTAGGTGCGGCTAGGTTTAAATTCTAGGTGATGTCCAATTTACCACTATCATTCCAGTTGCGTTTAATATGTATATTGAACTACCATGGGTCTGGATACACTGATAGCAGTCTGCACTGCCAGTCCAGTCGTGCTCATGAACTAGCATGGCCACGGTCTAGGGTATGGTCTCATTCAACGAGAAACTGCGACAACCAGCTACTTAACAGTGCAGTTTTATTAGCAACAAATATACTGGTTTCTTTGATTGCTGGTGATAGTGACTGTTTGTAAAAGGGCACATGCAAATAAAATGTTATAAAGTATAAAACATGCAAAAAAGTTACAAACAATACAGCCTGGCTACAAATGTTAAAGAATAATTCTCTAGAGATATTTCTAAGTCTCCCAAAGAAGCACTTAGTTTAAGTCTCACCCAAGGGGTCCCAAGGGGGGGGAGAAGCAAGGCTTATCCCAGAAGTCAATCTCAGTGGTATCTTCCTCACTTGTCCCCTCGTTCATTCACTTTTTATACTTCTCTTTACTCTGAGGTGGGGCTTGAGTGACCCTAGTCATACATTCCTTTATTATGATTGGTGCAAAGTTCTCTCATTTTTATTTAAAGGTACAGTTAATTTTAAATTTACTACACATGCTCCCCAAGCGGGGGATTCACTCTCTTCAGTGGGGCCATTTGAGTAGGAGGTCGTGATCTCCCACTACCACAGTTATTTTACCCTAGCATCCTTGAGTTTTATCTCTTCAGCAGTTTGTTTTCTTTTAGCAGTTAGCACATCTTTGTCAGAAGGCTTTGAAGTGCTGAGGGGCCGAGATCCCGACCTTCTTTCACAGATAATGAGACTCTTGCTTGGTCTTCGCCACAGTTGTTTGCCCAGCAATGGACATCATCTCATATATTTTACAGCCACTATGCAGCTTATTGGCTGTATGGTACCATCAAGTTCCCAGTCCTGCAGGGAGTACAGCAGAGCCTGGCCGTGGTGTCTCCACTCCACTCCATCCTCCACTGCTCATCTAGGATAGCAGGTTGTGTTGCTTAGGGGACTGTGGTGATGTAGATTCCATGCATGCCAACCGTCCAAAAGGCGATAGCTGTATTTTACTCTAAAAAGCTTTCTGTAATACTACGCTTCTATTAGGACACAATTTTTCTCTAATTCCCCCCCTCAAGGTGATTTTCCCACAACCAGTAAAAAAAAAATAGGAAATTTCAGAATTAAAGTTGCCTGTGTAGCTAGTATATCAAGGCATATGACACACAATCACATAACTTTTCCAGCACTTACCTGCCTGATTCAGTGCACAGAATATACTAAGGTCTTTCAGGAGGGTGTTGTCTATATAATCCTTCCTTCTTTTGCAGCATCAGTTGTACTGTGCACAATGAGAAAGAAAGGTAGTGTGAAGACCAAGTAAGGGTCTCCCTCAGTCTGCAGAGTAGTGCTCAGAGAACTCAACTGTCTCTGCTCTACCAAAGTTCTTCTATGCAATATAAGCCACACAAAATAATTTGTGTTGAGCGTGCTCTCCATTCTATGTAGGTTTGAGTTTAAACCCAGCACCTAATCTGAAAAAAAGCGCTGAGCATTCACAGTTTTTGCTAAAGGTTGTTGACATTCTGCTTTGAATAGAGAAAATGCTACAAAATGCAAAGTTCTCTGGGAAAAAAAAAAAAGAAAGTATTAATTTCTTTTAGACCACCACAAATTAGAGGACGCTCATAATCTATCAGCTGCAAAAGGGGAATAATAAACTGTCATGGGTTAACCCCAGCTGGCAACTAAGCACCATGCAGCCACTTGCTCACTTCCTCCACAGTGGGATGGGGGAGAGCATGGGAAGAGTAAAAGTGAGAGAACTCCTGGGTTGAGATAAAGACAGTTTAATAGGTAAAGCAAAAGCCACGCACACAAGCAAAGCAAACAAAGAATTAATTCACTACTTCCCATCAGCAGGCAGGTGTTCAGCCATCTACAGGAAAGCAGGGCTCCATCATGCATAATGGTTACTTGGGAAGACAAATGCCATAATGAAAAATGTCCCCCCACCTTACTACTTCTTCCCCTAGCTTATATACTCAGCACTTACTCAAGTCTCCTCACTGGCAAGGCCTAAGAAACTGATGACGTACGGAATTAAACTCTATAACTCGAAAGTAGGTATGTTTATTGCATGCAGATGCACGGGGGATCGCTCCACCACAAGCGTGCATGCCCGAAGTGACGAACCATCTCACATTTATACAATAAAACAAATGAATATTCAATTAACGCCTATACATATTCGTTACCTAAACCCCGCTTTGTATGTTAATTAGCTTATCAGTCCGTTTTCTGGAATGTGGTGGTCTTGCAGGTTTGTAGGTGATTCATGTTCTTGTGACCATCCAATCGTCTCCATCGAGGAGCGGTGATTCATGTCCATGTCCTTGTGACCATCCGATCTTCTCCACCAAGGAGACTTAGCACTCCCTTCCTCTAGATAGCACTGGAACGTCTCTCATCCTTTTCTCATTCTTTTTTAAATAGCCCCTTTGTTAGAGGAAGAAGGGCAGGCATCTCCTCAAAACTGTAGTTGTCTCCTCAAAGCTGTGTGCCTATGTGACCAGACACCGCACCCATGACCAGTCACCATACCCACATTCCTGAGCAGACGTATACAATCACAGTCTGTGTCCATTGTCCCCATTTCACACTATTTCTCCATATCACATATTCATTACCTAAACCCGCCTACTCTCGCTTCGTATGTTAATTAGCATATCAGTCCTTTGCCTGGAATATGGTGGTCTTGCAGGTTTGCAGGTAATTCATGTCCTTGTCGACCATCTAGTCTTCTCCAGCAAGGAGACTTAGCTCTCCCTCTAGATAACATTGGAATGTCTCTCATCCTTTTCTCATCCTTTTTATAAATAGCCCCTTTGTTAGAGGAAGAAGGGTAGGCTCTCCTCAAAGCTGTATGTCTATGTGACCAGACACCACACCCATGACCAGTCACCATACCCACATTCCTTGAGCAGACCTATACAATCACAATCGATGTCCATTGTCCCTATTTCACACTATTTCTCTGTTGGGGTCTGCTGTGGGTCTGCAGATAAGTTAGTTGACTTCAAAGACTTAGCCGTGTACCTTTAAGACGGCCACAAATTGTCAGGTATGTAAACAGGATGTGAAGAATCAGAACTTAGAACCCCAGCATACGGGCACCTACAGCAACAGCAAATAGCAAGCAAGAAGGACACAAAAACCTATCAGGGTCTAACACCTGCACTGTCTAAGATATATAAATAGTCTGTATAAACAATAAAAGCCATTTTGTCCGAACCCAGCCACGCAGACATAGTGTTTCTTTTAAGTCCGCCTCAACTTGCATCATCACATTTCTCCATATCAATCCCCCCTTTTCTATCAAACTAAGCAAATTCTTTTACTTAAGCAGTCTTCCCGAATGATATAAAACATCATACATAAGTTTTACCCTTTAAAACATTCTCCAAACCCAAAAATATAACATGATGGTTAGTATTAAGTTTGGCTCCTGATCTGTGCTTACAGTTTGGATTTTATCATCTGGTATTAAGGATAATTCCTCCTTTCCTACCTCCTCTGTTACTTGTATGGCCTCATGGTCGGCCAGGCGGTTTCCAGTTTCCAAATCAGTGCCTCAGAGTGGGCCATTCCTCACATCAAGGTCTGGCATGGCATATGTTCCTACCGCTCAATGCCTACTGGGTTGCAGCCAGCAGCGGAGCTCAAGATTCTTCTTGGTGGCAAACACAGAGGCCAACCCAGTCTTGCCCTTGACTATGGTAGGAGGCACCTGACCAACCTTATTCCTTGTACTTCGTTGTACGGAAATTAGAAAATGGTTTGGGTCAATGCTACGGAGGTAGAAAGAAAACTCCAGTCATGGTGGAGTATGGTGAACTTTACCTACGACCCCAACACACACACAATCACAGCTTTTGTATTAACCATACATAATGCAGTAATAATTACCATACACCCCATTGTAGCCCTTGGAATTAACCATAATGGGGTGTTCCTATATCCTTTTGAACATAGAACATGGGCCAGAAAGACAGGCAACAAGTAGCAAACAGTAGATTTAGAATCTTGTATTATGCGAAAAGCAGCAGGGCTTCCTCTGTGAAAGCAATACTATAATGGCTCAGGATACTTGTTTAGATACAGATCAGAAAATATGTCATTTCGAGGCCCGACCAAATGCAAACTTGAAAACAGTAATTATATATGCAGGGAAGGGATGTGCGTGTTTGAGAACTAAGTGTAACACAATAACCATAGATGGGGAGGTAAAGGAGACTGCACAATATTAAAATTACTGTATCTGTAATTTTACATCTAACTTTACCCTATCACAGATGATAATTCCTACCCCCATAGGACTAAATATAAGTAGTATAAAAGAACTATTAAAACATGCAGATTTACAATGTATACTGGAAGAAACCAAAGAAAAGGGACACAAAACTCTTCTTATGATCCATCATGATGTAGAGGGGATCAAGAAAGTTTTAAAAAGGTAGAACAGGATGGAAACCATAATTGGTGGGATACTCTCTTTGGCTGGTCACCTTCTGCAACAGGAATTCTTAACGCTATGGCACACCCCATTGTGATCTTATTGATCAGTTTAGGAATTTCCTTAATACTAACCATTATGTTATATTTGTGGGTTTGGAGAATGTTTAAAAGGGTAACGCTTATGTATGATGCTTTATATCATTCGGGAAGACTGCTTAAGTAAAAGAATTTACTTAGTTTGATAGAAAAGGGGGGATTGATATGGAGAAATAGTGTGAAATGGGGACAATGGACATCGATTGTGATTGTATAGGTCTGCTCAAGGAATGTGGGTATGGTGACTAGCCATGGGTGTGGTGTCTGGTCACATAGGCACACAGCCTTGAGGAGACGCCTTCAGTTTTGAGGAGATGCCTGCCCTTCTTCCTCTAACAAAGGGGCTATTTAAAAAAGAATGAGAAAAGATGAGAGATATTCCAATGCTGTATAGAGGGAGAGAGTGCTAAGTCTCCTTGCTGAAGAAGATCGGATGGTCACAAGGACATGAATCACCTACAAACCTGCGAGACCACCACATTCCAGGCAAAGGACTGATAAGCTAATTAACATATGAAGCGAGAGTAATCGGGTTTAGGTAACGAATATGTATAGGCGTTAATTGAATATTCATTTGTTTTATTGTATAAATGTGAGATGGTTCGTCACTTCGGGCATGCACGCTTGTGGAGGAGCGATCCCCCGTGCATCTGCGTGCAATAAACATACCTACTTTATAACTTTCGAGTTATAGAGTCTAATTCCGCACGTCAATCTGAACTGGGCAAGTCTCCCCCTTATCATTTTTACTGTAGCAGGTAAAGCATTTTTCACCTTTCCTGGAATTTATTTCCAGATATACCTGGATAAAAATTTCTTTTACTTCAGGGAGGTCTTCTTTTCCACTTTTCTGTTCAATTAAAGATAAGCTCAAGATTTCAATTACTTGATCATTTTTAACTTTTGGTTTCATTTCTCCTTCTTTAAACGTCTAGATGTTCTAATAAATCTCATCCCAACAAAGATTTTGGTGAATTTGGCATTCTTATTTGTTTTTTTTTTTAGTTTGTACTTTAAAGGTTTCAGGATGTTTTCCTGGTGGCCAGCAGCTCCCACAACTGTAACAAATTATATATATTTTTTTTTACTGAAGTTTAACAAATAAGTTGGTTTTGTATTCACTAAAATTCCACCTCATTTTTCCTAGTCCCTAGTTCACCAGAACCCCTTGCTGGTTCTTTAGCTTAGGGCAATCTCGCTTCCAGTGTCCACTTTCCCTACAATATGCACAGTGATCCGGTCCCATAAGAGAGGGATTCACTCTTTCACTTCTGCCTGACATTCCTCCTGTCTCTGCTTCATCTCCTCTACCAGTTTAGCACGACCCAGCTCTTCTTCTCTTACCTTCTGTACATGTTCCCTGTTCCTTCTATCAACTTTTCTATATCACGCTTACCTTGTAACTCGAACCTTTATCTAGTCCTATTAGATCATCCTGACAAATCTTTCATAACCAACTTTCAAACATCTAAATTTCCCATCAAAGATTCACCTTTATTCTCCTCAGGCCCCTTGCCTGCCCTAAAGGGGCCTGTTGTACTGCAAATGCTGCAGCAATTGGGGTGACATTGTC
Organism: Falco cherrug; assembly: GCF_023634085.1. NCBI lineage: Eukaryota > Metazoa > Chordata > Aves > Falconiformes > Falconidae > Falco > Falco cherrug. Next base: position 2,276,191 of record NW_026599288.1, on the reverse strand, counting down.
AGGTCCTTCTGCTCAATTGTCAGCAACAGCAACCCCCTCCTCCTCACCATCAGGAGGAATTGGGGCAGGAGATGCTCTTCCTGCTCTGCAGGTTACACAAGCCTGCCTCTGCTACAGCACTTCTGTTTTAACTCTTTCTTACCCTGAATGCAAATCTGCTCCTTGTTGCTTTAAGTCTGTGTTCTTACATATCATGCCCTTGCAGGCAAACAGAAAACATCCTGCCATGCATCCCAGCATGATTCAGTCACACCTTCGAGGGGGTACGGGCGTGTGTACAAACTCACCCCAATACTTTAACACTTTCACAAAGTCTTTGATTCTGCAGCCCCCCGCCTCAGGTTTTACATACATTAGTACAAGTTTTTATCTTACAACGTGTTTCATTCTGGTTGCTCCACAGAAGGAACCACAACCTGAGCTTTTTAACACAAAAATTTCAACAAGAACATCTTTTTAGTTTAGGTCTCATGTTTTTTTTCCTATCCTTTTCTAGAGCCATAATCAAAGATCAGGTGATGTAAATCCCACACCCTTTCTAGTGCTAGTACCATAGTGTTACCGAAATCTCTTGTTAGAGGCACTACCTTAGAGAACACTATAGCATATAGTTTCTCTTATTTCCACTTTTGTCCAACCCTGCAATAGCTTTCCCTTATGTCTTACGGGCAGACGCCTAGGCTTTCACTTCCACAAGGATCCTTTTAGTCCAACCCTGCAATAGCTTTCGCTTATGTCTTACAGGCAGAATCCTAGTCCTACCCTGCGCAGCTTTTCACCGCATCTGATAGGCAGACTTGCTCAGTGGGACTCCAACCCACTGGTGGGACTCCATCCCACCCCTTACCATACACTTATTATAGTGGGACTCCAACCCACTTCCTCTAGTGCACTTACTCACTTACTTTAGTGGGACTCAATCCCACCCCTTACCATACACTTATTATAGTGGGACTCCAACCCACTTCCTCTAGTGCACTTACTCACTTACTTTAATGGGACTCAAACCCACTTACTACAATTAGAAAAAGAAGTGTCTTACCAAAAATCCAGGGAACGTCGCAAAGAGCCTTACGGATCGGGGATCGATGGGTATCCCCGAGAAATCCTCGGTGCCGGCTGGAACCGATCAGGTCCCCGACTCCTCCGGTCTCCTTCAGTGAGGCCCCATCTGGGTCGCTAAAACTGTTACTGAAATCTCGGAATGAAGAACTTATCGACACCAATGTGATGTAGATAAGCAGACACTTCTTTATTGATGGCCGGGTGCGTGAGCGAGTCGTCTCACGATCAACGCACACCAGGTCTCAAAATCAGACTCCATATATAGAACTTATTCATACATATTCATTAAATATTCATGCATAATCATAATATTTCCCATAAATCATTAACATACTCTCCTCCTATATCTGATTCTGCCAGTAAAGCTTAGAAAGGTCTAGAAATGGGTCTGGAGTACGATTTGGGTAGGTGGTATATGAGTAGGTGGTCGCGATCTCCCCCTGCCGGAATTACCTTTTACTAAAGTTCACGATTTCTTGGCAGGTAACTACAAGCTGTTCCAGTCGACTCTCCCCGGTTTCCATTAATCTTATATTCTGACATTTCAATACACCTCTACATACAGAAGACTGGTAAAATACAAAGAAACCTTTAAAACCCTAAAGTTATTACCTAAGTTTTAACAATGGTTCTAGCCCCTTCTTCTAGCCTTGGTACAGGATGTACAGAAGATCTCATAACAGCTTTTACTGTGCAGCTATAAGTTTCATTTAAAATATTTCTTATCCTTCTATATTTTAATTTTATAAAATCAATTAATCAATCAAATAAAGTCAATCAATCTTAACTTATTAACAAATCGATAACACTTCTGCTCAATTGTCAGCAACAGCAACCCCCTCCTCCTCACCAGCAGAAGGATTGGAGCAGGAGATGCTCTTCCTGCTCTGCAGGTTACACAAGCCTGCCTCTGCAACAGCACTTCTGTTTTAACTCTTTTTTGCCCTGAATGCAAAACTGCTACTTGTTGCTTTAAGTCTGTGTTCTTACATATCAGCCTTTGCAGGCAAACAGCAAACACCCTGCCATGCATCCAGCATGACTCAGTTGCACCTTCGAGGGGGTACAGGGGTTTGTACAAACTCACCCCAATACTTTAACACTTTCACAGGGTCCTTGATTCTCCACACACACCCCGCTTTAGTTCTTACATACATTAGTACAAGTTTTTATCTTACAAAGTGTTTCATTCTGGTTGCTCCACAGAAGGAACCACAACCTGAGCTCTCTCTCTCTTTTATTTTTTTTTTAACACAAATATTTCAACAAGAACATCTTTCTAGTTTAGGTCTCAGGTGTTTGGGTTTTTGTTTGGGTTTTTTTTGTTTGTTTGTTTGTTTATTTTTCCCTATCCTTTTCTAGAGCCATAATCAAAGATCAGGTGGTGTTAATCCCACACTCCTTCTGTCACATGAACATATCTGCACACATCACTTCATCCCATTTTCCTCTCGCCTCAAGAATAACATTAACTGTAATAGAACATTATAATTGAGTGTCCCATTTAAGGGCCATGTCTCTCCATCCCCCAATTTATACAAGGGCCACCACTGATTGCAGTACTTAACCAAAGTTCGCTTATTCACGCTTCCCCCAGGTTGCCCCCCCATTTCCTTCCAGTGACTTAAAACACATCCCAACGGACTCTTTCTTACTATTCCACCACTTTGTTATCTCAATCGCTATCCCAGCCACAGACGACTCTAATTTCACTTACAGCAGACCACTCTAATTTCACTTACAGCTCTCTCTCTTATCCCAAGGTGTCCAAACCTTACAGTTAGGGCATTCAATTTCTTGTCCCCACCATACATATAATAATTCTTTACACCTTATACACTTTAAAACATATAGAGGTTCACATTCAGCACTTGGATGTTCAAAACAATAACCACATACCAACATTTACAATATACTTAATACAAAAATGTTCTCACATTTCCAGCATAAATGAGTATAACAATTATTAATAACCTTATAATTATTAATTAAAAGGCCATTTTTCTCCACATTCCAGCTTATAAAGCGGCCACCATTGATTACAATATTTTATCAATGTTTTCTTATTCACGTTCCCACCAGCAGATCCTCTAATATCCTTCCAATGACTTAAAAAACATCCTAAAGGACTTTTCCTTAAAATCCCACCACTTTGTTTTCCTCCCATTTTCCACTTCGCACTAACAGAATACACTTAACACTTACAAAATGCAACATGCAGGTACCTTTCTACAGCAGCATCAAAACCCCACTATTATTACCAAGAGTATAGCCAAAATCACAATAACGATAATCAGAGTCAAACTTCCACACTCAATAAGTCAGAAAACCGTAATAAGCAAAATTACCAAGAATATAGCCGAAAACACAATAGCGATAATCAGAGTCAAATATCCACACCCAATAAGTCAGAAAACCATAATAGGCAAGATCGTACCAAACGAGCCCTATAGGCGAACTTGCCAGGCTCCAAACGGCAATTGAATGCCAACCAAACGGCAATTGAATGCCAACAAAATGAAACGTATACTTAAGGTGCTAGCCACAAAAGTATACACCACCCTGCAGAAGTTTAACTTTTGACTTACGGGCAGTTCCAAATGACCGGTCTACCAACCAACCAAAAAAACCAAAATAAAGAATACCGCCACTTACAGCAATGGGGTCCTCGTCTGCAGCCGCAGTGATCCGTTGAGTCAAGGAGTCCCTCCGGGAAATCCCGGGGGTACCCTAGGGAGTCCTAACCCCAGCAGGTCCTACAGCCCGGCAGAGAGGTGCCCCATTGTTATAGATTTGTTAATAAGTTAAGATTGATTGACTTTGATTGATTATTTGATTTTATAAAATTATTTTACAAAATTGAAATATAGAAGGATAAGAAATATTTTAATGAAACTTATAGTTATATAGTAAAAGCTGTTATGAGATCTTCTGTACATCCGGTACCAAGGCTAGAAGAATGGGCTAGAACCATTGTTAAAACTTAGGTAATAACTTTAGGGTTTGAAAGGTTTCTTTGTATTTGACCAGTCTTCTGTATGTAGAAGGTGTATTGAAATGTCAGAATATGAGATTAATGGGAACTGGGGAGAGTCGATTGGAACAGCTTGTAGTTACCTGCCAAGAAACCGTGAACTTTAGTAAAAGGTAATTCCGGCAGGGGGAGATTGCGACCACCGACACATATACCACCTACCCAAATCGTACCCCAGACCCATTTCTAGACCTTTCTAAGCTTTACTGCGCAGAATCGGATATAGGAGGAGAGTATGTTAATGATTTACGGGAAATATTATGATTATGCATGAATACTTAATGAATATGTATGAATAAGCTCTATATATGGTGTCTGATTTTGAGACTTGGTGTGCGTTGATTGTGAGAGGACTCTCTCACGCACCCGGCCATCAATAAAGAAGTGTCTGCTTATACACATCACATTGGTGTCGATAAGTTCTTCATTCCGAGATTTCGGTAACAGTTTTTGTCGACCCAGATGGGACCTCGCTGAAGGAGACCGGAGGAGTCGGGGACCTGATCGGTTCCAGCTGGCACCGAGGATTTCTCGGGAATACCCATCGATCCCCAATCCGTAAGGCTCTTCACGACGTTCCCTGGATTTTTGGTAAGACACTTCTTTTTCTAATTGTAGTAAGTGGGTTTGACTCCCATTAAAGTAAGTGCACTGGAGGAAGTGGGTTGGAGTCCCACTAAAGCAAGTGGGTTAGAGTCCCACTATAAGAAGTGTATTGTAAGGAGTGGGATGGAGTCCCACCAGTGGGTTCGAGTCCCACTGAGTAAGTTAAGGAGTGGGTTAGAGTCCCACCAGTGGGTTCGAGTCCCACTGAGTAAGTCTGCCTGTCAGACACAGTGAAAGCTGCGCAGGGTAGGACTAAGCATCTGCCTGTAAGATATAAGCGAAAGCTATTGCAGGGTTGGACTAAAAGGCCGTCATAAAGAAGTGTCTGCTTATCTACATCACATTGGTGTCAATAAGTTATTCATTCCGAGATTTCGGTAACACCATCTGGGTCGCCAGATTGATTTAAAGAAGGAAGTACAAATTTCTTACTGACTAAGTATCCTTTATTGGCAGCGCTGGATGCACGGGGGATCCTTCCACCTAACGTGCATACCTGAAGTGATGAACCATCTCACATTTATACAATAAAACAAATGAATATTCAATTAACGCCTATACATATTCGTTACCTAAACCCGCTTACTCTCGCTTTGTATGTTAATTAGCTTATCAGTCCTTTGCCTGGAATGTGGTGGTCTTGCAGGTTTGTAGGTGATTCATGTCCTTGTGACCATCTGATCTTCTCCAGCAAGGAGGCTTAGCACTCCCTCTAGATAACATTGGAATGTCTCTCATCCTTTTCTCATCCTTTTTATAAATAGCCCCTTTGTTAGAGGAAGAAGGGTAGGCTCTGCTCAAAGCTGTGTGGCTATGTGACCAGACACCACACCCATGACCAGTCACCATACCCACATTTCTTGAGCAGACCTATACAATCACAATCGATGTCCGTTGTCCCTATTTCACACCATTTCTCCATATCAACCCCTCGGTGTGAAAGTTAGGAGGAGCGATCTCTCTTGCACCGGGTGCCACAATAAACATACCTACTTTATAACTCTCCTTGAGTTGTAGAATTTGATTCCACATGTCACACCCTGTCCTGGTTTTGACTGTGATAGAGTTAATTTTCTTCATAGTAGCTAGTATGGAGCTATGCTTTGGATTTGTGCTGAAAAGTGTTGATAATGCAGAGATGTTTTAGTTACTGCTGAGCAGTGCTTGCACAGAGTCAAGGCCTTTTCTGCTTCTCTCACCACCCCACCAATGAGTAGGCTGGAGGGGCACAAGAAGTTGGGAGGGGGCACAGCCTGGACAGCTGACCCAAACTAGCCAAAGGGATATTCCATACCACATGACATCATTCTGAACAATAAAAGCTGGGGGAAGAAGAAGGAGGAGGGGGATGTTTAGAATGATGGTGTTTGTTTTCCCGAGTAACCATTATGCATGATCGAGCCCTGTTTTTCTGGAGATGGCTGAACACTTGCTAGCTGATGGGAAGTAGTGATGATATGGAGAAATAATGTGAAATGGGGATAATGGACATGGATTGTGATTGTATGTGTCTGCTTAAGGAATGTGGGTATGGTGACTAGTCATGGGTGCGGTGACAACCACAGTTTTGAGGAGACGCCTGCCCCTCTTCCTCTAACAAAGGGGAGACGGGAGACGCCTGCCCCTCTTCCTCTAACAAAGGGGAGACGCCTGCCCTTCTTCCTCTAACAAAGGGGCTATTTAAAAGAGAATAAGAAAAGATGAGAGACATTCAAATGCTATCTAGAGGGAGGGAGTGCTAAGTCTCCTTGCTGGAAAAGATTGGGTGGTCACAATCACCTGAAGAAGATTGGGTGGTCACAAGGACATGAATCACCTGAAGAAGATCGGATGGTCACAAGAACATGAATCACCTGAAGAAGATCGGATGGTCACAAGAACATGAATCACCTACAAACCTGCAGGACCACCACATTCCAGGAAACGGACTGATAAGCTAATTAACATACGAAGCGGGGTTTAGGTAACAAATATGTATAGGCGTTAATTGAATATTCATTTGTTCATTGTATAAATGTGAGATGGTTCGTCACTTCGGGTATGCACGCTTGTGGAGGAGCGATCCCCCGTGCATCTGCGCGCAATAAACATACCTACTTTATAACTTTCGAGTTATAGAGTCTAATTCCGCACGTCAGTTTGGCGAGCCAGGCAGGAGGATTTCTGCTCGGCCGAGGGACCAGCTGCGGAGCGGACGCTCCTAGGCGCGCCCCGGGAGATTTCCTCGGAGGAGCCTCCTCTTCTCAGCTGTTCACCCGGGAGCAGAAAAGAAACCCCTGGATCCACGGATAAAACGGTATGTTTAGTAACGGGGCGGCTGGTGAGACGCACGGAGACGTCCGGCGCGCAGCGTAGTCCCCAGGAGGAAAGGTACCTTGGGAGGGGGTTTGCTGACCAAGGGGTGGCCGCTAGCGATCTTGAGGGCAGATCGAGCAAACCCGAGGTTACTGCCATTCCTAAAAGCCCGGAGGCCTCGTGACGGAAAGCGGGGGGCGGGACGGAATAAGGCGGAATCTCACAGGAACAAGAGGGACCTCACAGCAAAAGGGAAACTTTTGCGTAGGAAAAAGAGGAAGCTAAAAACTTCCTTTAGGTTGTCTTAAGAATTGGGGAATTCCTGGAATGTAACAACTGAAATAGCGCTCTGTGTCTTGTTTGTTCTATGTGTTGTCTTGTTATATGTTCAAAACTCGGAGTTATGAAATGTATGTTGAAAAATATTAACATTCTGGTCATTTGTGGCAAATAGCGGAAAACTTAACACTCTGCTTAAGACCAGGAAAAATTGGTTTTTGTTTGTTGTTTGTTTTTTGGCAATTGTTCATTGAAATGCATACTTTGTGAACTGTTAGTGTTCCTAAGAGTTTGTACATAAGTGCACGGTACCGTATAACATACTGCTTGTGTGACTGCGGGCTGCCCGGAGAGTGTGAATGATGTGATTGAGATGCGCATTTTGATTTTTCGTGTATAGCTTAATTATTTTGACTAAGTGTGAGTGCAAGAGTGCTTGAGACAGGCGTTTGAGTGCAAAACGAGTAAAAGGATGTTCTTGTTGAAATTTTTGTGTTAAAAAGCTCAGGTTGCGGTTCCTTCTGTGGAGCAACCAGAATGAAACACGTTGTAAGATCTAAAAACTTGTACTATGTATGTAAAACCTGAGGCATGCGTGTGTGTGTGTGAAGAATCAAAGACCCTGTGAAAGTGTTGAAGTATTGGGGTGAGTTTGTACAAACCCCCGTACCCCCTCGAAGGTGCGACTGAATCATGCTGGGATGCATGGCAGGATGTTTTCTGTTTGCTTGCAAAGGCCTGATATGTAAGAACACAGACTTAAAGCAACAAGTAGCAGATTTGCATTCAGGGTAAGAAAGAGTTAAAACAGAAGTGCTGCTGCAGAGGCAGGCTTGTGTAACCTGCAGAGCAGGAACAGCATCTCCTGCCCCGAACCCTTCTGCTGGTAAGGAGGAGGGGGTTGCTATTGCTGACAATTGAGCAGAAGGACCTGACAATGTCACCCCAATTGCTGCAGCATTTGCAGTACAACAGGACCGGTAACGGCCCTTCTAGGGCAGGGAATGGGTATGAGGTGGAATTTTAGTGAATACAAAACCAACTTACTTGTTAAACTTCAGTAAAAAAAAAAAAAAAAAAAAATTAAAAAAAATAAAAAAAAAATTGTTACAGTTGTGGGAGCTGCTGGCCACCAGGAAAACATCCTGAAACCTTTAAAGTACAAACTAAAAAAAAAAAAACAAATAAGAAGGCCAAATTCACTAAAATCTTTGTTGGGATGAGATTTATTAGAACATCTAGACGTTTAAAGAAGGGGAAATGAAATTAAAAGTTAAATATGATCAAGTAATTGAAATATTGAGCTTATCTTTAATTCAGCAGAAAAGAGGAAAAGAGGACCTCCCTGAAGTAAGAGAAATTTTTAACCAGGTGTATCTGAAAATAAATTCCAGGAAAAGTGAAAAATGCTTTACCTGATACAGTAAAATGATAAGGGGGAGGCTTGCTCAGTTCAGATAAAAACAATATCCCTTGGTCAGCAAGGCTGTGGGGATATTGGCAGAAAAAGTGAAATAAAATACACTCTGTAGTAGTTCTACTAATGTAAATCTGTGTGTTTTGCCATGACAGTGACTTGTTATGGGATGTGCAGATGAAACTGCATTGACAATGAAGTACAAGGAATAAGGTTGGTCAGGTGCCTCCTACCATAGTCAAGGGCAAGACTGGGTTGGCCTCTGTGTTTGCCACCAAGAAGAATCTTGAGCTCCGCTGTTGGCTGCAACCCAGCAGGCGTTGAGCGGTGGGAACAAATGCCATGCCAGACCTTGATGTGAGGCATGGCCCACTCTGAGGCACTGATTTGGAAATTGGAAACCGCCTGGCCGACCATGAGGCCAGACGAGTAACAGAGGAGGTAGGAAAGGAGGAATTATCCTTAATACCAGATGATAAAATCCAAACTGTAAGTACAGATCAAGAGCCAAACTATTCTAAAGAAAACTTAAAGGTAATTCAGGACATGAATTATAAAATAAAATTAAGTAAGTGGACTTATTTAAGGGATGGTTGTATAGTGGTACCATCCAATTTAATATGGACCACAGCCCTATTATTAATAAGACGCATTGGGGAGCTGATACTTTATATAAAAGTCTAAATCAGAAATTGAAAGGGTGAAACTTGTATACTGTAATAAAACAGGTGACTCAGCAATGTGAAATGTGTTTACGCAATAATCCCAATACAGCAAATAAAATAAAACTAGGGAACATTAGCAGAGGGAATTATGCAGGGCAACACTGGCAGATCGATTTCTCGGAACTTCCTAGAAAAGGGGGGTATCGATATTTATTGGTACTAACAGATACCTTTTCAGGTTGGCCAGAAGCCTTCCCATGCAGAACTGCTTAAGCCCGGGAAGTGACCAAAATACTACTCCAAGAGATAATACCTAGGTTTGGAGTCCCAGCGGTAATGTCCTCGGATAGAGGACCACATTTTGTGTCCAGAATAGTGCAACAGATCAGCCACCATCTAGGAATAGATTGGCAATTACATACCTCATACCGACCACAATCGAGTGGCCAGGTGGAAAAGATGAATCATCTAATCAAACATCGAACTAGGTCGAGAGCAAAAGAGGGGCTTAGCCCATTTGAAATTTTATATGGACGACTCTATGGGGTACAAAAGGGGACGTCTTCACAGATTGGTGAAGAAACAATGACTTCCTATATGGTGGCACTAAACAAACAATTAATAAGAATTGAGAAGCATATGATGGGAACACGCAGTAGGGGTCTGGATGGACCTGTTCACGATATACAACCAGGAGACTATGTATACGTTAAGTGTTTTGCAGATAAAACCCTGGAACCACAGTGGACCGGACCTTTTCAAGTCCTACTCACCACCTACACTGCAATCAAGGTTGAGGGACAGAATTCTTGGATTCACCATACCCGGATTAAGAAAGCCCCTGCAACTTCTTGGAAAGTAACCCCAGATAAAAAAGAACTGAAACTCAAATGGGAACAATGTGGGTGGCAAGTAAGTGAACCTGAGCAGTTGCGGATCCACCATATGGGAAGGGCACCACAACAAACAATATAGAACAAAAGAGTCTGGGACTGAGCCAGTGGCCAGTCTTGCCCAACTTGTTATCAGTAAGCCCCAACTCAAACAAAGATATTTTTGATCTAAACAGATTTTAACGTTTAGATTCTTAAAATGATCAATAGTGGGTTTAAACCATTTGTGTTTTTTTGTACCCTCTCTCTTGCCTACAACCAAGAGCCTGATAATTGGCCTTGGAATCATGCCCAGAAAAAACACACTGGAATAATGGGAAAGGTGGACTCAAAGACGAAACTAGCTATGGTGGTTTTTTTCTGAAAATGAGGTGTACCAAAGGAATCAATGGGATCGGGAGGATGTACACAAAGTCGACCGATTATGGGGAAAATTAGGAGATAAGATAAAAGTAGGATGTCAAACATATAATGAAAAGGATAACACCAAGATTTCGGGAGACACCCAGATTAATGTCAGAAAGGTAGATAAGGAATTTACCCTTCTAAATACAACCGTGTGCTTTAATTCACGGGAATGTTGGCACAATTTTACCTTAACCGAGCCCATCTTTATAATATGCCTAGGAAAGGAATCCCCAAGAACAGCTCTGACTTATAAGATCAAAATAACAATCATGCTAACTACTGTTCCTACCACCACCACAGTTACAACAACCCCATTAACACTTGATCTTAAATTAACTAAACCAGATCCAAAGATGTATACAATTGGACCATATGTAATCAGAAATACAGGTCAGCAACAAATGTTGTTTAACCCAGAATGGTCTCTTAAAGGTGATAATGAATAAACTAGCCGCCACCACGGCCGATCTATCAAAACTACAACAACCACTAAAATCTTCATTATTAGCATTAGGGGCACACCAATGGTTGATATCGAAGGTACTCCCCAGGTGGGAACAAACATGGAAGATCATCAGCTTATCACTAAGGTGTTAGGTGGTTTACAGGACGACGTCGCCCCGGCTCTAAGTTGCATCCAAGCCCAAATGTGGATGCAATCAATAGCTGCATCCATAATAAGAGAAGGAGAGGAAGGCATATTTCCTACAGAAATTCGAAAGATGGTTTGGGACAGTGCTACGGAGGTAGAAAGAAAACTCCAGTCATGGTGGAATATGGTGAACTTTACCTATGACCCCAACACACACACCATCACAGCTTTTGTGTTGACCATACATAATGCAGTAATAATTACCATACACCCCATTGTAGCCCTTGGAATTAACCATAATGGGGTGCTCCTATATCCTTTTGAACATAGAACATGGGCCAGAAAGATAGGCGACAAGTGGCAAACAGTAGATTTAGAATCTTGTATTATGCGAGAACAGCAGGGCTTCCTCTGTGAAAGCAATACTATAATGGCTCAGGATACTTGTTTAGATACAGATCAGAAAATATGTCATTTTGAGGCCCGACCAAATGCAAACTTGAAAACAGTAATTATATATGCAGGGAAGGGATGTGCGTGTTTGAGAACTAAGTGTAACACAATAACCATAGATGGGGAGGTAAAAGAGACTGCACAGTATTCAAATTATTGTATCTGTAATTTTACTACTATCACAGGATGTGATTTTAGTTACTCAGCCCCAGTAGTGTCTCATCAATTCTTAAAATCCAATTTTACCCTATCACAGATAATAATTCCTACCCCCATAGGACTAAATATAAGCAGTATAAAAGAACTATTAAAACATGCAGATTTACAACGTATACTGGAAGAAATCAAAGAAAAGGGACATGAAACTCTTCTTATGATCCATCATGATGTAGAGGGGATCAAGAAAGTTTTAAAAAAGGTAGAACAGGATGGAAACCATAATTGGTGGGATACTCTCTGCAACAGGAATTCTTAACACTCTGGTACACCCCATTGTGATCTTATTGATCAGTTTAGGAATTTCCTTAATACTAACCATTATGTTATATTTGTGGGTTTGGAGAATGTTTAAAAGAGTAACACTTATGTATGATGCTTTATATCATTCAGGAAGGCTGCTTAAGTAAAAGAATTTACTTAATTTAATAGAAAAGGGGGGATTGATATGGAGAAATAATGTGAAATGGGGATAATGGACATGGATTGTGATTGTATGTGTCTGCTTAAGGAATGTGGGTATGGTGACTAGTCATGGGTGCGGTGACAACCACAGTTTTGAGGAGACGCCTGCCCCTCTTCCTCTAACAAAGGGGAGACGGGAGACGCCTGCCCCTCTTCCTCTAACAAAGGGGAGACGCCTGCCCTTCTTCCTCTAACAAAGGGGCTATTTAAAAGAGAATAAGAAAAGATGAGAGACATTCAAATGCTATCTAGAGGGAGGGAGTGCTAAGTCTCCTTGCTGGAAAAGATTGGGTGGTCACAATCACCTGAAGAAGATTGGGTGGTCACAAGGACATGAATCACCTGAAGAAGATCGGATGGTCACAAGAACATGAATCACCTGAAGAAGATCGGATGGTCACAAGAACATGAATCACCTGAAGAAGATCGGATGGTCACAAGAACATGAATCACCTACAAACCTGCAGGACCACCACATTCCAGGAAACGGACTGATAAGCTAATTAACATACGAAGCGGGGTTTAGGTAACAAATATGTATAGGCGTTAATTGAATATTCATTTGTTCATTGTATAAATGTGAGATGGTTCGTCACTTCGGGTATGCACGCTTGTGGAGGAGCGATCCCCCGTGCATCTGCGCGCAATAAACATACCTACTTTATAACTTTCGAGTTATAGAGTCTAATTCCGCACGTCAGTGAATTAATTCCTTGTTTTGCTTTGCTTGTGTATGCGGCTTTTGCTTTACCTATTAAACTGTCTTTATCTCAACCCACGAGTTTTCTTACTTCTATCCTTCTGATTCTCTCCCCCATCCCACTGTGGGAGGAATGAGCCAGTGGCTGTGTGATGCGTAGTTGCTGTCTGGGGTTAAACCATGACACACCTAGAGAAAAATAAAGGCAAGTGCTTAACACTGAAGAATTCTTTAAATATTTGTCAGGATAGAAGACAATTTGAAGTCAAATTTTACATCATCTCTTACAGTAGAAAGTATTTTTCAGTTAAGTTCTGAATGAAGCAACTTCAGTCACATGTTAAGATCTAGCCCACAGTGTTTGTTCTGAAACAATCTCCCATAGAAATGGTGGTATATAAAGAGTTGAAGAAAGAGAATGCCAAAGAGCAAGAAAATAAATGCCCTGACTCTTATGGTACAGCTGCCTTTGAGTGCAGTCAGCCAGTGTCAGCAGTTATACAGTTGTCACTGTTAAATTGTTTTCTAAATTCTGTCCATTTTTGTTATTGTAGCAAATCTGACCTCATCCTGGTCCCAGGCCAGAACCAAAGAGCTGCTCTATTTACCCACTGTTGATGCAATATCTAAACTCAAAAGGTTTCTAGTAGCTGTTTTGGATGGAGGGGAAGAAAAAAGCAGTGCTAGAACAGCAACTTCTGACTGAAACATAGCTTAAGATACTCACCAGTTTGTCTCATCTAAGTCAGTGAGTAAAGGCTTCTTTTTCTTTTTCTAGAAGCCCATACTTCTGGATCAATTTTCTGTCCTTTTGTTGCAAATTATCTTAAGATCTTAATGAATCTTTTTATAATTTGTGTTTATGTAACAGTTATAAGAACATTTTGATTCTAAGGAGTTAACCTTCATGATGGAATTATGTTAGCACTTATTAACCAATGACGTATGAATCGCTGTGCTGCTTGTTATCCGAGACTGTTACTTGAAGCCCCTATGCTATAGACCATAATACCCTTAGTCTTTACTCTCTAGACCATAACCAGAGCACCCAGGTTCTGTTGTGTATAGGATGAGTTATTGGACTGCTTGGCAAGGCCGATATCCAGCCGTCCAACTTGGCAACAAAACTAACTTTTAAGGTGTCCTGAAGTTAACTACCTTCATTATAATACTAAAAATCACACCCACAGGTCAAGAAGATCCTTGCTCAGGTGAAGACCATTCCCCTGTTCAAGCATAGTAACAGAAAAGGATGACACAGCAAATATTACAATTGCATGCAAATTACTAACCAATCATTGTAACTGGGAGTGTACGACCTTGTAATTCTGCGTATAAATGTAATGGTAAAATTTACACAGGTGTGCTTGATTTGTGGAGATGCCACCGAGCACCCAGTGCTGCAATAAAGGAGTGCCTGCTTCTTAATGCTACATTGGTGTTAAGAGGTTTGATTCCCGATTTCGGTGACAGTGCTCTTTAATGTTTTTATCAATGATCTGGATGAAAGAATCGAGTGCTGATTAAGTAAGTTTGCCAATAATACTAAACTAGGAGGAAATGTGGACTCCCTCGAGGGTAGAGAGGCCTTACAGAGACATCTGGATAGGTTGGGCAATCTCCAACCTTATGCAATTTAACAAGAGCAAGTGATGGATTCTCCACCTGGGATGAGGTAATCCTGGTTGTACATACAAATTCCGGAATGAGAGGCTGGAAAGCAGCCCCATGGAAAGAGCTTTTGGGGTTTGGGTTAATGGCAAGTTGAATATGCGTCACCAGTGCACCCTGGCAGCCAAAAGGGCCAACCATGTCCTGGGGTGCATCAAGCACAGCATAGCTAGCCAGTCAAGGGAAGTGATTGTCCCACTCTGCACTGGTGAAGCCCCTACCTCGAGTACTGTGTGCAGTTTTGGGTGCCTCAATATAAGAAAGACATCAAACTATTAGATGGTGTCCAGAGGAGGGTGACCTAGATGATGAAAGGTCTCAAGGGCAAGGCTTATGAGAAGTGGATGAGGTCACTTGGCTTGTTCAGCTTGAAGAAGAGAAGGTTGAGGGGTGCCCTCATTGCAGTCTACAGCTTCCTCAAGGGGGGCAGTGGAGGGGGAGATGCTGATCTCTCTCTGGTGACCAGTGACATGACATGAGGAAATGGAATGAAGCTGCTTCCAGGGAAGTTCAGACTGGACATTAGGAAAAGGTTCTTCACTGAGAAGGTGGTTGGTCACTGGAACAGGCTCCCCAGGGAAGTGGTCATGACACCAAGCCTTCCGAGTTCAAGGACTGTCTGGATATTTCTCTTAGTCATATGATTTAGTTTTCAGTAGTCCTGCAAGGAGCAGGGAGTGGGACTCTATGATCCTTATGGATCCCTTCCAACTTGAGATATTCTGTGATTCTGCAATTCTATGAGACTTCTCCCCATGCTAGCTTAAGGATCTGGTTCAGTTGATCTGTGCTTATTCAGCCAAACATTCAAGCATGTGATTAACTTTTGGGCATATGATTCAGTCCCTGGGACTCCAGTGGGACTAAATCATGTGCTTAACTTTTAATTTGTGCTGAGGCACTTTGCTGAACAAGTTCAGGGAGTTAGTTCACTGAAATCACTACCTCAAGTTGCTAAAAACAGAGAGAAAGGAGAGAAGAACCAGGCCTGCTCCTTCCCTTTTGGCTGAATCTGTTAATGCCAGCAAAAGCTGGGATACTTAAAAAAACAAAAACCAACACACTTGTTTCAACATTATTTATGGGATAACAGAAATCAGGACAGGAGATCACCATTAAGCAACTGTCTGTCTTAAAAGACACTGCATAAAAAGGTCAACTATGATATTTACTCTGTTTTTCTTCTCCCATGATTTAAAGAACGAAGTCAAAATTTCTTAGTGACTAAGTATCCTTTATTGGCAGCGCTGGATGCATGGGGGATCGTTCCGCCTAACGTGCATGTCTAAAGTAACTAACTATCTTATATTTATGCCATAAAACAATGACTATTCAATTAACGCCTATACATAGTCATTACCTAAACCCGCCTACTCTTGCTTCGTATGTTAATTAGCTTATCAGTCTTTTGTGCTTGCGCAAATTCTTCCAAGAATTGTGGGCAGGGGTCCTCGGGATGTGGGTGGTGGTCTTTGGGAGGAAGGCCATAGGTCTTCCTCAAGGTGTACTTTTCACCTTTTGCCAGAAAATGCTGAGTCGGGTGAGTTACCAGTTTCAACCAGCTCTTGCTATCTGCCTTTCCTCCTTGGGTGTGTTTTAGCTTAGGATGCCGACAGATAACAGGATGTCCACAGCCTCACAAGGTGTCAGCAGACACAATACACAGGGGGTGTCATGTATCCTATATTCATTACATTTTAACTACAAAATTCATTCTATCCTAGAGTGAGTTCATACAATATCACCCATCACTGCAAAATTGTCATAAATGCTGACATTAGAGGTGCTGCTCCATAATGCCAGAAAAAGGAGAATTAGGACTGACCTTTACGATCATCTACTTTGAGCAATTCATATTGTTGATCAGATGAGCATCCAAATTTTTATGTTTTATTTATAAATAACCCAATACTTTTCCAACTCACTTCCTGGTAAAAAGGCAGTATTCAAGCCACAGAAGTCCTTTGTATGTTGCAGTGATCATTATTCTGGGACACTTTGACTGATGCCTACTTGTACACTGAATGTTTTGTTTCCAGCTTGCAGAGGTCTTTCTGGCATGCTTCCCAACAATGTTACTGTGGCTGTGTTTAACAAGCACTTAAAACTCAGAGCATCTATTTATAGCAAAATGAGAATATGTGGCTGTATGTCAAGTGCTACTGAAATCTACAGCCTCCCCCAATGCTGGGGGGGAGAGAAATTCTGCAAATATCAGCAGGAAGTTTCTGGAAGCCTGAAATAATAAGAGTAATAATAGAAATCTAAGTGTGATTTAGGAATGCAAATAGTTTTCCATTCCAGTATTAGGTATCTGTAAATAGTTTAATTTCAGATTTTTTTTTAAAGTTCCAGAAATATGACTATTTGTTTCAGAGTTGCTGGGAAGCAATAGTCAAATACCTCTTGCTCTGGTATGATGCAAAACTCTGTCTGTTTACATAAATTGTAAGGTTATTAATGTGAAAGCCACACTCAAGCCAGCTAGCCAACTTGAGAAAATCCCAGTTAACAGCCCTTAGGACATTAATTTTATGTCCCTTAAGAACAACAGGAAATATAATGGTGTTTCCTAGAGGCTGAGTTTTATAAAGACCTACTGGGTGCATCACCCACAGCAGCACAATCTGCAGCGAATGAAGAGACGTAGCTTAATGCAAGCAAGATTTCGATTTATTGTACACAATCACGAGTTTATATATGTTTTCAGAAGCTGCGCGCTTTAAACAGATTGGTTCTTTAAGCTAAGCATTACATACTAGGCAATCCCTGATTGGTGGTTAACTACAAACAAAGGACACTTTCATCAATTAACAGCAAGGTGTTACCTCTCCTTGGCGCCATCCATTCCTTATTCCCAGCATGACTCATCCTGTTGATTGTTATCTATTTACATTCCTTGTCCTCCCAGGGTTTGTGGCCTACAAGCTCGAGCACATTCCTTTCAGCTGATTGCCACTTTATGGTCCTGATTTCCAGGCCCCCTCCTGCACAATCCACAAAATTTTATGATCTTCATTCTAGCATTCACTCAGCAGTTGGCTTGGAAATCATTGAACCCTGGTTATGTCCTTTACCTCTGTCTTCAGACATAACAATATGCTCACAAATATGAGCACAATATGCTCACTGTGATGCACTCTAAGCGAAAATTTCTTTCCTCCTTCAAGAGTATCTAGGAATCTCACTGTATAATTTGCTGGTGTATCCCCTTATCAGGTTCAGTAGTAAACATCAGATGACTGTGTGATAATTACTGTGCCTGCTGCATTTTATTGATTCATTTTAACAGCAGGAATTGCATCATTTGTTAAAAGAAGTCACTTTTCCTGCCCTCAGAATTCCCATTAAAAATTCAATGATTTAGAGTCCATCACCTTCACTTTCATAATTTCTACAAATGCATTAACACTGAATTTTATAATGTGTTGCATAAAGAAATTATAGGACTGATTCTAGATTGTCAATGGAACTATTCAGTTGTCACAGAACAATAGCTGAAGTTGCACCCTTCTTGAGATGAAATGAAGCAGCGCTTGCAGCTGTAACCCCCAAAACTTCAACTGTGAGAGATGCAGCATTAGACTATCCTGATTCTGGCCTCAATTAATTAATAAATCTATGCCTGGTTTAAATAATTTTGATTCATCAGGTTCCTGGAGGTTTCACATAATAGAAAAACTGAAAGCAGACTAATTTCTGCAAATACAAATTTTTTTCCTCATAAAGTGGCCTCAAATGCAGTATTGCAAAGGTAAAATGCAATGAAGAGTGTTCTTTGCCTATTATATAAATGAAAGCCTATCAATAATTGGATTCAAACTCCACCATCCCTGCCTCCCATTCCTGTTGCGCATACTAGACCTTGAGGTAGATGGGACTATTTGGAGCAAACCAAACTGCAGGAAGAATAGTCAAATAAAGTAAACTTTATCAAACCTCATCAATTAGCATAAGGGTATGTGGAAGGTGGGAGCATCTGCTTCATTAAGGTTATCCAGTCAAGGAACATTCAATGTAAATGTGAAAATATATAAAGGTGAGTAGGATTTCCCCTTTGACAGGGATATCAAAGCTCTTATATCTGGTTACTCCATTTTGTGAAACCACACCCTCAAGATGCTATTCAGTAAAGCAGCTAGGCACATGCTTCAGTGCTTAAACCCATAACACCTTGAGTGTAAGGGGGCAGATCTAGTGGTTTAACCCCAGCCGGCAACTAAGCACCACACAGCCGCTCGCTCACTCCCCCCACAGTGGGATGGGGGAGAGAATTGGTAGGGTAGAAGTAAGAAAACTCGTGGGTTGAGATAAAGACAGTTTAATAGGTAAAGCAAAAGCCGCACACGCAAGCAAAGCAAAACAAGGAATTCATTCACTACTTCCCATTGGCAGCCATCTCCAGGAAAGCAGGGCTCCATCATGCATAGTGGTTACTTGGGAAGACAAAACACCATAATTCTGAACGTCACCCCCTTCCTTCTTCTTCCCCCAGAGTTATATGCTGAGCATGATGTCATATGGTATGGAATATGCCTTTAATGAGTTGGAGTCAGCTGTCCTGGCTGTGTCCCCTCCCAACTTCTTGTGCACCCCCAGCCTATTCATTGGTGGGGTGGTGAGAGAAGCAGAAAAGGCCTTGACTCTGTGTAAGCACTGCTCAGCAGTAACTAAAACATCCCTGTATTATCAACACTTTTCAGCACAAATCCAAAGCATAGCTCCATACTAGCTACTATGGAGAAAATTAACTCTATCATAGCCATAAGCAGCACAGAGGCACAAGAGGCTAGGAGGAGACACAGCCAGGACAGGTGACCCAAACTGGCCACAGGGATATTCCATACTATATGACATCATGCTCAGTATATAAACTAGGGCGAAAGCTGGCTGGGGGCTGCTGCTCAGGATCTGGCTGGGCATCGGTCAGTAGGTGGTGAGCAACTACATTGTGCATCACTTGTTTTGTATATTCTAATTCTTTTATCTTTATTATTATTATTATTATCCCTTCTATTTCTGTCCTATTAAACTGTCTTTATCTCAACCAATGAATTTTACTTTTTTTTTCCTGATTCTCTCCCCCATCCCACTGGGGAGGAGGAACTGAGCGAGCAGCTGTGTGGTGTTTAGCTACATGGGTTAAACCTTGACAGTCCTTTTTTAGTGCCCAATGTGGGACACAAAGGCTTGAAATAATAACAGATATGACCAAAGCATGTTAAAATAAATTTGTTGTAAGCATTCATTATATTAGTTTAATAGTTGCTGGTCACAATGTTGATTTATCTGCTCACAGAGTTGTTGCGCTTGTTCTCAGGGTTGTGTTATGTAACACCTTATTTGCTGTATATGTTCCCTATTGTGCTGTTTATCATCTCTGGGGGCTGCGTTAAGGTTATAATTTTGTTGCACTTTGTAACACTGGCTTATGATATGATAAAATTGCTGGTCATGAGACTAATCTGGTATTTGTACTCAGCATGGCCATCATCTCTGTACTTCAGGAGCCATGTCTTGGAAACTATTAATAATTACACCTTTTACCTTTTTTTCTCAGAGAGCCAATCTATGGGGGAGATATCCTTCCCCCATTCTCTCCTCCTCCTCCAGGCTAATTACAGTAGCTCTTGAGAGTTTTGAATACCCTTGGGATGTTCAAACCAACATGTTCCTATTGTTATGTCTCCTGAATGTATTTCAGGTCTTGTATAGGGTTAAACAACTATTTAAGAATGCCACCCAGAGATCTGCCCTGAGGCTGGATAGTTATGAGTGGCAGGGTGTGTGGGATAGTATGGACAAGTGCCTAGAACAGTGGTCACTTCCAACATTTTGGAATTTCATCCCTGAACAAGTGCAGAATCCGGAAAAACTAGTAAAATATTTGGAAAAAGTATGCTGTCACCCTGGCAATTCCAGAGAGGCACAAATCACTGCAATGTGCTGGGGCCTGGCCCATGCCTACTGAGCCCTATTCAACACTATAGAGTATTCCAAGGGGAAGAGAAGGTCTCTGGATCTGACGACAAAATAACAGTCACTGTGGCTACTTCAACCCCAGACACCGCAGCTGAACCAAAGAACCTACCTGTGCGGGTATCAGTCACCCCTATACACAAGAAGAAATATTGGAAGTCATCTCGTTTAGTAAGGAATGAAGGAGCGTTTCTAAGAGGTAGCAGGTGGAAGAATTGGACAAGGCAGACTACTCTGAAGCAGGGCCATCATGAGAACATGAGGAGGAAGAGAGGTGGCTGCTAATCAGGGAGGAGGAAGAGGAAGAACTCATAAATGAGGTGGTAACCACCCTGATCCCTATCCCTGAGTGAGCTGCAAGATATGCAAAAATATTTCAGACATCGTCCAGGTGAGCACATTGTCACCTGGCTGCTCCAATGTTGGGATAACGGGGCGAGTAGCCTGGAATTAGAGGGTAAGGAATCCAAACAGCTGGGATCCCTTTCTAGGGAAGGCGGCATTGACAAAGCAATTGGAAAAGGGGCAAAAGTCCTCAGCCTCTGAGGGTGATTCCTGTCAGGCATGAAAGAAAGGTATCCCTTCAAGAAAGATGTTATATATCACCCAGGCAAGTGGACCACCATGGAGAAAGGTATCCAGTACCTGAGGGAATTATCCGTGTAGGAGGTGATTTATGATGATCTGGACAACAAGCAATTATCCAAAGATGCAGATGAAGTCAGATGCACAGGACCCATGTGGTGGAAATTAGTACAGAATGCACCACTGTTGTATGCCAACTCATTGGCAGTAATGACTTGGAAAGACAGAGAGAGACAAACAGGGAATGAATTGGCTGGCCAACTTCAGAAATACGAAGAAAGTCTCTCTTCCTCCCTCATCTCAGCTGTGGAGAAACTGGTCCAGTGACTCGACAAGGACAGATCCTACATCCCAAATGTACAGACCCGCATCTCAGCTATTAGAAGTAAGTGTTCCTCTGCTCAAGAAAAAGGATATAGTGGGTACACACCATGGAGTACCCTGTGGTTTTATCTATGGGACCACAGAGAGGACATGAGGAAGTAGGATGGAAAATCTATCTTGACCCTAGAGGCATGGGCACATGAGTTGCAAGGAAAAACAAAAACAAAAGGAGTAGCTGCTCCAGTCTCCAGTGGGAAGTTTTCCAGAGTGGAAGGGCTGATCTTACTTCTGATCTTGATGAAGGGACTTTGATTTGTATTTACAAGTGAGTACAGAATCCTATGACCAGGATTAGAGGGGCCCTGCCTCCAGCCAGGTGGAGGACAGGGACAACAAGGTTTACTGGACTGTGTGGATCAGATGGTCTGGCACATCAGACCCATGGGAGTATAAAACTCTAGTAGACACCAATGCACAATGTACCCTAATGCCATCAAGCTATACAAGGAAAGAACATTTCAGGAATGACAGGGGGATCCCAACAGCTAACTGTATTAGAGGTTGAAATAAACCTGACTGGGAAAGAGTGGCTGTCCTGGTTTCGGCTGGGATGGAGTTAATTTTCTTCTTAGTAGCTAGTACAGTGATGTGTTTTGGCTCTGATGTGAGCCAAAATGTTGATAACACACTGATGGTTTTAGTTGTTGCTAGATAATGTTTATACTAAGTCAAGGACTTTTTGGTTTCTTAGGCCCTGCCAGCAATAGCCCTTGGGCTGGTCCAGACTGGGCAAAATGTAAAGAATGTGCTCTACACCGCAGCTGGGGAGAATGAAATGGCCCTACCTGGAGCCTCTGGCAGAAAGCACCAGGGGAAACTTGAGGACAACATTTGGGCTTTTGGAGCCAGGTATATAGAGGATCAGAGGCCTGCTATACTCCAACTGAAAAAGATATTGGCACCTTATGAAGGGGTTTGAGCTGCTTCAGAAGTGATTGGTACTGAAGCGCAGCTCCTCTTGGCGTCCCGGTTACCAGTGCTGGGCTGGATATTTAAAGGGAGAGTTTCCTCTAGACATCACGCAACTGATCCTACATGGAGTAAGTGGATCGCGCTGATTACACAATGAGCCAGTTTGCAGAAATGAAAGCTATTCAGCTTGCTTTAGACATTGCAGAAATAGAAAGATGGCCAATACTTTACCTCTATACTGACTCATGGATGGTGGCAAATGCCCTGTGGGGGTGGCTGCAGGGATGGAAGCAGAGTAACTGGCAGCACAGAGGTTAACCCACTAGGCTGCCACATTATGGCAAGATATTGCTGCTCAGGTGGAGAACCTGGTTGTAAAAGTAGGTCATGTAGATGCTCACATACCCAAGAATCAGGCCACTGAAGAACATCAAAACAACCAGCAGGTGGATCTGTCTGCTAAGAATGAAATGGTTCAGATGGATCTGGACTGGAAAAATAAGGGTGAATTATTTACAGGTTGGTGGGCCCATGAGACCTCAGGCCATCAAGGAAAAGATGCAACATATAGATGGGCCCGAGATCGAGGGGTGGACTTGACCATGGACACTATTGCACAGGTTATCCATGAATGTAAAACATGCTGCAGTCAAGCAAGCCAAGCAATTAAAGCAGCTCTGGTATGGAGGACAATGGCTAAAACATCAGTATGGGGAGGTCTGGCAGATTGACTATATCATACTCTCACAGACCTGCCAAGGCAAGCGCCATGTAGAAGCAACCACTGGATGGCTGGAAACATATCCTGTGCCCCATGCCACTGCCCAGAACACTCTCCCGGGCCTTGGAAAGTAACTCTTATGGAGACATAGCACCCCAGAAAGAATTAAGCCAGACAATGGGACCCATTTCCGAAACAACCTCATAGACACCTGCACCAAAGTGCATGGCATTGAGTGGGTATATCACATCCCCTATCATGCACCAGCCTCCAGGAAAATTGAACGATACAATGGACTGTTAAAGACTACACTGAGAGCAATGGGTGGTGGGACATTCAAACATTGGGATATACATCTAGCAAAAGCCACCTGGTTAGTCAACACTAGAGGATCTGCCAGCAGAGTTGACCCTGCTCAATAAAAGCTTTTGTGTACTGTAGAAGGGGATAAAGTTCCTGTAGTGCACATAAAAAATATGCTTGGGAAAACAGTCTGGGTCATTCCTGCCTCAGGCAAAGGCAAACTCATTCATGGTATTGCTTTTGCTCTCGGACCTGGGTGCACTTGGTGGGTAATGCAGGAGGATGGGGAAGTCTGATGTGTGCCTCAAGGGGAGTTCATTCTGGGTGAAAATAGCCAGTAAATCAAATTGTATGATGTTAATTGTTATATAACACTATATATTGTCACTTCTATGTGCTTGTGGCTCCTGTCTCTGCCATTACGGATTCAGAGATCTGCACTTGACTTCCTTCCAATTCCAGATTAAGGAAGAATGAACTCTGAAGAAACCAGATGAGAGCAGTGGCCATGATAGAATCAGAACTGGCTTCAATATGCAACAAGCCAATACCTTGCACCAACTTTCCTGCCTTGAAAGACTGTTATTGATATGTAAGGGTTAAAAGAATAAGAGATTGGTCAACTTTGATGAGTTGGCAGGGGTTCACTAACCTTTGTACAATGTGCTAACATCTGTAAAATGTAGGGAAATACTTAGTTGCTACATATTTGTGATCTGGGAGTTTAGACAAGGGGATGTAGAACCATAAGTGTATGTCATAAATAACCTTGGACAATGGTAAATAAGCACTGCAAAGGAAGATATAAGTTTTCTTTAACTGGATAACAGGATGGTATGTTTCAGAACAATAGGATAAGAATTTTTTAATTCATCAGAAATGAACTGCGCATGCGCAAGAGACCCCAGGTTGAAAGTTTATGCTGATGAAGACTTTGATCCTTCATCAGAAGACCCTCTGAGAAGATCCTCAAAGTGGCAGCACGTGTGCGGGAGGAGGTGGAAAAATATGTAAAACATTTCAGGGAAATAGTTTGAATATGTATTAGTTTTCTGGGAATTTGAATATGTATTAGTTTTCGTGGAAATGTTATGCATATGTATTATACTGTAGCATAAAAATAGTAAGAACCGGAGCTGGGGTATACATACTAGGAGGAGCGATCCCCTATGCACCTGCTGCATGCAAATAAAGAATACCTGCTTAATAACGACTATGTTGTTATTGATTTTTATCTCAGAATCCTGGCCCAGCTGTACCTAGCCTTCCGCCTCAACAAGGAGTGCTAGAAAGCAAGGGGACTTGGAAACTCTGTTTTTTGTATCATTATGACAGATGGATCCCAACTTCTTGAACTAAATGAACTCAACGGACTTTTAGAGGGATGGTCCATGGACTAAGGGAATGATATCTGTGTTTGTATCAAAAGACAGGAAAGGTGATGGTGTATCGGAAAGTGTAGCATGAAGTAAATGGTATGGAATAAGGGGTGGATACTGTCCTGGTTTCAGCTGGGATAGAGTTATTTTTCTTCTTAGTAGCTGGTACAGTGCTGTGTTTTGGATTTAGGATGAGAATAATGTTGATAACACACTGATGTTTTAGTTGTTGCTGGGTAATGTTTATACTAAGTCAAGGTCTTTTCAGTTTCTTAGGCACTGCCAGTGAGAAGGTTGGAAGGGCACAAGAAATTGGGAGAGGACACAGCCAGGGTAGCTGACCCAAGATAGCCAAAGGGATATTCCATACCATAGAACATCATGCTGAGAATATAAACTGGAGAAGGTTGGCTGGGGTGGGCCAATCACTGCTCAGGAACTGGCTGGGCATCGGTCAGTGGGTAGTGAGCAATTATGTTGTGCATCACTTAGGTTTTTTTCCTTTTGGATTTTATTCCTTTCTCATTAAAATTGTTATTATTATAATATTTTATTTAAATTATTATTCCTTTAATTCATTATTAATAATTAATTATTAATAATTATTCTTCTCTCAACCCATGAGTTTTACCTGTTTCCCGATTCTCCTCCCCATCCTGCTGGCATGGGGAGGGAGTGACCAACTGCATGGTATTTAGTTGCTGGCTGAGGTTAAACCATGACAGGGTTGTATTTTACAGGCACTCTCAGTAGATCTGCTGAGTGACTTCTTATTTGTATCTGGTTGGCCATTGTTTGTGAATCTGTCCTTAATAAGGATTCTAAACCCCACTGAACTCACTGGGAATCTGGTTGATGAAAGGATTGGATCAGACCCTTGATTTCATAGAATAGAATCATAGAATCATTTAGGTTGGAAAAGACCTGTAAGATCATCAAGTCCAACCGTTAACCTAGCACTGCCAGGTCCATCACTAAACCATGTCCCTAAGTGCCACATCTGCACATCTTTTAAATACCTCCAGGGATGGTGACTCAACCACTTCCCTGGGCAGCCTGTTCCAATGCTTGACAACCATTTTGGTGAAGGAATTTTCCCTAATATCCAAGCTAAATTTCCCCTGGTGCAACTTGAGGCCATTTCCTCTCATCCTATCACTTGTTACTTGGGAAGAGACCAACACCCGCCTCACTACAACCTCCTTCCAGGTAGTTATAGAGCATAAGAAGGTCTCCCCTGAGCCTCCTTTTCTCCAGGCTGAACAACCCCAATTCCTACAGCTGCTCCTCATAAGACTTGTTCTCTAGACCCTTCACCAGTTTTGTTGCTTTCTTTGGATGTGTTCCAGCACCTTAATGTCTTTCTTGTAGTGAGGTGCCCAAAACTGAAAACAGTATTCAAGGTGTGGGCTCATCAGTGCTGAGTACAGAGGGACGATCGCTTCCCTAGTCCTGCTAGCCACTCTATTTCTGATACAAGCCAGGATGCTGTTGGACTTCTTGGCTACCTGGGCACACATATTCAACCAGCTGTCAACCAGCATCCCCCCAGGTCCTTTTCTACCAGGCAGCTTTCCAGCCACTCTCCCTCAAGCCTATAGTGTTGCATGGGGTTGTTGTGACCCTAGTGCAAGACCCAGCACTTCTCCCTGTTGAACCTCATAGAACTGGTCTTGGCCCATCAATCCAGCCTTTCCAGATCCCTCTGCAGAGCCTTCCTACCCTCAAGCAGATCAACACTCCTGCCCAACATTGTCATCTGCAAACTTACTGAGAGTGCACTCAATCTCCTCGTCCATATCATTGATAAAGATATTAAACAGAACTGGCCTCAATACTGAGTCCTGGGAACACCACTTGTGACCAGCTGTCAACTGGATGTAACACCATTCACCACCACTCTTTGGGCTTGGTCATCCAGCCAATTTTTTACCCAGCAAAGGGTACACTCATCCAAGCTATAAGCAGCCAGTTTCTCCAGAAGAATGCTGTGGGAAATGGCGTTTATTTCCAATATAAACAATTAAAAATTTAAACAAAGAAATTTTAAAAAGCTCACTGAATTTGAATTTCAGTGGAAATGTTTGCCATGAATGGAGAATATTAAAGTTTTGGCCCATATGAGTATATTCTATGCTTACTTCTCCATTCTTTTCCTCTGTTTCAGCTACTTTTGTGGTGTTACAAGGTGCAAGGGATTAAAAGGCACAATAGAAGGGACACCTGCAGTTTCCAATTGATTTTTATAGATAGTAATATCCTTTTGAGTAGATTATTTTACAATCTTGATAAAAAATTATATTCGTCCTACAAAGTTCCATAGGAGTTTACAGGAAGATACACAGACTGTTGACAAATATTGAATCCTATTGGACATAGCTGAGAAGTACACCATTGCTTGCTGTGCAAAATGAACCATATATGTTTTCTCAGTTACAGTACCAGGGTATCCAGGAGCAATATTATTAGCCATACACTACAGAAAAGTTTTGTACACAAAGCCTGTATAGAATTTTTTGTAAAATCTGTGGGATTTAAAAAAGAGGTTTCTCTTTTTGCAGTACCAATGAAGTAGTTACTAATGTTCTGATTTGCTTTGTTTGCACTCTGTATTCTTCCATTTATTTAATTCTGATTCCTATACACTTCTGATATCCACAGCCAGTAAACAGGAAAATATAGACAAGATAATTCAGAGAGACAGAGGAGAAAGAAAAGTAGAAAACATGGAGAAAGTAATGCATGCATTATCTTATTAACCTACCTACAGCAAAGTCACTATAAGTTTGATGTGGTCTGTTACTAGCAGAGGAGAAGCTCATTTCTGTAACTGCAGGCAGGAGAAAGCCTTGATTGGAGCTTGGACAAAAGTGGAAATACTGTATTGAATACTCATAGCTTTTAGGTGAGAAATTGGAGTCCTGAGCCTGAGCTCAGTTTCCTCATGCATCCACTGATGATGACAAGGCACAAAGAGGTCGCCTTGAGTAGAGCCTTGATTTCATCATCAGTTTAGACTGATGTAGGAAGGCACATAAGGGACTAATATGGCAGAAGGTATGATCTGTATTGAAGTCATGTTACCATTTGCAGGAATAACAACTCAGTTGCAAGTTACACTTTTATGTGAGTAGTTACCATCATTCAACCACTTCTGGGATGGGACTGAGCAAGTATTGCTTCCAGTACTGCTCAACTTGGGAGAAAAGGAAGTGAAGGGGAAAAATTTCCAGTCTATAGAAAGCCACATAAAGTAAAGCTGACAGCATGCTCTCTAACTTGAAATTTGACCAGAAAAGGAGAGTGAACACATCTATGATTTCAAAAAGCTCTATGAAACTTTTAATCACCATAGGTGGCAAGGGACTAATTTTTTCTCATCATATATACTTTGGATGCAATTATCTTTTATATAGAATTCATCATCATATTTAAATGCTGACATCTATGAGGCAGTTATATTTCCCATGAAAGGAATAAGAAAGCATGAAGGAAATCCAAGGGTTTGTGAAAATAAGTTTGTGGCAGTGAGCTGGTTCAATTGACCAGGCATACCTTGCAGCACACTGATCTGTTTCTGTAACAAGCACAAACACTTAAAACTCTATCTTAATGAGGCCTGAAGTACTTCTTTACCCTTGCAAGCAAAACTGAAGAGGCTGATGGTCTTAGGTCTGCTATCAGCAATAAGCCAGCCAAGGTAAGATGCTTCACATTCACCTTGCCTGGAGGCACAGACTGCTTCATACTTGTTGGGGCCATGACCTGCTTTGTGGAACAGCCCTGACAGCACAGCTCTGGGAAAGAAGCGCACAAGCTGTAGCTGTGCTAAGTGCAAGTAAAGGATTTACCCCACTGCCTGAGGTGAGGTACAGAACAGAACACTGTCATCAAAAGAAAAAGAACATGCAGGGAAGAGGCATGCACAGATTGACTGGCAGCTTGACATGTCTGGAAACTGTAATGACATCAGCATTTGTTCCCAAGAAGTCGATAGGTGACTGATGTTGGAGATGAATGTAGATTTCCTAAGTGAGAAAAAAGAAATGAAGAAAACAGACATCACAGCAAAGTGATTAAAACTATGGGGCCATACAGGAACATCTCAGATTAAAATGCATGTAGAAATGCCATAGGAGACATGAACTTGGTGGAGCCTGGTAGAGCAACAAGAATCTAAGACAACAACCATAATTTAGAAAAGACACCAGTGAAGCTTGCATCATGTGATGAAATGCTGTGGTCTTTAAAAGGTACAGTTTTAGCACAGTAAATGAAAATTTAACCACTTAGTCATATGTTACCCTGAAAATACACCCTGTATACGTTAATACTTGAATGTGTGGAAAGAAGGGTCTGTCAGGGCATGAATATAGTATCTATGCCAGAAAATATGAAGAATAAAAAATTAATCAAATTAAGTTATATGAACATGCAAAAGTTAACTCAAGCTCTAGCTAGTTGCAAAGCTCACTTTCTGCTTTGCTCTAAGCCTTTGATAACATTTGTTATTCCACAGCAGAAGTGATTGCTGAATGGAGACAGGACATTTCACAACAAGCATTATACCGCTACTGCTCTCCCTGCACTCCTGCAGACCTAAATACAGGAGTCAGTGTGAACCTGGTGGTGCATGTCCAATAGAGCTCATACATTTTCCCCATTAGTGGTATTCTCCAATCTGTCCCATGATTCATTCAGTTTCTGCTGTACCCATTGGCAGTGTGTTATTGCATAGCATGATACTACAGAGGACTGACTGGTATCAGTGAAGCTTCTAGAAAAAGCTTATATGTTAAACAGCTCGAGCTTTTATGAAAATTCACAAGCCTCCATACTACACTGACACCTGCAGATTTTTAATAGCTTTTGATAAGCTAAAGTTCATTTTGCAGTGATATTCTTTTTTAAGACTTGAAAATTAAAATGAAAGTAGCTGGCAATTTCCAGTAACTATCCAAACTGCCTGCAAGTCTAAAGATAGCCTCATAGGGTCTGGGTGGAGTATGTGTGAGAAATGTATAAATAAACTCTGTATTGCTGTTGAAGGCTCAAAAAATTGGAAGAACCAAATGATGACTTTCTCACAGCAGCAGAAATTAAGCTACAGGGGAACTTCCTATTTGTGAGGTTGCAAAAAATAAATGGGATTGATAGTTATCCTATCCTATCTGAACACCACAAGAAGTGAAACGATAACAACACATCCAGTTCATTCCACTGTGTCAGTCATTGTACAATGCTCATCCCGCTGGAAACGCTACATCCAGGGAGCACTCTGTGATGACTGTGCACAGAGCATCATCAACTTGGTTGCAGTCCTTGGGATGCTTTTGTCCTTAGGCAGCATGATATTGACTCTCCCAGCACCTGGGAGAGGAGCAGGACACTACTGATTGCAACTCTTATTCGTACAGTAAGAACAGACAGACATTGCTTCCACATCCCTGTGATTAGTGGATGGATGATTAATGCACACTGGTATGGTTGGATGTTTTATTATCCCTGATACAACATTAATTGCTGCTTTTCATACAGTTGGTCCCATGGCTGTAAACAGAGTTAATGATGATGCCCATAGTGTTCTCAATTCTGATCACTTTAAACAGGTACCAGGTCTCTGGCCAGTCCGGGAGAAGCCATTACACCCACTTTTATACCCAAACTTTTGTGCCACCCATCACCTCACCAAAGAAATTAGGTCCGTCTGGTTGCAACCACGGGCAAACATAAGAAAAACTGAGACTAGGAAAGGGTGAGGAAAGATGTTCTCCTTAGTGTTTGACTGTTTATATTGTCTTTTTTTTTTTCTCTTCTCAGTACCCAAATCAATACTCAGAAGTTGGTGTTAATAGGCAGTAGATTAAATGAAGTAAAAATTCCTGCTATGAGCACATAGTCAGCTTTTCACCTGCCGTGAGAATGTCTCTGACTGGGCTGGAGACAAAGACCATGCTGGTGCTGGAAAGAGTGCCTGGAACAGATCCTTATGACACGGCTATCACCTGCACAGCCAGTTTGTGGACACTACAAGCTGGGAGGAGGCAAAAGAGATCTGTGGGGCGTGACCAAGCCCTGAGGGATGATGCAACTCAAGGGCACTCAAATTTTGGGTCCCATCCAATGCTTCTCCAGTGCAAACCCTGCCAAGCAAGCAGAAAAAGTCACTTTATCTATTTTTAAACTGAATTTAATTTGATTGATCCATTAAAATTTTGGGAGGCAATTCCATTTCCAGTATTTGCTGAGCAGATCCAAATATGGTTATTGGTAAAAGAGCAAATGAAAGTAAGTCAGACTTGCTAATTCCTTTATTTATTTTTATTCTACTTTGTACTAGTAAGATTACATTAACATTTGCTCACTAACTAAAATACAGATTTTTAAAAGAAAAATGCAACATTTTCTGAAATGCCTTCTTGAGTTCATCTGAAAAGAATTCTGGGAGAGATGATTACAAACCCCTCAAGTTGAAAAGCTTTATAGTCAAGCACTGACCACAAAGCCTGCAGTCCAAATTCAGATCTCAGAGCAGCATAAATCTAGTGTAATACCAGTGGTTTTGGTGGGGCTACTTTAGTTTTACACAGCAGTAACTGGGAATTGAACTTGGAACTTTGCCTTTAATTTTGTCCAAAAATGTGAAAGTAGAAAAAGGTATCCTTTTGTCATAGAGTCCCACAGGAGTTCAGTCATCACATTGAATCATTTCCCAAGTCTCTCCCCACGCCTTCCCACAAAAAACATGCAACTCACAAGATCCTTAGTGTTTTTTCAGCTCAGCTAGAAAGACAAAAATAAAGCATAGTTTGCCTGATATCCACAGAGGTTAAACATAGGTGCAAAATGTTTGCAGTGTGAGACATTTGATAACCTTCTTTACAATGGTATTGTAAAGATCAGTTAGTTAATGTTCAAAGGCTTTTCAAATGTGCAGGTGAATTATGACAGCTATTACATTAATAATCATCATAAAATGTCTTTAAGTTAATAGCAGAGCTCTGGGTATGTGTTCTTTGATCTTTGCTAAGATTGAAGGCTCAGGTTTAAATCACAGCATAAAGTCACGGTACTCAGGGAATCTGTGGTGAACATCTAGTACCCAGGATGCGGTTAGAGGCCTCAGCATCTTTTAGAGTGGTATGTTTAGTGTGAGGGCTTGTCTGCATAGGGACTTACCCCTGATTAACTCCATGTGTGGACACTCCTATTCCAGCATAGTGGGTGGAGAACAAGGCCTTAGGCTTGAGTAGCGTTGTCTCCTTCTCAGTATTATCCTTGGCCATGACCCCAGTGATGGGTCTACACATCTGCTGAGAACAATATGGCAAGTGAACACAAGGATCAACTTCCCAGGAAGTAGAAAGAACCCATAGGCTGGGGTGCTCTCTGAAACAAAAGTGTGCCATGATTGCTTTTACATACAGGAGTATCGCAGGCTTCCCCAAATTGCTATGCATGAGAAAGAAAATTGGAACCAACTGTGTCCACATGTGCCATAAATAGAATGCATTTCTCAAGGAAACAGCAAGCAAAAATAGAGTAAAATAATCTTCATCTCTATTTACATATTACTGATGCCAGAAGAAAGCATTAGAAAGGACAGTGGAAGAGGATTATTCTTATTAGAAGAACAAAGCATTAACAGGGATGTTGACCATGGTATTAGGGCATTATAAATCTTGACAAAGAAAGAGCAAGTCTGTGACAACAGATGAAACTTCAAGAGCAGCATTATGGTTATTTGGAATAGCCTGAAGAGTTTAGCTGGAAATCCACCTACTGTGGCATACAGTCAGGATGAGCTTATGAACTTCAAAATCCTTTAAGGAAGAAGTTTATAAAACTGAATGAAAAAGAGAATAAAGTGTTTTATTAGAATATCTTCTGCTGGACTGTGGAATTTAAATGGTGGATCCTCAAAGGAAAGAAACAGCCCAACCTAATACATAGGCATCAGCATGACCTTATGGCTATAACCTTCTTGGGTTTAGTTTTTGCAGTATAGATTGCTGGGTTTTTTCATCATTGTTATCAGCTGGCTACTTGTTGCAGCTAGAGCACACTTTACAATAGTTGTGTTGTGTTATTATAAGAATGCTTGCTATAGGAAGAAGGAAATGAAAAGCAAGGCTATAGCATTTTGAGAGGCTCTTTGCTTGTCTTTTGAGGATACTGAGGACTACACGTCTGCAAATTTTTCCTTTCCAGTGCTGCAGGGTGAGACATAGGCACAATAAATAGGCTGTTTTATTGAGATATTTTCATGGGGGATAAGATTTCTGCTTTCTCTACACACACTAAAGAAATTGGATCTGCTTAAAAAACAAGGCAAGCAGGGTATTTCTGAGCTAGTCTTACTCATCTTTCTGAAGTAATTTTATCACTGTGCATGCAAATCTTGAAAGAAGTTGTTAGTGTCTGTGAATAGACTGGCTTTCTTGTAATGCTAAACAGCAGAAAAGGAATTTGGATTTACAGTGAAGGCAGGGAAATAGCAGCCAGCCAGCCCAGTGGTGCAGCCACTGATAGTATGGATCCATTTCTTACATCTCTTGTGGCAGGCTCGAGTAGTTACTTCATTTGGTAGAGTAGTGTTGGGGTCTGCAGTGGGTCTGCAGACAAGTTAGTTGACTTCAAAGACTTAGCCGTGTACCTTTAAGATGGCCACAAATTGTCAGGTATGTAAACAGGATGTGAAGAACCGGAACTTAGAACCGCAGCATATGGGCACCTACAGCAAGAGCAAATAGCAAGCAAGAAGGACACAAAAACCTATCAGGGTCTGACACCTGTACTGTCTAAGATATATAAATAGTTTGTATAAACAATAAAGGCCATTTTGTCCAAACCCAGCCACACAGACATAGTGTTTTTTCAGTCCGCCTCGACTTGCGCCACCACATTTGGTGACCCCGATGTGCCAATGTGATCCCAGTAAAGAGTATCAAAAAGAGACCCTGAGACTGTGCCGATCTGACCCCCGTAAGGGGTGTCAGGAGCAGATCCTGAAACTGTGACCAGCGGGTTGCTGGGGAGGCAGAGCCTGGTGAAGCGGAGTAGCGCAGCGAGCGGCTGCAAGATCCCAGGAGAACTGACACCGGTAAGGTGAGCCACCAGGGACAACATGGGGACTAAGTTATCTAAAGAAGATACCATAGTGCTATCAATGTGGAAATTAGTATTAGAGAAGCGTGGAATTACTTTAGATGGGCTTCAGTTAAAAAATATGTTATTGTGGGCCAAAACACATGGAGTGGAAGCATCCCCTGTGACTGCTCTTAGTGTGTCAACCTAGGACAATTTAGGATCAACACTGTCAGAAGCTCTGGCGAAAGGGGACAGAGAGGCGTCGGGGATTTTGCTTACATGGGGACTGCTTAGACATGTTGTAGGGGGCTTCAAAAATTCGCAAGACGCAAATGGGGGCTTGCAAAAACAGCAAAATGCAAGTGGGGGCTTGCAAAATCAGCAAAATGCGAGTGGGGGCTTGCAAAGTCCACAAGACGCAAGTGAGCTTGCAAAATCAGTAAAATGCGAGTAGGGGCTTAAAAAGTCAGCAAAATGCAAATGAGGGTGTATCATTCAAACCTCCCCTGTATCCCCCTCCAGAATACAGACAAGAGGATGAGGGGTGGGGGAGGGGAAGAGTCTGTGTCCCTTACCAGACGCCACTCCCCAATGCCCCGAATCCCCTAAATCTCTCCAACTGCATGGACTTATACTCGATGTAATAAGTAACTAAGGGTAATTTAGTGATCAATCAAGTTAAGCAAGAGGAACGAACCCATTGTGGTGGTCTTGAGAACTTCCTGTTTAACAAGAAGAGACACGTCCACAATGTTATCTTGCTACACCAAACATGGGAACGTCCTGTTTGACAAGAAACCATGATAACAGAAGAAGCAGAGGGGCATACCAAAAATGTCAGAAGCCACCTCGGTGAAGATAAAAAGAGCTGCTCAGCTTGCTTGAATTTGCAAACCTTAGGTGGAGCTGCAACTCCCTGGCTGCCCAGCACGCTATTTTTGCTTTCCTACCTTAATAAATATTTAGTTAATTTATTTGGACTCAATTTATTTCAATTTAATTATAACACTCGATACAGATTACGAGGACGAGGACGACAAGCAGAAACCTCGGCGGACCGATACCAGCACCCCTGACTCCCCCCAACATTTGTGTCAGCTCACACTCCTTCCTCCGGCTGTCCCACCCGCCCCCTTGGCTCCGGCCCTGCCTGTGCAGGATGGAAATGCCGAAAACCCGGATTTGGGTCCAGCTACGACGTTATCAGGCACAGGCTGTGATGAAGTTGGAAGTGGTAAAAATCCAGTTTCCAGTGGTACAGTAATGACGCGCGACCCTCGGCGATTTTGGCAGGCTGTAAGAGATGGGGCATTAAGAGAGGGAAACTGGGATTTAGTAGAACAGATTGGCGGACCCACTCCTTGATCTTCCTACGCCTTCCACCGATGCACCGCATGCATATCCTATTGTATTGGGAGATGCGGCTGCTGGTAAACCTCAAGTTCATACACCATTTGCTTGGAAAGTAGTACAGGTCTTGCAAAAAACTGTTTCTCAGTACGGGGTGACTGTGTTCTGTCACGCAGAAAACCTGTTTATAATCTACTGTGTGCGGCCTGAGCTTAGCGTGCCGGATCGTGGGAGCACTGCTGCCGCCAGTCAACCCAACAACCAATGTGTGGTCTCCTTACTGAACCAGTCCTTGTCTGGTATGCCTTTCCTTGAAACTGACTTGCAGACGTTGTTGCAAAAAGTGAATGTATGTGGGGAATGAAGAATCTTACTGAAAGTCTTGATATTTGGGATAATTGATTACCTCTGTATAATGTTAATCCAAAAGAAGTTTATATTGTTTGCACTTTGAATGTCAATAGTTATCTTTATGTAGATGCTAATGTAGTAGGAGGCTATGATGGGACCATGACACCCGCATAAATCAACACGTGAACATGATGATAAGCATAATGCACTTAAACGCAATAGAACTTTGGATGAAGCATGTAATGATGTAGTTGATTTATGGAACTGATGGGAACATATTGCAGCGGTTCTTCTCTTATCTGGAGTAACAGCAGGGAAAGCATTAAAGAGTTAAATCACCTTGTTTGTTAGGCAGTTAAGAATGTGAGTCAAATTTGCCACTATTACATACAAAACAGAGCAACTATTGGCTTTTTGTTGTTGACTCAAGAACATGGCTGTGAGGATTTTGATGGTATGTGCTGCATGGATTTTAGGCACCCCGTTGCAGCAACATGTTACCAAAATCTGAGAAAATGTCAGCCTTTTTGGCATCCATTCACTCAATTGGCAGTATTGTTTGTTTGCTATTACCTTGGTTGCTGTCATGTTTGCAAGGGCCCTGCAGAACATGACAAACCTGGTACTAGCTGTTCAAAAACAAAAAGGGGGAATTGTAGGGGTCCACATCACCACAGAGTAGCACACAGTATTGCCCAGTTGTAAAGATAATCACAACCACTGTTAAATTCACTAGGATGTGATTAGAGCTAGTCAAATAATTATTCATTTAAAGTAATTCACTTTATAATGCATCTAATGCTCCATCTGCCTGGGTACTTAATAAACACATAAAAAAGGTGATTGCACTTAACTGTTCTTTACTTGCAATTGTTTCATTAATATAGTGTGTATAGATGTTTTAGTGTCTAGTTTTGAAGTCTATGCAAAATTTTGCTATTTATGATTGCTTTTGACATCATCAAAGTCACATGGTGTCTTTTCAATTTACTCTGTGCATGTGTATGAGGGTGTAACTAAAGTCAGACCACGTGTCATGTGAAGGGGGGGGGAGGAAATCCTCTCAACCCCAGGTGTTTGATCTGTCTATTAGTGACCCAGGAAAGCTGAGACCCTTGTGCCTGACCAGTCTGTCAGTGTCCCGTTACAGGGACCCTTCACTGAACAGTCCCACTGGATCGGAGGGCAATTCGACTGACTTGTTCAGGGAAACACCAACAGCATCAGAGGGACCCTTCAGTGGGTCTTCCCACTTTGTTTAAATGTGTTACCCACTGCCAGCAACTGCTAGCGCCCACAAAGGACTCACACTAACAGTTTATGGAATAACACTCTTTATTATAAAATCGTGACAAGTTAAGATTCGTGATTGCCAGTGATAGGGATTGCCTGCAAAAACAAGCTTGAAGTGATATACAACCAAACTATATACAACCAAAACCTTAGTTACTAATGACAGCTAGAATGAATTAGTTATTTAGCATGCATAAGTCAAAGTTCTTACCCAATAGGCATCCTTATGGGGGAGAAGACAGGTTCAGCCTGTTGACTGATCCCA
Organism: Falco cherrug; assembly: GCF_023634085.1. Taxonomy (NCBI): domain Eukaryota; kingdom Metazoa; phylum Chordata; class Aves; order Falconiformes; family Falconidae; genus Falco; species Falco cherrug. The sequence continues at coordinate 2,238,820 of NW_026599288.1, read as the reverse complement.
GAAGTTACAATGGAGTCTTCCTTAACTTCTCCCTTCATTCATTCACTTTTTATACTTTTCTTTACTGTCAGGTGGAGCTTCAGTGACTCTAGTCATACACTCTTTCATTATTGATTGGTGTAAAATTCTCTCACTTTCATTTAAAGACATAGTTGATAAGAAATAGAAAGCGCATGCTCGGTGAGGGGTGGTCGTGCCTTGGAGGTGGATAACTTTGGGATAGAGGTGTGTGTTAGTATTATAACGATATTATAATGAGCAAGGTTCATCTAAGGAGAAAGATTTTGCCACAGTCATTGACCCAGCAACAGACATCTCATATATTTTCCATTTGACAGCCGCTATGCAGCTTATCGGCTGTATGGTACCATCAAGTTCCCAATCCTACAGGGAGTACAACAGAGCCTGGCCGCGGTGTCTCCACTCTGCTCCACCCTTCACTGCTCCTCTAGGATAGCAGGTTGTGTTGCCTAGGGAACCATGGTGGAGTAGATTCCATGCATGCCAACTGTATGAAAATGGCAACTGTATTTTTCCCTAAAAAGGTTTATATAATACTACAACTTCTATTAGGTCTATAATTTCCCCCCTCCAGGCAATTTTCCCACAACTTGTTATTGGGCCTGCATGTCCATGATGCTAGCAACTGGAGTAAATGAGCATATGCAAGTGAGTGTGTGGTCACTAGTAAGTATCAAGCAGGACTCGCTTGGTGAGTAGGTTGAGTGGCCTGGGAGCCACTTTGGAATTAGTTTTTCCTTCTAGTTACTGGAGCATATTCTAATGCTTTCCTTTGATATTACCAGATCTGGTTCATATTTATAGTACTATACTCAAGAAGGTGGCTTATTTCTAATTATTGCTTCATGGAGAGATTATTGATAAATACTGCTGTCAAACAATTAATACACTCTTCCAATATTAAGTGATTTCATGGCCTTTAAAAGAAGAAAGGTGTGAAGGAATTTAGGAACTTGTCTCTTTTTTATATAGAGTTTGCATAATATTAATCGGGCCATCTGCATTTGACTGATGACACAGTGGAGCCCTTAAAGTAGCTATTATTTTGTCCTGACTGTATTTAATATTTTACTGTGGGAATTCCCAGTGTGAAGTAATGAATATTTTTCTGAAATACCTGGCCTATATTCTGTGCTTTAGATGATATACAGAGAAACATCTTGTTCATAACAACGGGTCATATCAAGAGAGGTTCATGCTAATCATAGCCAGAATATATTTACAATGTAATAACAAAGATAATCCTATAGAGAGGAATGAATATCATCCAATGCTCTTTGAAAGCTCCCATTTTGTGGTGCAGTTAGGTATTTGAATGTTTCACACAGTTAATAGAGCAGTATGTACCACTGCATTTGAGGTACATGTTTCCCAATTATGAGATGTATCAAATTTGGCAGTTCAGCAGCTGGCAACAACCAGCAACCACTCTTTATAGTTAGTTTGCACCTGCATCTGAATGCACTGATTTCTTGTCATCTTCCAAAAGCGTCTGCAAGGTGCTGAGGTAATTTTAAATTTTATGAAATCTTACACATCTATGATAAATGGAGCAGTCATGGCTAGGTGCGTCTGCAAAGCTTCCATGAGAGATGGTGGCTTGTTTCTGCTCATAAGATCAGGTTTATATTTTTTCATATGTATTTGGAAGGAATTCTCTTCAATAATAGCAGTTAGTTCAGTGCTGCTCAAAATATACACGACAGTAGAGTTGTCCCAGAGAACCTCTATTTCCTTTTATACCACCTGAGCCACTGCTTACAAGGTGGTACAATAGCCTTGTGTCATGGTATAACCCCAGCCAGCAACCAAGCACCATGCAGCTGCTTGCTCACTCCCCCTCACCTAGAGGGATGGGGAGGAGAATCAGAAAGGAATGTAAAAGTCAAGGGTTGAGATAAGAACAATTTAATAGGTAAAGCAAAAGATGTGCATGCAAGCAAAGCAAAACAAGGAATTCATTCACTACTTCCCGTTGGCAGGCAGGTGTTCAGCCATCCCCAGGAAAGCAGGGATCCATCACGCGTAACAGTTAGGAAGACAAACACCATCATGCCAAATGTCCCTACCTTCCTTCTTCTTCTTCCCTCAGTTTATATACTCATTATGATGTTCTATGGTATGGAATACCTCTTTGGCTAGTTTGGGTCACCTGTCCTGGATGTGTCCCCTCCCAATTTCTTGTGCCCCTCCAGCCCTCTCACTGTCAGGGCCTAAGAAACTGAAAAGTCCTTGACTTAGTATAAATATTACCCAGCAACAACTAAAAACGTCAGTGTGCTATCAACATTGTTCTCACATCAGAGCCAATACACAGCACTGCACTAGCTACTAAGAAGAAAACTAATTCTATCACAGCTGAAACAAGGAGAGCTTGTGACATAAGCAAGCTTTAATTAAATCTGACCTAAGATTTGCACACTAACAGATTGGTTATTCAGTGTTTTATGTTCACAAGAATGACACAGTACTGGTCTCTGTAAGCAAAGAAAGTAGGGCTGGAGTTGTCATGTTCCAAGACATCTTACATTTCAAGCTTCTGCAAGTCTTTAAGCATGGCACTCTCCTACACATTTGGTTCATGGCAGAAGCATATTTCTGGCTGCAGTTTTGAAAGCTGCAGTTTTCCTTTTAAGAATGTAACTGTAGCAGTTTCCAAGGAAAGCATTTGCTCATAAAACCCAGTGGAAAAAAGGGACAGTGGTACCCAATGTTTTTGCATGTCTTCCAAGCAGTGTCTTGAGGAGATTAAGACACGAACTCCTGAATCTGACCAGAAGACCCTTTATTAGTCCAAACCCCACGCTTATATATCCTCATTCACTGTTCATGCACATCATACTAAAATATCATTGGTTAATCAATACTGTTCACATGCTACTTGGATACATATAATTGGTTAATTACTAAGCTACAAACACACTGAACTTGTTGCATTTTTTTTCTCTCTTCTTTCTTATCTCTGTGAGTTTCATGTTCTCAGCCAGCTGCTGAGACGTGGCATCGCGCATCTGCTCCAGTCTCGCTTCATATCCTGTTTTTCTTCCAGGCGTTCAGCCAACCTTATCTTACTTCCTTTCTTCTTTAGCCTTCAAGGTCCTTCACAGGCATTGTGGCCTCCAGCACTTGCCATAAAGCTCTCTACAATTCCCCCTTCTTTATTTTTAACAGAAACAACATACAGGTTAAACTGCTTTTGAATCATAGATCTTATACAATTCAACATACAGGGAATAAACATCAATTAACTACAATTACCAATAACAACATTCCTCTGTGTATTGTATACTCCTGCAACCATCTGGTGATTCCTCATAACTTAAAAAGATTCCGCAATTAATCTCCTGATAGTTCATGCTGTAAGTCCTTTGACATGTCCTTCAATTTTTGTAACTGACTGTAAATCGACTCCGAACGGTCTGAAAGGTTCATACAACACATTCCTTAGCACTGTTCACTATAGGCTACTCTCTGCTGTTCATGCTGTTTTCTTATCTTCTAGAGGTGAGATCACATTCCTCCTTTGTTTCTGTCTCATCCTGGTTTCTTCTCATACTCCCTCAAAGTTATTTACCTCTTTACTGCAGGATCTCAGCTGCACATCGTCAAAGCAAGGCCATAGCTGCACATTATCAATGTCAAAACAACCCACTGTCTCTGTTCTGTACAATTCCCCCTTTTTGGTTTTTGTTTGTTTTTTTTTTTAAGGTTGTTTTAACATGTTATGGACTGTTCATTTTTTTTTTTCTCATTACTTAATTACCAGTTTTAGCCTTATTTTATGTGTACATTTGTACATTTCAATCAGGTTCACAAAATGCAAAACTTTTGTTATCAGCGCATTCCATATAGAGGTCAATGTATAGGTTTATGATTATTTATAAGAACATGCAATTAGCTATGGAAATTTTATGAAAATATTTTATCAGAAACTTCTAATCAAATAAATGAGCATGAGAAATCGTGTTTAACTTGTAAATTCTATATACAAGCTGTTATGAAACATTTTCTATCCTAAAAAAAAGATAAAACCTACTTAAAAGCTCTTGAAATCTTGCACTTGGACGAGTGTTCCACTGTGCCTCTATTCTAAAGCATGGAAGTGGAAATTGTGTAGAACAAAGTTTTACTTTAAATAATTGTTCAGCTGTTATTGCTGCTTTTCAAAGAACCTGAAAGCATAAAATGAAAACTTAGAACTAAACAAACAGCTGAACGGGCACTTTTAGATTGTTACTGGAATTAAATGTAGAAGTTAACTATAAAAGTTTCTCAAAAAGTTCTGGTTGCTTTGTGTTGGTTGTTGGTTGTTTTTTTATATATATATATAACTATACACAAACAGGGAAAAAAAAAGTTGCTTAAGAAAAAGGAAAGATAATAGTATACAGTATATATATATATTTTACAGCTTAGTCATCCCTTTTTTTTTTTGTAATTATAGATAAACTGTTACCTGAACATGCAGTACATCCACAACTCTGAATTAATACCTTTTTTGTAGTATGATATAGTCCTGTATGAACCATAAATCAATTACATGTTAAATCACTGTTCTCCATCACTGTTGCCATTATCTTTGAGCTTCGTAACAATACCTAGGTCATGATCTTTTAGCTTAGGCAACTTCAACAGGTGAAAATACAAACATTTATTCCTAATACAAATTGGCAGAATGCATTCTATCCACAAGACACTTTATGGAGAGATATTGTGTTGTATTGTGTATGATCTATTAGAAGTGAAAAAATGGTGTTCCTGAAAGAGAACACTTCTTTAGATCATTACTTTAGAACTGGTTTTGCACCTGCTATACTGCAAGAATATCTGAAGCAGTAATGTATCCTTGTGGACTTTGAGATATCTGTGTGATTACATTTAAACTTAACACGCAAACTGATTTCAAGTATAACTCTAGGCACAAGTGTGGGAAACAGCATGCTGTCGGGACACAATCTTTCTCACTTACAAGGTATCAAATGGTATGTTACTCAAGTTAAAGTCTAACTTCTATGACAACTTCATTTTCACCAAAGGAGTTGCAGTTAAGTACACAAACTAATGCAGCTCAACTGAAGTTTCAACGCTGAAACGGAGTACAGAATACTTTTCCCACTGACCTTAAAAGTTGTGGTGGTGGTGATGGTGTGACAGATATTTGACTTTTAACCCAAAACAAATCTTCAGCTGTGTTAAATTCACCTGTAAACAAAGAACACTTATTCCTTCTGAAGCAACAGCTGAGGATTTGAACAGTCTTTTCACCTTGAGCTGTTCCCAATGTAGAGGTTAAGAAAAAAAGAAATAATTCAAAAGGTATTCTGTTAATATACTGATGCAGTTCTATGTTAAATACTGGTCACACTGAAAAAGGGTTATGTTCTAGCATTTATATATATGTAACACTCCATTATAATTTATGAACAAAATTCAGAAGTTCATTTAATCTCAAATTTCTTGGAATTAGATTAGGTTGTAGTCTTATGAAAGTCACCTTCTTTTTGGTTGATTTTTTGTTGGTTTTTGTTTTTGGGGTTTTTTTAACGCAACTGTTACCGAAATCTCAGAATGAAGAACTTATCGACACCAATGTGATGTAGATAAGCAGACACTTCTTTATTAACGGCCAGGTGCGTGAGCAAGTCCTCTCACGATCAACGCACACCAAGTCTCAAAATCAGACACCATATATAGAACTTATTCATACGTATTCATTAAGTATTCATGCATAATCATAATATTTCCCGTAAATCATTAACATACTCTCCTCCCATATCCGATTCTGCACAGTAAAGGTTAGAAAGGTCCAGAAATGGGTCTGGGGTACAATTTGGGTAGGTGGTATATGAGTCGGTGGTCGCAATCTCCCCCTGCCGGAATTACCTTGTACTAAAGTTCACGGTTTCTTAGCAGGTAACTACAAGCTGTTCCAGTCGACTCTCCCCAGTTTCCATTAATCTTATATTCTGACATTTCAATACACTTTCTACATACAGAAGACTAGTTAACTACAAAGAAACCTTTCAAACCCTAAATTTATTACCTAAGTTTTAAACACTGATTCTAGCCCATTCTTCTGGCCTTGGTACAGGACTATACAGAGGATCTCATAACAGCTTTTACTATATAACTATAAGTTTCATTAAAATATATTTCTTATCCTTCTATATTTCTATATAAAATGATTTTATAAAATCAAATAAAGTCAATCAATCTTAACTTATTAGCAAATCTGTAACATTTCCCCCCTTTGAAAGTGCTGAAAATTATTATTTCAATACTTTCACATTATTTACATATCATTTGTTTCAGCATATTTTGGTGGTGGACTATGTCTTGATGGAATAGTTGGTGCTTCTCTCATACGATTGACTGAAATTCTATTGGTAAACTGTTTCTTCAAACATGCATATACCAGCATGATCATCAGAAAGACAATTAGTAACAGAAACAAAGTTTTGATTATGGATTGTATCCAAGAGCTCAAATTCCATCCCAGTTTGTTAAAAATTTTCCCTAACCAGTCTTCTGACACATCTTCTTGAATTGATTCTGTTTCTTTTTCAATTTTATCTAATAAATCCAAATCATGTTCCACATCTTGTGTGACATTTGGAATATGGATACAACTGTGGTCCAGTTTATCCTTGAGATATCCACATACCCCATGTTCTTTAAGTAGGAGCATATCTAATGCCATACTATTTTTTAAAGTAATTCTGGAGGTCGCCTGTAATTATATATTCAATTCCTTAAACCCCTTTTTGTTAACGTTTGCTAATTTTTCCACTTGACCGGCTAACTGATAGACCCATGCTCTGTTTCTATATGAAGCTATAGGATTTAAAAGTGATTCAAGGGCCCAACCAATTTTCACTCCTGTAAACAGTTCATTCCAAATATCATCATTTATCTCAGATCTCTTTATTCGTTTCAATTCTAAATTCTTTAAGGATCCTTTAAATGGTGATTTCTTCCAAATCAGACACAATGTTGGCATGCCTAAAGTAATTTGTTTCACCTTACCATCTAATGGTAAATGAGTTGTCCAGGTTCCATCACTTAATGCCCAAATTAAATGTCCTGGACTTCAAATAGTAGTTTTGCTACAGCTAAACAAAGTTCCTTTCCTAACTGTAAAAGTGCTGGTTAAATTGAGAGTGTTCTTAAGACCTCAACCATATTTTAAAACAGTGACCTATGGAGGAATTCTTTGGATTACTAAGTCTGCATTACTGCAATCATACACTTTTTCACATTTCCACCATGGCACTATTTTATTTTCCTTCTCTCCCGATGTAGTTGACCTATCATCTACCCAGGGTAATACTGAAAAAAACCTTTCCATCCCAGGTAAAACACCAAGAAGATATTGCCATATACTGAAAATGGGAAAATATGGACATAGACCATATAGAGTCCCATTGTTCTACTAATTGGGTACCTTGGCCAGTTTTATTACACTTCCATTTCATGATACTTCTGCTCACATTGGTTTTAAGTTGTTCATCATAGAACACCATCCTAACTGGGGATTTGGACCCCCAGGAAGAAGAACTCGAGCTATGGCACTAGATCGGGATCCTGTTACAAAATCATAATTCAATAGTTTTTTTTTTACAATCTGTTTCTTTACCTGGCGACTTCCACTGTTTTCTGATAACCTTTACTTGTTCATACCATTGAGTCACTGGCCTTTGTTCACAATAGGTGGTTTCATTTTTATGTTCCAGATTGGTCAGATTCATGGTTAAAATTCCCCATGGAATAGATTCACCTACTGCCCTTGGTACTGGTAAACAAGCAGTAATATGAGTAACATTTTGCAAATTGGCAAATCTTTTAATCAATCCCAACACCAGATTTTCCTCAACCATTTGTTTGGGAATGTCTATTACTTGTTCTGTTTCTACTTGCCTTTTGTTCCTGTCCACCAAGCCAGCCCATGATCCCACCAACACTACTGACCAAAATAAAATCTGATATGAGAAATTAGACATGTTTCAGTGTCAATTTTAAAGTCTCTGGGTCACGATTGACAATCTTCCATGGAGTAGGTGCTTTCTTCACTCGACTATAATGTATCCAAGCATCCGATTCTGCTATCTTGATAGCTGTAAAAGTGGTTAACAGTACTTGAAAAGGTCCTTTCCAACGTTCCTGTAAATGTTCGGAGGTCCAGGTCTTCACATAGACATAGTCTCCCAGTTGGAAATCATGCACTGAATTCTTCAGGGGTAAAGGTCTATTCCAAATTACTGCACTCCGAATTACAGCCAAAGTTTTCCTTAGAGAAAGCAAATAGTTATACACATCTTGTTTTCCTTTTACATGTATGTTTAGATTTGGTTCTGGAAACTCATATGTTTTTCCATATAATGATTCATAAGGACTGACTGAGGTTCCACTCTTTGGCTGTACCCTGATTCATAGTAAAGGCCAATGGAAGCGCCTGAGGCCACTTTAGATTAGTCTATTGGCAAATTTTACTTATTTGTCTTTTTAAAGTATGATTCATCCTTTCCACTTTCCCACTAGATTGTGGCCTCCAAGATGCATGTAAATCCCAATTGATACCCAATACTTTGCTAACACTTTGGACTACTTCTGCGAGTAAGTGTGGAACTCTGTCAGAAGAAATTCCAATAGGAACTCCAAATCTCGGAATTATTTCTTGTAATAACCACTTCACTACTTCTTTTGCTTGTGTGGTGCGACAGGAAAGGGCTTCTGGCCATCCTGTAAAAGTATCAACTCCTACCAGGATGTACCGATACCCATTTTGTCTCGGTAATTCTAAAAAATCTACTTGCCAATAATCTCCAGGTTCTATACCAGATTTCAATCTACCCATTTGAACCTTTTTCTTAATTACTGGGTTATTTTTCAAAAATACTTCACATTTTGCCGTTACCATTTTAGCTATTCCCATCATCTTAATTGATATTACTTGTTTTCATAAAGAAGTTACTAAGGCTTCTGCCCCCCCAGTGACATTCCTGATGACTTGTTTGAATTATCTCTCTCATCAGAAGAGGTGGAATTACTACTTGTCCATTAGGAGTTATCCACCATCCACCTAGGTTTTTCTTAGCATTTAATAACTGACCCAATTTTTCATCTTCCTCTGAATATTTTGGTTTTTCCCTGGGAAGGGTTACTGTTTTAGAAGGAATTATTGCCATTTGCAATGCTTGTTTCTTTGCTACCTTTCATGCCGTTTTATCAGCTAAATTATTCCCAGCGATTATTTTTGTGTTTCCGATTTGATGTGCCTTACAGTGCATGATTGCTACTTGATCTGGTCTCTGAACTGCTCGCAATAATTGTAAAATTTCTTTTTGATGCTTAATGTTTGACCCTTGAGAGGACAATAATCCTCTCTCTTTCCACAAAGCCCCATGGACATGCACTACCCCAAAGGCATATTTTGAATCAGTCCAGATATTTACTTTCTTGTCTTTACTTAATTCTAGGGCTTGAATTAAAGCAATAAGTTCCGCTTTCTGGGCTGATGTGGTACTCGCCAATGCTCCTGCTTCTATAATTGTAGTCTCTGTTGTTACCGCATATCCAGCGTATTGAACTCCTTCTTCCATAAAGCTGCTTCCATCAGTATACAATTCCCAGTCTGGTCGCTCCAATGGCACATCCTTCAGATCTTCACGACTGGAATAAATATACTCGATGGTAGCCAAGCAGTCATGTTCCAGTTGTCCTTCTTCCTGTATGGAACTTAAAACACTGCAGGATTTACCAGGTTAGTTGTCTTTAGAATCACATCATCCTGTGCAGTCAATATCACCTGGTACTTCATCATTCGGCTGGGAGACAGCCAATGTCCCCCCTTCTGTTCTAAGACAGTTATCACAATGTGTGGGACGTAGACTGTTGTTGTCCTTCCCAAAGTCAATTTCCGAGCTTCTTGTATGAGCATCACTGTTGCTGCCACTGCTCAAAGGCAGTTTGGCCACCCTTTACTCACTGTGTCCAGTTGTTTGGAGAAGTATCCGACTGGTCGTTTCCAGCTTCCTATCTTCTGAGTTCATGAATATTTCTCGGCTCAGGTATACCACAAATAGCTTCTTTGCGATCTTTTCCTAATTGTCGTTGTCCTTTTGAAATCCAAAGCCCAGATATATCACAGTCTGGCAGGCTATCTGGGCTTTCTTCCTGGATACCTTGTACCCATTTAGTCCAGAAAATTCAAGAGGACAATAGTCACCTGTATACAAGTAAACCTTTCTTCTGTAGCAATCAGTATGTCATCCACACATTGTAAAAGTAAATGTCCAGGTCTTGATTTATCCTGTTTCCAGATTTCAAGCCCCTTTTCCAGCTGATTTCCAAAAATTGTTGGAATAGTTTTAAAATCCTTGGGGGACTCTTGTCCATGTCAGCTGCATCTTTTGCCCAGTTTGTGGATTTTCCCATTCAAAAGCAAACAGTTTTCTGCTTTCCCTTTCCAAAGGTATACAAAAGAAAGCATCTTTCAAATCAAGCACTGTAAACCACTGATAAGTCTCATTTAATGCTGTTAACAGTGTATAAGGGTTTGCTACTACAGGATAAATATCCTTAACTATTTGATTCACTACTCTCAAATCTTGCACCAGCCTATATTCACCCGAAGGTTTTCTGACGGGTAAAATAGGATTTAAAATAGGATAATTATACTCAGATTCACGTTCTTCCAAAATTTTATACTCCAGAAATTTATCAATTTCTTCAATTCCTGTTTCACTTCTGTTTTGATTGGATATTGTTTAATTTTCCCTGTCCCTTCACCTTCTTTCAAATCTATTTTAACAGGTTCTGCTAGTTTTGATTTACCAGGAATATCTGTTTCCCATACAGTAGGGATCACTGCCAAATCCACCTCCGGTGGAATTTCTTGTTCCTTTACTCTTTCTTGTATCATCAAGATTTCTCCCATTTTTGACGCAGGTATTTTCAAGAAAAGTTCTCCTTCGTCAAAAACAATTTGTGCATTTAATTTGGATAACAAATCTCTTCCTAACAAGGGTATCGGACATTCTGGTACATACAAGAATTCATGTGCAATTATCTTATTTCCAAATTTCAAATCCAGGCGTTGCAGGAATGGCCCGTTTTTGTTCCAATTTTTCCTTTACAGGTATTTAATAAAAAAATGTTGCTCCTGTATCCACTCCCAATCTCACAGGTTGAGCAACATTTTTTTTTCCACTTTCTTATTATCAGAAGTTATAGCCATTACCAAATTATCTCTAATAGTTAGCTTACATTCATCCTGCCAATCCTTTCTTTGTCTTAAGTAAAAAAAACAAATCCACATCTGGCATTTTATTCCATTTCCCTTCTCTTTTACAATACAGCATTAACAGCAAAATAGTGTTATAATTGAGTGTCCCATTCGTGGTCCACTTTTCCTGATCATCCAATATATACAAAGGCCACCAATTATTACAGTACTCAAATTATTACAATACTCAATCATCTGGCTCTTTTGCAGATCATCCTGTAAATTTCCCCAATGTGCCAATAAACATCCCAACAAAGAATTTTTCGGGATTTTGTCATTTACAGCAAGATTACCCATGCTTTTACTTTTAAACAACCTAGTTAACTTAGATGCCATGGTATAATCACTCACAGTACAATACACAATTATTCAACTCTGTCACTCCGATCCGCGGATCCACACTCCACACTCGCTTTTGTGCTCAATTGCACGTCTCACCCTTACAGCCACACTCACAGTTTTCCACAACTGTCACTTTAAACAAAGATATGAAACACAATATTATACACTTCTTAAATTTCTTCTCAGTACACAAACACAGCACACAATTCCGTAACACAAAAAAAACCAAAACAAAAACTTCTAACTTCTTGTTAGAGTCACTACCTTAGAGAACACTATAGCATATAGGTTCGCTTGTTTCCACTTTTGTCCAACCCTGCAATAGCTTTCGCTTATGTCTTACGGGCAGACGCTTAGTCCTACCCTGCACAGCTTTCACCGCATCTGACAGGCAGACTTACTCAGTGGGACTCGAACCCACTGGTGGGACTCTAACCCACTCCTTACAATACACTTCTTATAGTGGGACTCTAACCCACTTGCTTTAGTGGGACTCCAACCCACTTCCTCCAGTGCACTTACTTTAGTGGGACTCAAACCCACTTACTACAATTAGAAAAAGAAGTGTCTTACCAAAATCCAGGGAACGTCGCGAAGAGCCTTACAGATCGGGGATCGATGGGTATCCCCGAGAAATCCTCGGTGCCGGCTGGAACCGATCAGGTCCCCGACTCCTCCGATCTCCTTCAGCGAGGTCCCATCTGGGTCGACAAAAACTGTTACCGAAATCTCGGAATGAAGAACTTATCGACACCAATGTGATGTAGATAAGCAGACACTTCTTTATTAACGGCCGGGTGCGTGAGTGAGTCTTCTCACAATCAACGCACACCAAGTCTCAAAATCAGACACCATATATAGAACTTATTCATACATATTCATTAAGTATTCATGCATAATCATAATATTTCCCGTAAATCATTAACATACTCTCCTCCCATATCTGATTCTGCACAGTAAAGGTTAGAAAGGTCCAGAAATGGGTCTGGGGTACGATTTGGGTAGGTGGTATATGAGTCGGCGGTCGCAATCTCCCCCTGCCGGAATTACCTTGTACTAAAGTTCACGGTTTCTTAGCAGGTAACTACAAGCTGTTCCAGTCGACTCTCCCCAGTTTCCATTAATCTTATATTCTGACATTTCAATACACTTTCTACATACAGAAGACTAGTTAACTACAAAGAAACCTTTCAAACCCTAAATTTATTACCTAAGTTTTAAACACTGATTCTAGCCCATTCTTCTGGCCTTGGTACAGGACTATACAGAGGATCTCATAACAGCTTTTACTATATAACTATAAGTTTCATTAAAATATATTTCTTATCCTTCTATATTTCTATTTAAAATGATTTTATAAAATCAAATAAAGTCAATCAATCTTAACTTATTAGCAAATCTGTAACACAACCAGAGACACTTTACCGTAACAGAGAAGCCCATATTTACATCTCTGAGCCTGGACACAAACCGCAGCTGCATGCACCACCAGGCTCAGGGCAGAAATCATTCATGCAGTTACATAGCTATATTTCACTACAAGCATGCAGACACCTATTTATCACTAGATAACCATATTCATCTTTCCTACTCTCCTTCACAATACCTAGCTGTTCTCTCATCTCTTGTTAGGTTATATATTCTCCATTTTCCTCCCCTATATCTCTCTTCAGACATTCTCTATCCTCCTCTTTTTTGCTTGTTAATTGCAACAAGGCAAAGGTTATGTGTAGCTGGGTGACCATGACCTGATTTATGTTACGATCAACTAAACGCTGAATACAGGAAAAAAGGCATAGGAGACATAAGGCAAATATCATTAAGGTGGTTAAGATAATTGTAATAAATTCTGCAATACTTTTGATCCACGGCCCAAAGTTTCCCAGCCGTGAGAAGAGACCAAAGGCATCCCGCCCGTGGCTCTGCTGCAGATCTTTGTTTAAGGCTTTTAAGTTTTGTATGCTTTTGTGGATTGATTCAGAGTGGTCACTCAGATTCACATAACATATCCTATCAAAGTCTTCACACCCGTGTCCCTGTGCTAACAATAAGAAATCAATAGCAACTCGGTTCTGTAGCAACATATGATGGACAGAATCAACATCTGTTAATAAGCCAGAAAAAAAAACCCAGTATTTGTAGTAATACTTTCTTTAGCAAGCTAGCAGCCTAATTTACTAAGCAAGTTAAGAGCGTGTGCTGTTCCTACAGAAGAGATTAGAGAAGCAAAAATGTGTTATGCTGCATTCCAGAACTCAACCTGAGAGTTACAGGCTGCTGTGAGTTCTGCGTTATAATAATTTGACACATGTTGGGGTTGCAATTGTAGAAGTTGCCTATTTGCAATCTTCATTGGCATTATCATACACTAGTTGTTTTAAAAGCAACCCTTGAGCTTCCTCATGCTCGACTTGTTGCTGCAAAATATTCTGAAGCCGATCAATAAAGTTAGTATATGACTCTTTAGGACCCTGCAAGACTGTGGCAAGACTCCTATCTGGACTGCCTTAATAGCCATCTCCTTCATTTGCAAATAGTTGTCCCTGGGATACCTTGTCTGAGTCACAGAATTGGCATAATTATTTTCTCCAGCCAACTGCTCATAGTTAACAGCAATTCCCTGATTAAGGTTTTCAATCAAGGCCACTACACATAGCTCACAAAAATCAGATAACCACATCATATACTGCATTGGAGTTAGTACCATGCGAAGCAATGACTTCCAATCATGCAGTGTGAGTGTATAAGACTCTGCCATCAATTCAAGAAGGGACATAGAAAATGTACTATGAATCCCCCCTTCCCGCACTGCTTTTCTTAACTCTTTAACAGCCTCATATTGCACAGGCTGCCACTCTGGAGGCTGATTTGGCTGATACAATACTGGACATGCCATCACAACTCCCAAATCCCCTTGCTTAAGCGCTTCCCACTTGCATTCCTGTCACCAATCCCCCAGACCCCCTTTCACCCTCCTCGAAAACACAGTCAACACATCAGGGAGGGAGGAAAAAGGACTGGTTCCTTTTCCAGATCTATAGGACCTGGATCAAAAGGTTTATCAGTGTCAATGGAATCATTTTCCGAGTTGTCCTGTTCCTGCTCTTGGTCTTGTGCTGTGAGTTTCGCTGCAATCAGTGACAGGAGCTTTGGGGGCAGAGGTGAGAATGGAGTTGCTATCGTTGACGGTGTGTTGAGAAGAGCCGCGCTGTCAGTGGAATTTACAGCCTCCCCTGGTTTAGCACTGTTAGTAGAATTAGTCCACACTTGTCAAAGAGTAGTCAGAATTTGCCACCAAGATCCTAAATACATTCTCGACGCGGAGTCCCCCTCCGCGGCAGCATCATACAATCATCTGCTGATCGCTTGCCAGGCAGGAATTTGCAAAGTGCCATCAGGTAGAAAGTCCGGCACTGTCACAGATCCATTCTAACAGAGTCACTAGGTGCGGACCCACCACAGCTCGTTGCTGAGTTGCAAGCAGCTGTCGCAATATGTCCAGGTTGCACTGTTGATCTTGGGATAACTTCCCTCCCATCATTCCAGACTGCTCACCTGTATTGTAGATGACAGGTGCACAAAATTTTCCATGGATCCTGGTTCAGTCGGGCTATGCCACTGGTTCAGGCTCCGTGAGCCCCCCTATTTAAACCCCATTGTGGGGCGCCATTTGTGGAGTACAAGGCATGAACTTTGCAAGGATTGTGGAGCAAAGACTTTTATTGTTAGTTAGTTAAAGCTTTTATAAGTTTATACTCTGTACACGCACTGCTAAAAGCTTTACTATTGGTCAAACTCTACTGTCCATGCACCCAGCCACTGTTCACTATAGGCTACTCTCTGCTGTTCACGCTGTTTCCTTATCTTCTAGAGGTGAGATCACATTCCTCCTTTGTTTCTGTCTCATCCAGGTTTCTTCTCATACTCCCTCAAAGTTATTTGCCTCTTTGCTACAGGATCACAGCTGCACATAGTCAAAGCAAGGCCACAGCTGCACATTATCAGTGTCAAAACAACCCACTGTCTCCGTTCCCTACATAGAATAACATTGCCTTATGTGCTTGATCTACTGCTGGTTCATGTAGGCTCCAGCTGGTGAGAGGAAGGGTGGAGCTGCCAGTGGTGAATGGATTATGCTTAATTTTGGGATGAGTTTCAGTTCCAGAATCATGTTTAAGGCTAAACTGAGCATCTGGGGTTTGCCATAGAATCCTGAGGTACTGAACTACAATGTGTGAATTTTACTTGATGATGGAGATGTTGATTGTGCAATAAAATATTTGGTGATCTATGAGTAAGAGTAATTTGGCATTACTTATTTAGGAAGACTAACATCTTATGGGTAGGATAAGGGCCAATATGAAAGTTTATTCACATTATTTAAAATGAGTTTTCAGCAGTTTCCCATCTGATGGGCAGGGACTATTCACACCTAGCGTTAGTTTGGGGACCAAGGTTATCTTTCAGAACAGTAAGGCCCCAAGTTCTTTCTAGACTCTGCTGCAGTGTCTGGGAAGCCATGATATTTAAAACCAACAGGGGCTGTGTTGTGGTTTAACCTGGCAGGTAGCGAAACAACATACAGATGCTCACTCAATTCCTCCTCCCCAGTGGGATGGGGGAAGAGAACTGGGGGAAAAAAAAAGTAAAATTTGTAGGTTGATATAAAGCCAGTTTAATAGGACAGAAATAGAAGGGATAATAATAATAAAATAATGAAAATATACAAAACAAGTGATGCACAACACAATTGCTCACTGCTGACTGACTGATACCCAGCCAGTTTATGAGCAGCAGCCCCCGGTCAGCTTTCCCCCTAGTTTATATACTGAGTATGATGTCATATGGTATGGAATATTCCTTTGGCCAGTTTGGGTCAGCTGCCTCTCCTACCAGTTTCTTGTGCCCCGCAGCCTATTTGCTGATGGGGTGGTGTGAGAAGCTGAAAAGTCAACTTGGTTAACATGGATTCACCATGCAAAATCATACCTGACCAACCTGACAGCCTTCTATGATGGAATGACTGGTTGCATAGACAAGGTAAGAGCAGTGGATGTTGTCTACCTTGACTTCAGCAAGGCTTTTGATGCTGTCTCCCATAACATCCTGATAGGTAAGCTCAGGAAGTGTGGGTTAGAGGAGTAGACAGTGAGGTGGATTGAGAACTGACTGAATGGCAGAGCTCAGAGGGTTGTGATCAGTGGCACAATCTAGCTGGAGGCCTGTAGCTAGCGGTGTTCCCCAGGGGTCAGTACTGGGTCCAGTCTTGTTCAACTTATTCATCACTGACCTATATGAAAGGACAGAGCGTACCCTCAGAAAGTTTGCTGATGACAAAACTGGGAGGAGTGGCTGATACACCAGAAGGCTGTGCTGCCATTCAGTGAGACCTGGGCAGGGTGGAGAGTTGAGCAGAGACAAACCAAATGAAGTTCAACAAAGGCAAGTATAGGGTCCTGCACCTAGGGAGGAATAACCCCATGCACCAGCACAGGCTGGGGGTTGACCTGCTGGAAGGCAGCTCTGTGGAGAATGACCTGGGAGTTCTGGTGGACAGCAAGTTGCCCATGGGCCAGCAGTGTGCCCTTGTGGCCAAGAAGGCCAATGGGATCCTGGGGTGCATTAGGAGGACCATGGCCAGCAGGTCAAGGGAGGTGATCCTCCCCCTATACTCTGCCCTGGTGAGGCCACAATCTGGAGTACTGTGTCCAGTTCTGGGCTCCCCAGTTCAAGAGAGACAGGGAACTACTGGAGAGGGTCCAGTGGAGGGCTACCAAGATGATGAGGGGACTGGAGCATCTCCCTTATGAGGAAAGGCTGAGAGAGCTGGGCCTGTTTAGCCTGGAGAAGACTGAGAGGGGATCTTATCAATGTCTACAAATATCTTAAAGGGCGAGTGTCAAAATAATGGGGCCAGGCTCTTTTTGGTAGCACCCAGCAACAGGACAAGGACAACAGGAACAAACTGCAACACAAGAAGTTACATCTGAATATGAGGAAAAACTTATTTGAGAGTGACAGAGCACTGGAACAGGCTTCCCAGAGAGGTTGTGGAGTCTCCTTCTCTGGAGACATTCAAAACCCGCCTGGATGTGGTCTTGTGCAACCTGCTCTAGGTGAACCTGCTTTAGCAGGGGGGTTGGACTAGATGATCTCCAGACGTCCCTTCCAACACTGACCATTCTGTGATTCAGTGATCTACTACTACTATTTTCAGTTTATTGATTCCAGGAAAAGTCATGGTAAATATAGTGGATGTTTCCATTTTCCTTTTAGGATGATGGGGGAATGCCAAGACTGGCAACTTAAGATATGCTGGCTGGAGGAATGGACAAATGAGCGTTAAAATGTGCTGTTGTTGACAGAACAAAGATAGAGGCACAGATCAGATATGAGCATAAATAAATTCTTAGAAGTCATAAAAAGTTGAAGCAATAAATCCAGAGGGGCATAACTAGACTTGAATGTTTTTGGGTTTTAATGTGACATTCATTTTCTTTTAGCCTCTTTAATTTTTCAGGTTATTATATTTGTCCTGTGGAACAAGGAGTAATATACTACGTTCATGATGACAGCAAGGAATTGAAGGACAATTTTACTGTGATAGTAAATGACATGGAATTGTGGAAACAAAGTTGCCCTGAACTGCATTTATAACAGTTACTGCAGTAAATGATGAAGCTCCTGTTATAAAAGTTAACAGAATTCTTCGGATGTTTGTCATAATTTTAAAATGTTGATTTCTAACCTGACACCATTTAATATATCTTCATTACAGATTATGTGCTTTGTATTTGTTGAGATATTCAATATAATAAACGATGGTCCTGGGATTTAAATAGATGTGTTAATGAATGGAGGCAGTACATGAGTAATTTTCTTCTAGGGAGATTCTAGTCATCATGAAGAAAGTTTTCTGCTGTTGTAAAGTTTATCTAGAGGGCTGACTGAGCTTTCTTTTAATATTAAAGGTACATGAAGTCTTTTGGACTAACATAGGGCTTGTGGGGGTGGATGGCTTGCACCTGGATCATTGTGTTTTAGTATGATTTACTAGGGAATCCTGAGGGCTGTTAATGAACAGCATAACTTAGAAAAGTACCAAGAGTAGTGATGCTGAGAGTGCAAACATCTTACTGTTGCCTTTGCACAGCCTTCAGAACCTGTGCCTCTTGCTATTAAGTATACCAAAGGGTCAGACCTGCTGCGATGCATTCTGCTGCCTGCTCTTCTCCGTATCCCCAGTGCAACAGGACGAGAAGAGAGCAGTATTCTCACTGGCACTTCATTAGAGAATTGACTGTGTTGGATATTTCTGATACAAAACAGGAATGTTCCCTTCAGAAGACTTTTACAGACATTTTTAAACTTCCTAATAAGAATAATACAATGCAGCCTGTGAAAATCTAGGCTGTTAGAGGTCATCAAAATATTAGTGCAAACACTGAAGCTATTACTATGTGATACTGTGAGCTAAAAAAAAAAAGACATTCTAACTTGTTTCTAACTCCCCTCTCCAATTCCTGAAGAAAATTTTAAAATTGTTGACTGATCCTTTTTGCTCTTAATAACCATAGCTAGCTGTTTAATCTTTCAATCTTGAAAAAAGACACTACTGCCACTTCAGTTTCAGTGCTTTTTCAGATTTATTTATTTATTTAGAATATTAATATTTGTTTGCATCATAATAAGCACCCAGTAACCAGAACCAATTTATGATGGACACTGTGCTCATGTAAATCAAAAAGGCCCCATGTGTAAAGGCTTCCACTCTGAGATTTGATAAGTAAAAACAAATTAGGTGACTTTGAAAAGCAGAATAAAATGGGTATGGGTCAGCTAAGGAACCTGTGGTCACAGTAGTCTAGTTGAGAGGCATCAAGACAGAGAAGATAATAAGGAACAGATTTAAAAGAAGATAAGCAGTATATTTTAAGGCTACATCATCCCTAGTGCTGTATGATGGCATTTACAAATTGGTGGCACCTAAACATGCATTTAATTTTACATATTTAGTACTGTGTTGCAGAAAAATGGATTACTGTAGAGATTATCATAGCCTTGTGTTGTGTATGTAGCCTTTCCACTTGAGAAAAGGCAGAATTTTTTAAAAGTGTTAGTGGTAGTATTGGGCAGCTTCACAGTGATAGCAGGCAATCTGTGATAATCTGCAGATTCCCACAACACAGGACACCCTGTCCTGTACAGAGACTGATAACAGAAGGGCAGACTCACTTCACAAGCATCTGAGTGGTACAGAGTAAAACCTTCCCTGGTTAATTACAGTGAAACTCTATAGACATCAGCACAGCACACAGTAATGTTTGTCTAGTAGCAGACAAGAGTAATCTATGTTCAGTCAGATATCTTTCTGTGTCTCCTTTATGGTGCATTGCTGGCATTGGATTGCAGTCTGTTAAACAGAACTGAGGCTGTGCAGTGCACTGCAGTGCAGCACATGGATTCTTTTTAAAATGTCTGGCAAGTCTAGGGTTCCCAAGAACAATGATAACACAGTTTAACCTAGCTAAAGTTGGTCCTCTCAGCTGAGCAGGCAGCTTGCATACCCAGAACCAGGATGCTGTCTTTGTGCCTGTGGTTTTGCTGGTCACGCATAAGCTATTACTGAGAAATAAGTTTTATTTTTGTCACGAGCGAGTGCTAATATACACACATATGTTGGCTCTGCACACTAAAACAAAGCTGGCAGTCAAGATATATACAGGGAGGAATACATTAAGATGATCCTTCTTCAAAGCAAACTTTCACATGCCAAATAGGTGGGAGAAAATTGATTTTTCTTAGTCCTGCTAAATATTGAGGAGCTGGGCATTCCTGTGTAGGATGATACTTGCTTGTCCCATGTTCTAGCCAAGCAGTCTGTGCTACTCAAGGACATTGCTAGTGGTGAATGTTGAGTAATAAACTGTTACTTTTAAAAAGGCAGTAGCTCTTTTAGTCTGCATGTTTTGAAAGGTTGGAAATGTACAAAATGTACAAAAGTACAAAATCAGGGACCAGTACTATGAAAACTGAGGTCTAATAGGACCATTTGAGTTGACTGAAGTTTAGCACCTCAGAAATTTTGCAGATCTCAATATAAAAAGAGCTAGAAAGAACAACCGAACAATTAAAAAAATAGATTTGCATATGGCACCTACTACTGAGAAATAGCTTTTGTGAAGAGCTGCATTACATGGCCAGTGATGTTGGTATGGATATATGAAAGTTAATTTTCGACCTTTGTCATGGGACTTCTGGCTAAATGCAAGCTAAATACAGGCTGAATGAGTCCTTCAGTTGCAGCTCACTCACTTCTGGGGCATCCATAACATCCTTTCTTCAAACCACCGTGTCTGTTGTTTATATCAAGGTTATGAACACCATGGGGGGAGTTTCAGGAGTACAATCAATCAAACATTTTGGGGTTTGTTTGTGATTTTCTCTAGGAGAATTTATTTTCTTTTTGCTGAGAATTTATGACATGCTAAAGTATTTACATTAATATAACATATGAGATACAGAAAGTTTTACTGACCTGAGAGCTATTGTAATGTATGATAGTAACCCTTGCATTTAATTTAAAGCCTTTCCATTAGCACAGTAAGTGCATGAGAGATACATTTATTTAGAAACCATACAGTATTTTAGGTATAATTTCCTAAAATTTCCACAGGTTCTATGGTCATTCTTTTTGCTGGGGTGGGGATGGGGAAGGGTAATATGATAATTTAGGAAAATCAGTATCTTGGACTTATTTGATCGGTTTATGTATGTCTAAATTGATGCTGTGAAATGACTGTATCCTCCTGTTGCCACAAGAGGGCCCTATTTTCCTAGAATTAGAATTTTTTAAAAAGCCAAATTCACACTTTTTTTTCTTTAAATCAGTCTCCAGAGTATTAAAATGGTTGTGAATATAGAGTGTCTGGTAGGATATGTAGCATGCAAGTAGATACTGATAAGATGAATTCTGTAAGCAGAGCAGAATGGATCATTTCCCAGCAGGCAGGATCATGAACCTTTTTTTGGACCATGCCTATGGAATGTGTTAGGCAAACACAAAATTAGTATAATGCTACATCCTGGTAGTTCAGATACAGTTTTCATGGTGTTCTTCAAGGAGAACTTGATCCTGGATGTGGAAAATAAACCACTTTTGTACAGTATTTGCAGTATTCTGATTGTCCACTTCCCTACAGACTTTTTAAGCTCTTGTATCTCCTTTTGTTCCTCAAGGATCATGTTGCAGGTCACAAAGCACCTCAGCATGTAAAGTACTTTAAAAAGCATTGCATGTTAGTGTGCTGGAAAAATAGAAATAAACACTGGCTTTATAGCTAAAAGCTCAATTTTTTTCTTTAGTAAGTGAAAATATTTTGAAACTTTTGGACATTTAACCTGATTTATATGCAATAACATGTTTACATAATCCTTTCTTATGTTTTTCAATATTCTGTATGTGACCTTTTATTTTCTCTGTAGAATAATCTGAATCAAGTGCTACTGTGATGAGTTAAAGGGTCTCAATACAAAACCAGTGACACTCGTGCTTAATTGGTGCTGCTCAGTAAGTCAGCCTTTGCTATTAGTTATCATCCTGTGTTTTCATAGATGGCATCTTTTATCAAACTTTGATAATAGTAGATCTAGCTGATACTAGTTGATACATTACAGAGAAATACATATTTCAAGGGATAAAATAGCTATTTCCTGGTTACAATATAATTTTTTGTTATAAAATGTAACACAACTTCTTTTTCAAACTTTTTATTTTCTAATTAGAAAACACGCATAATTTCATCTTAGTATCTCTTTTTCCTTGGCACATATTTTGTGACAAAATATAATCTGAAATCTTTCCTCTATTTAAGTGTCATGGCAAAAATGCTAGTGGCTTTAAAAAACCTCAGGTTTTCTTCCATAGTTTTTATTAAAAAGTAACATTAATACTTAGGGAAAAATCTGTGATTGATGATTTTTGGTTTTGGCAGATGGAGATAAGATGCCCTTTGTCAAGTATCATATTTCCTCTTTAACCATTTGGTGTGATGTTACTGCCAGATATTTGTTAAGTGTACTAAGGCCCTAGGAAGACAGGAAGGGAAGATGCAGTATGTGTTTTGAAGCTCAAGCTGAGGCTTTTAAAGGCTCAGGCTTTTAAGATTATACACTATGGTATAAACACTGTATGGAAAGAATTGACATTAATGTATTGAATATTTAAGAATTTAATTTCATGTTGAGATAAATATGTATTGTTCTTTGTTAGTACTTTTGTCTGTAATTCTAAATAAATATAGCAAAGATGAAGAGCAAAATAAGCTGTTGCTTATCATTTCCAAACAATAAATTATCCAGTGAGATGTGGATGAAGCTCAGAAAGCAGTCCTTTCCGCTCGAAGGAAAGATCTTGCAGTTTGTGCATATCTTAAGCATAACAAACCCACATCATTTAGATTTACTCGAATTAAGTAATAGGTTTTATACCATCTTTCCAAATACTAGTTATTTATTTTGGAAGCATGACCTTGCAAAGTGCTAAGCAGCTGTTGGAGGTGTTGATTCCTTCATCTCCCTCTGGACTAGGCACCTCTGTGAGTTGCTTGATGCACTAAAAAAAGGCCTTTAGTGCATGTTGTTAGAAAGAAATAATGCAGCTACAAGAAGTGTTCCATTTGTATTAGAGATTGTGCTGTCCCCGGGCTGTTTTCCTTTTTTCGTTTCTGCTAGTGAAAGTAGAACATATTGAATGCCTTGCCTGCTGTGATGTATGTGACACTAACATTCGTGTGTATTTGTTAGAAAGGAGCTCCTTGACTCAGCTATCAAAATACAATTTTGCTATGTTTGTAAGGGTTTGGATAGTGCCTCACAAATAGAGCACTCGTGATGCAGCTATCTAAAACTCAAACTGGTATAGGGTGTGTTTGCTTGTATTATTTCGTGGTCATGTTTTTTTAAAACTATTTTGCCAACATTAACTATTCCAGTTCATGATCAGAAATGTGGATGGACAGCAAGGAAGCTGGTCATAGCTGCTAGTGTTGCACATTACATATCTTTCTTATTTCTGTTTTCTTTGACCTTTTTTTCTGGGATTTTTGCATGCATTTTCTTTTTTATTATTATTTTTTATTTTTGTTTTTCTAAGTCTGGGTGGGTTCAGTCATAGAAATAACTGTTGATTACCTCTGTGCAGAAGACAAGGACTCCTCACCATCAGAACTGATATATTCCATTACTATACCTAGCAATGGGCACTTGGCTGTGAAGCCTCCAAACAAGAGTATCCTTAGTTTTATTCAGGCTCATATAATTGAAGGGCAGCTGGTATTTGTACACAATGGTATGTGGTTTTGAAGATCTCCTCGTAATGTCACAAAAATCCCAGTGCTGGTTATGTGACACATGAACTCATGAACTTGTCAGGAAAGGGTCTGATGACTGCTTAAATGTGTGCTCACCATGAAACCTTGATATATTAGTGGTTCATTTGGTAGCAGCCTTCTTTCTGAACCCAGTTTTACAGTAGGGGAATGTTGCCATGCAGCTCTCAGAGATATGAAATCCATTTTTTTTTGACCATTGTCACCGAGAATCTCCTGAAAACTTTCTGTCTTACTACAGTGCAGAGCTATTCATGGACCAGCAATCTCTCAGGTACCTGCCACAATGTAGTCATAATCCTGAGCAGTTCTGGGCAATAAAGTTATGGTTCATATGACTGATGTCAACTTCCCTTTCAGGTTGTGAAGAAATTCAACTTTAACCATTGACTCTTTTCTGCCAGTGGCCAGACCTAGAGACTGGGTTATTTATGCTGTAGCTACACTGCTCCCACACAGAAGGTGCTATGAAGGAAATCTGTTGCTGGCCCTCACCTTCCCTTGGCAGCCTTATAATGGCTGCAACAACACTGAGGTTAGGGTTAGGTGCTTTCTTAGCCACAAAACAGTCCCCTCACTTTCTCACACTGACTGAGACCAGCTCCCAAATTGGAAATTTCCAGCGATTGCTCCGACATGGAAGATGTCAGGAAGGAAAGCTATTCCTGGCCCTCACCTTGCCCTTGCAGCCTTAAAAGAACTATAACAATTGGGCTATGTGCTTTCTTAACCAAAAAATGGTCCCCAACATTTTTCAGTCTCAGGGACCCCAGGTCAAAGTTGGTTTGGAGCATAAAAAGGAGGCTTTCAACCATAGGACCAAAGCTTTGGATCCTATAACTGAGGCTTTGAGCCCTAGAAGAGGCCTTTGGAGCTTCCAAATGAGGGTTTGGACACTCAAGATGCACCTTGCACCCTCAAAATACCTGGCTAGATCCTAAAAATGATACTTTGGACCCTGACAGTGAGACTCTGCAAACGGAAACTGAGCCTTTAGACCATCCAAATGAGGCTTTGGAGCCTCCAAATGAGGCTTTAGAAGAGATAACTAAGACTTTGGAGAGTAAAAATGAGACTTTGGACACTACAAATTTGGCTGCGAACTCTACAAATGAGTCTTTGGACCTTCAAAATCAGACTACTGTGGGGCTTCAAAATGATGCTCTGGGCACTTAAAATGAGTCTTTGAACCTTAAAAAGTGGGACATGGAAGATTTAAATGAGGCTTTGGACCCTAACAGTGAGGCCCTGGATCTGTGGGTCCTAAAAAAAGGCAATGGGTATTAAAAGACAAGCTTGGACCCAAGAAATGAGGGGTTTGGCCCTAAAAATAGGGCTTTAGACAATAAAAATGGGCCTTCGGATGCTCAAAATGCCACTTTGAAAATAAAGAAAATGAGGCTTTGAGCCCTAAGTGAGTTTATACCCTAAAACGAGGGTTTGGAGCATAAAAAGGAGGCTTTCAACCGTAGGACCAAAGCTTTGGACCCTAAATATGAGGCTTTGGCACCTATAACTGAGGCTTTGAGACCTAGAAGAGGCCTTTGGAGCTTCCAAATGAGGGTTTGGACACTAGATGCAGCTTGTACCTTAAAAATTATGCTAACAGTGAGGGTTTGGTCCCCAGCAATGAATCTGTGAGTGCTAAAAAAAAGGCTATGGGTACTAAAAGACAGACTTGGCCACTAAAAATGAAGATTTTTGCCCTAAAAATGGGGAGCTATAACCTAACAATGACCCTTTGGATGCTCAAAATGCTACTTTGGACATTTATAAAATAGGTCTTTGAGCTATTACTGAGGAGGCCTAAGTTCCAAAGCCTGCTTATAAAGTTGAAAGACTCATTTTAAGTGCCCAGAGCATCATTTTGAAGCCCCACAGTAGTCTGATTTTGAAGGCCTCATTTCTATATTCCCAAGTCTTAGGATATCACTTCTAAAGCCTCATTTTAGGCTCAAAAGCCTCATTTTGGATGGTCCAAAGGCTCAGTTTCCATTTGCAAAGTCTCACTGTCAGGGTCCAAAGCGTCATTTTTAGGATTCAGCCAGGCATTTTGAGGGTGCAAGGTGCATCTTGAGTGTCCAAACCCTCATTTGGAAGCTCCAAAGGCCTCTTCTAGGGCTCAAAGCCTCAGTTATAGGTGCCAAAGCCTCATATTTAGGGTCCAAAGCTTTGGTCCTACGGTTGAAAGCCTCCTTTTTATGCTCCAAACCCTCGTTTTAGGGTATAATCTCCTCACTTAGGGTTCAAGCTTCATTTTCTTTATTTCCAAAGTGGCATTTTGAGCATCCAAAGGCCCATTTTTATTGTCTAAAGCCCTTTTTTTTGGACCAAAATCCTCATTCCTTTGGGCCGTGCCTGTCTTTTACTAACCTAACAATGAAACTGTGAGTTCTAAAGAAAGGCAGGTTTTCTGGCAGGACATGTGACCCCCTGGGCAACCCACACTGGAGCAGTCCCTTCCTGAAGGAGTGCATCCCATGGAAAGTACCCACACTGGAGCAGTTCGTGAAGGACTGTCTCCCGTGGGTGGGACCCCACACTGGAGCAAGGGAAGACTGTGAAGAAGGAGTGGCAGAGACAAAGCATTATGAACTGACCCCAACCCCACTTCCCATTCCCCTGTACTGCTCAAGGAGGGTAAGAGGTAGAAGAGTTGGGAGAGAAGTTAATCCCGGGAAGAAGGGAGGGGGGAAGGGGGGGGAAGGTGTCGTTTTCAGAGTTGGTTTTATTTCTCATTATCCTACTTCTTTGTTAATTAGCAATAAATTAAAATAATTTCCCCAAGTCTATTTTGCTTGTGACAATAATTGGTCAGTGATCTCCCTGTCCTTATCTCAATCCACAAGCTTTTTGTCATATTTTCTCCTCCTGTCCTGTTGATGGAGGGGAAGTGATATAATGGCTTGGTGGGCACCTGGCAGCCAGCCAAGGTCAACGCACCACAAGTGCACTTTTTTGACTATGTTAAAGGCATCTTCTATAGGAAACTACTTAGAGGGATTATCCTTGATCCAGAAATTCCATTTATATAAATATCTGCAACACTTAGGAGAATAATACATATATATATATAATATCCTAGAGTCCCTTTTGGGGAGTACTGGGACCTCTGATTGTCCAGTTCCTGTTTTCACTCATTCAGGGAGATGAAGGAAAATCAGAAGGGACCTGTGCCACCTGGATATAAACCTACGGTCCCTGCTGCCGAGATGACTATCCAGCCCAACAATACCCAGAAACTTAGGTGGATGAGCAAGGAGATGCTTGCTAAACTCAAGAAAAAAAAAAAGCATAGAGGGTGGAAGAAGAGACAGGTAACCTAGGAGGAATATGGAGAAACTGTCTGAGCATGCAGGGCTGAAGTTAGGAAAGTTGGAATTCCCAATTGGAATTGAATCTGACAAGGGATGTCAAAGACAACAAAAAGGGCTTCTGTAAGTACATAGCTGACAAGAGGAAGGCTATGGAGAATGTGAGCCCTCTGCTGAATGAGGCAGGGGGATCTGGTGACACAGGACATGGAAAAGTCTGTGGGACTAAATACCTTCTTTGCCTCAGTCTTTACTAGCAAGACCAGCCTTCAGGAATCTTTAGCCCCAGATACCAGGGGGACAGTGTAGAGCAAGGAAGATGTACCTCTGGCGTAAGAGGAAAAGGTCAGGAAATAGTTAAGCAAAAAGGATGTACATAAGTCCATAGGCACTGATGTGATGCACTCACAAGCTCTAAGAGAGCTGGCAGATGTCATTGTGAGGCCACTTGTGGTGAAAACTTATTTAATTTATTACTGCTTAAGAAAAAAGTCTTTGTCTTTAATTAGGGATCGCTTAATTTGGACAGGGAGCTCAGGGAGCTCAAGGGCAACCTTAATGAGCAGGTGGTGTTTGTCTTGAGCCCCCTGAACAAGCAAGATATGAGCAGGAAGATCCAGACAATCAATATTGTGTGCAGCTATGTCCTGTCAGTAATTCCACAACGCTCAGGCACCTGGCCAACATCCCTGGCATGTGTGAACATTACAAATCATGAGACAGTGCACACCTGCACTTGGCACAAACTTAAAGGTTTGCATACACTAGGTGTGCAAACTATTTTTGTTTTTCACCAAGTATAAAGGCAGGCAAGCTCTGGGACTGGGCCAGAAGCCTCACCTACGGGTGGATGCACTGCATAGGAATTTTCCCTGTTACAGAGAGACTCCTGGCACTGGCTGCAATGGGGCTTCCCAGCCAAAGCGTGGGCCTGGATGATGTTAAGGTGGTAATTGGTGATGTATCTTTTCTTAGTCTCTGTAACGCTTTGCAGTAATGATCTGATGCTTTGCTCCTATTGCTCTTTTATCATAATGTGCATAATAACTAGTACTGTTTCCTTTTATCATATTGCATGCTATTTTTCCTTTATTACAGTGTAATATAACAAATTGCATTTATTCTTATATTTGATTTGGAATTAATTTTTGTTTGGTATCCAGTCAATCAGCAAAACACCACTCTCCATACTGTTCAATTGATCATAGCAGTTGGTAGAGGTGATTGAGGACTGGAGGAATGCAAATGTCTCTCTTCAAGAAGGGCAAGAAGGACCCAGGGAACTACAGGCTGGTCAGCCTCGCCTTGATCCCTGAGAAGGTGATGGAGCCTGGAAACCACTCCCAGGCACATGAAGGACACGACCATCATCAGGAGCAGTCATCATGGATTCACCAAGGGGAAGTCATGCTTGACTGACCTGATAACATTCTATGATGAAATGACTGGCTTGGTAGATGAGGGGAGAGCAGTGGATATTGCCTACCTTGACTTCAGGAAGGCTTTTGACACCATCTCCCATAAGATATTCATAGAGAAGCTGATGAAGTATGGGCTGGATGAGCAGACAGTGGGGTGGGTTGAAAAGTGGCTGAACAGCTGGGCCCAGAAGTCTAGTTGGAGGCCAGTAACTAGTGGTGTACCCCAGGGGTCAATAACGGGTCTAATCCTGTTCAACATCCTAATTAATCATCTGGATGATGGGTAGACAGACTGCACCCTCAGTGAGTTTGCTGATGATACAAAAATGGGATGAGTGGCTGATAATATACCCAAGGGTTGTGCTGCCATCCAGAGGGACCTCAACAGGCTGGAGAAATGGGCTGACAGGAACCTCAACAAGGGGAAGTACAAAGTCCCACACCTGGGGAGGAACAACCCCATGCACCAGTATATGCTGGAGGCTGACTGACTGGAAAGTAGCTTTGCAGAAAAGGATACATAGGGGGCTCCTGGTGGACATCAAGTTGAACATGAGCCAACAACGTGTCCTTGCCACAAAAAAGGCTAAGGATATCCTGGGCTGCATTAGGAGGAATGTTGCCAGCAAGTCGAGGGAGGTGATCCTTCCCCTCTACTCAGCACTGGTAAGGCCACACCTGGAGTCCTTTGTCCATTTCTGGACTCCCCAGTACAGGAGACATGTGGACATAGTAGAGAGAGTCCAGTGAAGGGCCACAAGGATAATTAAGGGACTGGAGCATCTCTTATATGAGGAAAGGCTGAGAGAGCTGGGACTGTTCAGCCTGGATAAGAGAAGGCTCAGGGGAGATCTCAATATGTACAACTACCTGAAAGAAAGGTCCAAAGAAGATAGAGCCAGGCTCTTTTTAGTGGTGCCCAGTGACAGAACAAGAGGCAATGGGCACAAACTGAACTGCAGGACACACTTTCTGAGCATCAGGAAACACTTCTTTACTGTGAGGGTGAATGAGCACAGGAACAAGTTGTCCAGAGAGGTAGTGGAATCCTAGGAGAAGAGTCAAATGCCATCTGGACATAGTCTGGGCAACCAGCTCTAGTTAGCCATGATTAAGCAGGGGGATTGGACAATGTGACTTCCATTGTGCTATTCACCTTCCCTCTGTGCAGGCATGCCATGCTCATTTGCCTACAGGTCCCCATAGTGAGGGCCAGCTCTCCCATCATTGAACTGCAAAGGAGAAACCATACCATATTATTGCTTGCATAATTGATATGTACTTGTCACATACAAGATCAGTACATGCTTGTCCTGTGCAGGTGGTGTAGACATGGTGTGTAGTCAGTGGTGTATTTATGTTCATTGTTCTAAACCCATGTCCCATGCAGGTGGGGTGGTTTTATACTGTATTCTAGTCAATTGCCATTCTGGCCGTAGTTATATGCCTGGGGTTTTTTAAAGAACAAATCTACTATTGTTTTATCATTGGTATGAGGGGGTTTCAGCTGGTGAGAGCTGGTTTAGGTTGCATCTTTATGTCATGTTGAACTTTGAGGTAAAAGCTCTTAGTCTCAGGTAGTGTTCATTCTTCAAAACAAGTCATATTGCAGTTAGCATCTTGCCTTTCACAGTCCCTCCTCTTTTGTCCCTCAGGACCTATTTACTTAACATAATACTTGGGAGTTATAGTATCAGAAAGAAAAAGACATTTAATACTCACATAAAATACAACAAAAGTAAATAATATTATTAAGATTATTAAGATTATAAGCTTTTGTGCCCCTTGAGCAATATTAGGAAACCATGACATTAGCCAATTTAAAACATCAAAAGTTTGTTCTTGTCCTACTTCATGTAGGACTTGCAAATGAGTTTTAATTTGTTCAATATCTGTCTTTATTCATTGGTTTTGATTGACATAAAAGTAGCAGTTAGTATGAATTAGGGCACGTACTCCACCTTGTGCTGCTAAAATGTAATTTAAGGCCAATTGGTTCTAAATAAATATTTGTGAAGGCATATTATTACAAATTAGGTGTTTCTGTCATAGGATCAGTTTTTGCCATCTGGTCCCTTTTTACATGAGAGCAATGAATCCATTAATCTTAACCCTCCAACTTTATTGCAGAAAAAGAGGCTAGCAATACAAGATAGGGTCTTTCCCATTTTGTAGACAAACCATTGTTCCGTTTATGTACTTTTATCCATACTTTATCCCCTGGGGAAAAGGTATGTAATGATATGTAATGAAAGGTATGTGTTATTGGCTGTGCTTGATTTTGACTTTGTCTTACAATTTTTTGAACATTTGGTATATATTGTGTTACCTTTTCATCTCCAGCTAATAGGCTCATATGGGCGGCAGGATATAGATTGGTGGCCACAGGCATAGATCATTCAAAAAGAATTTTGTAAGGTCCAGTAGACTGCAATGATTGCCACTAAATATGCATTAAAGCTAGTGGTAGAGCATCTGGTCATTTGAAGTTGGTCTCATAAGAAATTTTCCCCATAAGTGTTTTTAAAGATGAGTTCATTCTTTCTGTTTTAACAGCTGAACAGGGGTGGTATGGAATGTGGAACTGTTCATGTATGCCTAAAGTTTTCATAATGTTTTTCATTATTTATGAGGTGAAGTGGCTTCCTCTGTCTGAATCAATTTGAATAGGGAGTCTGAATCTAGGAATGATTTCTTTCAGCAAAAATTTTACTACACTGGCCATGTTTGCTTTTTCTGATGGAGTACCTTCTGACCAGTTAGAAAGTTGTTCTATTATTACAAGCATATACTGATAGCCCTGGAATGGTAGTAATTCTGCAAAGTCTATATGTATTCTTTGAAAGGGATAGTTCACTCAAGGTTTTCCTCTTTGGGCCTGAGGGAGGCTTTATGATTGTTATTAAAGGCCTGAAAGGTCAGGAAATCTGAGGTAGTTTAGCAGCAATATAGATCCCCGGAGCCACCCAGCATTTCAAGATGTTTTGAGCCAGTGCAGTTGTTCCAGAGTAGCCCTGGCTGTGTTCTAGATGAGCTACTGGGAGGTAATATTGCCTTGGTAGTAGTGGAAGGTTGTGCTTCCCTACCTGCCATATTCCTGCTTTGTCGAGTTGAGCCCCTGTGGATAACTGGCTAGCTGAAAAGGGTCACATAGACATAGTCCAGCTGGCTGAACAAAAATGCACATCGCTCTCAGCTTATCTGAAGTAAAGCAAAAGTTACAAAATAACAGGAAGACTGCAGTGGGAAAAGAATGTTGCAGGTGGGAACAGATAACTACAGAAGAGAAACTAGGGGCGGGCTTGGTATTTAGGCAACTAACCAATAATGAGCTTAACTTTTGTAATATGTATGAGATAATTATAACAAGGCATAAAAGGTGACTGTAAGGGACAATAAACGAAGTCTGCTGATCACTCATATTGAGTGACTGTGTCTTCCCTCCGTTGCGACAAATGGTGCCCGAACAGGGACCCTAGAGAGGGCTGAACCTGCGAGCCACGGTTCGACGGAGTTTCGGGTACCGGTCCTGAAAGCAGCGCAGGAGGCGTAAGGGCACAGTCCCCGTGCCCGGGAGCACCTACAGAGGGTCCCGCCGGCCACGCGTTGCCGAAGTCTCGCAAAGGCTGCAACAGCGCTGACGAAGGTATGGAGAGACAAGCGACGATTCGCTCAAATGCTTTTTAGAAAAGCGGAGCGTTCAGGACATAGATTGTAAAAAGGAATTATCCGGGTTATTAGCGTATGGGATAGCATCCGGGTCCCCCGCGGCAGCGGCGAGCGGCGGCGCAGCCCGGCAGGCCCCTTCCCGGCCGCGGTTTCTCTCCAAGGCGGCACCCCCCGCCTCCGATCGGCGCCATGGCGATGCAAGCGGCCAAGCGAGCTAACATCTGGCTGCCCCCAGAGGTCAATCGGATCCTTTATATTCGGAACCTGCCGTATAAAATCACAGCGGAGGAAATGTATGATATTTTTGGGAAATACGGACCTATTCGACACATCAGAGTTGGAAACACTCCTGAAACAAGAGGAACAGCTTAAGCTTCTCAAGGAAAAATACGGAATTGATTACAAACCCACCAAAAAAAAAAAAAAAAAAAAAAAGGTGCTTCAGATGTCCCCTACAAGAAATGGGTTTCTGCCTTGAACTAGCAAACATCTCTGTGCTTAAAGAGAAGCCTTTTTGCCTTGATGGAGATAATTTATTCTGTATTCTGTATTTATGCTGTATTCTGAATGTGGAAATTGGTTGGGACTAGGAGGCTGGCTTAAAGGCATTTTGCAAACGGGATTATTATTTTTGATCGTTATTGTAATAATAGTTTTTTGATCAAAACCAGCCAAAATTATTTGTAAGCATTAGGCATATCTGAAGAGAATGCCTTTATTTGAATCAGCAGTTAAGGTGTAGTTTAGTCTGAGGCTGTGGTTTTATCTGCTTCTGGTGAATTTTTGAAGTGATGAAATCAGAGATACAAGGTATACTAAGAGTTATGAGGTAATAAGGTAATAATCTAAGTAAGGGTGCTGTCTTTTATATCTACAAGTGCAATATGCTTTTATGTAGCAGAGAGAAACTTTAACAATAATGTTGCTTGAGCGAGATGTGCATGTGACAACTTGGGAAAAGGGATATCACAACTGGAGTGCAACAGTGTTTCTATGTCTGGCAGAGTGAAATCTTTCAAGACCTGAGTTTAGACAGTCTAAAATAAATTGTTAGTATTCAGAAAACCCATCTTAAGCCTCTTTTGCTTACATAGTGTTATGGAAGTCAACTGCTATTGTAGAGAATTAATGATTTTTTAATACATATTAACAAATACTACTATTTTAACTTGAGGCAGTTGAGTGAGAAATACTCACGTGTAGCATTTGAGGGAATGTCAGCATAAATCGCACTTACAGTAAGACTGCATTTTTAATTACTGTACTTGTTAAGATTCGATGATGCCATAAGGCTAAGGCCTTTTATCACAGATCGGTTCTGAACTAAAAGGTGTGTGCACATGTAGATATGCACATTTGTGTTATTTTCCTTAATTGGCTACAAAATAATATAATTAGGTTGGGGACTAGATCTTGGGAATTTGTCTATTATACTTCTGTTTGTTAAGGAACGTGCATAACATACAGCACCCATGTAGGCTTGGCTTGTGGCATAGTTGTCAAATTTAGCATAGACATTCAGACAGATAAGCAACGTACTCTTCTTGTGTGTATCACCTACAAGCCATTATGGCTTAGTGTGTAAATCTGTATGTAACTATTGAAAAATCCACTTATGAATGTATATAGCTTAGAACTAATTTTTTCCCTTTGTTAATTCTTTGATATCAATGAGGTATTCTTCAGAAAATGTATGGACTGGTTGGTTGCATAAGGGCAGTTGTTATTTGGACAGAAAATTGTTAATGGTCAGGGATTTTCCACTAAAATATTTGCAAATATTCCTAGTCAAACATCAGTTTGGTTTCTTTTTGGGTTTTGAGCTTGCATTAGTCCATGTTCAGAACTTTAAAATTACCTTTGAATTTTTTAAACTTTTCATATCACTGGAACAGAAAGAGCATCTAAATTAAAGCTTCAAGCTAACTTTATTTTTCAAGTATTTCAGGAATTATACTTCTGAACTGAGATTTTATAAGTTGGCTGTGTATTTTCCTGTGTCAAAACGCTGTTATTGAAAATGGTCAACCAGGCCTATGTCGCCCAAAATAAAAATGGGGGAATTGTGGATAACTGGCTAGCTGAAAAGGGTCACATAGACATAGTCCAGCTGGCTGAACAAAAATGCACATCGCTCTCAGCTTATCTGAAGTAAAGCAAAAGTTACAAAATAACAGGAAGACTGCAGTGGGAAAAGAATGTTGCAGGTGGGAACAGATAACTACAGAAGAGAAACTAGGGGCAGGCTTGATATTTAGGCAACTAACCAATAATGAGCTTAACTTTTGTAATATGTATGAGCTAATTATAAGAAGGCATAAAAGGTGACTGTAAGGTACAATAAATGAAGTCTGCTGATCACTCATATTGAGTGACTGTGTCTTCCCTCCGTCGCAACAAGCCCCCATAGTTTTCCATTGTTATATTTTATCATCAAGGAGATTTTGGTAAATTTGTGGTAATTGGATAGAGGTTAGATTTTCAATTTCTTTTGCAGTGATATTGTATGAATTCACTGTAGGATAGAATAATGACATCCTCAATGTGTATTGTGTTTGTCAACATCTTGAAATGCTATCCTGTTATCCCTCGACCTTCTGTGTCTGTCGACATCCTGTTATCCCTCTACCTTTTGTTGAAACCTAAGCTAACATCCTGTTATCTGTTGTCCTTCTGTTATGTTCAAACTTAAGCTAAAACACCCCAGTGGGGGGAAAGACAGATAAAGCGAGAATTGGTTGAAACTAGTTCTGCAGGTTTGGAAAACAGCCAACTCAGCCAGCTCAGCATTTTCTGGCAAAAGGTGAAAAGTACACCTTGAGGAAGACCTACGGCCTTCCTCCCAAAGACCACCGCCCACGTCCCAAGGACCCCTGCCCACAATTCTTGGAAGAATTTGTGCAAGCACAAAAGACTGATAAGCTAATTAACATACGAAGCGAGAGTAGGCGGGTTTAGGTAATGACTATGTATAGGCATTAATTGAATAGTCATTGTTTTATGGTATAAATATAAGATAGTTAGTTACTTTAGACATGCACGTTAGGCGGAAGGATCCCCCGTGCATCCAGCGCTGCCAATAAAGGATACTTAGTCACTAAGAAATTTTGACTTCGTTCTTTAAATCAGCAGTCAGTTGGGGTCAAGGATTGTCTTGCAAGACAATCAGCAAGAGCATTTCCTCTGGTATGTGGCGAGTTGGGTTTGAGGTGAGCTGGTTGATATTACAGCTATTTCTTTAGGTTGCAGGAGTGCTTGTAAGAGTCCTTTATTTGTTCTTTGTTCAAAATGTGTGTTGCCGCTGAGGTTATAAGACCTCTTTGTTTCCAAATCTTTCCTATGGTATGGCACATTCTGAAGGCATATTGTGAGTCTGTGTAGATGTTAACCAATTTACCTGTATTTAGTTTACAAGCTTTGGTTAGGGCAATTAATTTAGCTGCTAGTGCACTTAGTCTGGGGCTAAGAGCCTCTCTTATTAACACTTTGGTTTCTGTAGTAACAGCAAAGCCCATGATGTGATGTCCATTTTGGTAATATGAAGAGGCATCAACATACAGAATCAAAGCTGGATTTGCAAGAAGGATATTTGGAGGTCTTTTCTTATTTTTCTGGATTCTTGTATGACTTCTATACAGTTGTGATGTGGAAGTCCTTCGTGTGGTAGTGGAAGTAAGGAAGCTAGATTTAAAGTGTTGCAATGTTTCAGTGTAATGCCAGGTGTTAAGAGTGTTGCTTCATATTTATGAAGGCATTGAGAGGACGAGGCTTGATTTACGTGATTTGTCAAGATTGCTTCAACTTCATGGGGTACTTCAACTTCTAGGGGGTGTCCTAGGACTATACTTTCACTTTGTCTAATAAAGTAGTAGCAGTGGCCACGGCACACATGCAAGGGATAGATCCTCATATGACTGGATCTAATTGCATAAACTAATATGTTACAGGCACTGGTTGCCGGTCCCCAATTCTTGTGTCTATACTGGAGGTGGTTCCTTCCCTTTCATACACGTTTAACTTAAAAGATTTATTATAATCTGGAAGGCCAAGTGCAGGGGCTTTCAAAAAGGTTCATGTGTCAAAAGCAGTCATCTGGTCCACATTCCATTGCAAGGGTTCTGCATGGTCCTGATGTATACTGTTGAGAAGTGGCTTTCCTAATTCTTCAAAATCAGCAATTGGTGGTCTACAGAATCCTACAGCTCCTAAACAGGCTCATATCTGTTTCTTAGTTTGTGGCTAAGGAATATTTTGGATTTCTTAGATATGACCTGGGGATAAAAGTAAAGTTCCTTCTTCTAAGATATATCCCAAATATTCCACTTCTGATATAAAAATTGGAGGTTATAAAGAGAAACTTAGTGATCTTTATCAGCCAATGCAGTCAATAATGTTAGAGTACTAATTTGGTATTTGTGAGTCATGAGACTAGCCCCTAATGAAGACTCATTAGATGAAGTATCTGACTTAACTTCAAATGAATTGATGCGGCGAATGAAGAGACGGGACGCAGCTTGATGCAAGCAAGTGTCCATTTATTAGTGATTTTCTTACAAATATATACGTTTCTACCTTCTACATATTACACACTGATTGGTTAAATCTTAAGCGTAAAAACACTGATTGGTTGATATTTAAGGCACACCGTTAGAACAATAGGAACTTACTAGTTTATCTTGACATAGCAATAATTTCTATTCCAAGGTTAGGGAGTTTCTTTCTACGCGGCTTTCTTGATTACATATTGGCGCCATCCGTTCCCTTATCTGGCTACTTGTTTCTCTGTCCGTCTGGTTGCCTCCTCAACTGTGACGGCTCAGGGGTCTGCAGTTAGCTTGTTCCTTTGCTCCCAGGGCTTGTGCCCTACAAGTTCTAACAAGTCTCTATTCATCAGGCTATCAGTACTTGGACTCTTGTCCTTGAGGCCTTGTCCTACAAATTGAGACCTGGTCTTAGACTGTAGCTGAATATAGGGAACGATCTCTATTTCAATTAGCTTGCTGATCTTCCACTTCACTAAATTTTTGCTGATTCAGTTAAGCCATTTCTCTCCTACCTCAGTGTTGACCATACTGAACAGGAAAACTGCTTAGGAAACAATCGACACAAATTAAACATACTGCAGGTCGCTAATCTGAAGAACTGGCCTATCTCATTACCCCATCATCTTGCGTACAAATCCCACCTCAGCAGGGGGCTCTATAATCATGTTCCATTGTGTCTATAGAAAGTATAAAGATCATATAAGAAAAAACTGCAATGTTTTGGATTGTGTTTAGGGGTATCTCTTAATCTGATTCTTTACGAGTTCAGAGGAGCATAGTGATTTCCTGAAGCCATTACCTTTCTCTGAAGCCAATAATGGTTTAATTGTTTACTATTCCTCCAGTGCCTTGCGTCCTGTGATCCTTCACCGCGAGCTCCGATGCTTTTCCTAGTCGTGCCGAAGGAGCCAATTACCAGGTTTTCTGAAGCCGAAGATTCTGGTGAATCCGTGAGTGCCGTGGAAGCTTTCTGTACGCTAAACTGTACCTGTAATTGGTTCCGAATTTCCTAGGCTCTTTCCCATTCCCCCCCTTTTCCTCTCGATAGGGCACAGTAGGCTACTGTGGGCTTTCTGGCGCTATAATCTTTTGCCTCTAGCTTGTAACGGAGTTGAGCTTTTTGACTAAAAGGAGTGATATAAAGCAATGCTCAGCCCCGGGCATGTACTTCCGGTGCAGAACGCAGCGGTGTTTTGGAGCGCAGTCTGGTGCCTGTTGTCGTGGTTTAGAAGCGAGAGTAGTAGTACTTCTTCTGATACGGAGAAGAGGGCTTGGGGGTTTTTGGCAGGTCAGGGGCGAGGAAGGGCAAAGCTGGTTGAGAGGTGCTGGATGCTTCGCTTTGAGCTAATAAAGATTTAGCACGGGGATATCCCCTCCGTCTTGTGCGCCTTACTGAGGGAAACAGTTCTGCAAGTTAAAAGGGTGTCTCCGCGGAGTGTAACTACGGGGAATGTTTCCGTCTGTTAACAGCGTTCCATAGATGGGCAATGATTTACCCGGTCATTTGAAGCCTGACGCAGGAGCTCCAGTTCTTTGTCACTTTTAGTGCCAAGTGAGAAAAAGCGGAGCCGAGATCCTTTTTCTCACAGGAGCCTCTTATACTACCTTCCACAGACACACGCCACAAAAAACCCAAAATCAGACATCAACAGCGGCTAGACCGACGGGCAACAGATGAAATCCATTCAGTGGCGATTTGTACACGTGCAGCCACTCTGGCGGTGCAAAAATCTTTAGCCAGGCGGCCAGCCCCACTGACGGCCACCCAGAAGACGTAGGTGTACGTGATAGACAGGCCGCCCACCCTCGGGCCCTTCATCCACAACCATCCGGAATCCACTGGCCAGGCCCAGGTGAGCAGCACGCTTCTTGCCAACAATCATTAAATGCCCAAGAAGCTGGAGAAGGAAGTACAAAACCATAAATAAAAAAAAATAAACAAAGAAGGGAGCGGGCAGGGAGGGAAGGAACGAGAGCAGAGAACCACCCAGAGAAACCAGGTAGCCAATTCCTAGCAATTCAACCAGTGCGCTTCAAAGTACCGTCTGCCCGCCCGCCCGCCCGTCCACCCGCAACTGACGTTTTCCAAGCAAAGCTATAAAGAGCGACTCTGCGCTCTACCGGGGTGGGGGGGGTGTGTGTGTGGGGAAACAAGAGGGTAACGGACTACAAAACAGCCACAGAAGCCAAGTTTGTCTCCGGGTTAAAGCCCCCGTGATAGCTTCAGGCAAGACAAGCAATTCTGGTGGAAAATAAACTTTAGGCTGCCTTTTGCGTGGGTTTACAAAGTCTCTGAACCTGACTTTCGTCGCTCAAAGCGAAGCATCCAGCACCTCTCAACCAGCTTTGCCCTTCCTCGCCCCTGACCTGCCAAAAACCCCCAAGCCCTCTTCTCCGTATCAGAAGAAGTACTACTACTCTCGCTTCTAAACCACGACAACAGGCACCAGACTGCGCTCCAAAAAAACACCGCCGCGTTCTGCACCGGAAGTACGTGCCCAGGGCTGAGCATTGCTTTATATCACTCCTTTTAGTCAAAAAGCTCAACTCCGTTACAAGCTAGAGGCAAAAGATTATAGCGCCAGAAAGCCCACAGTAGCCTACTGTGCCCTATCGAGAGGAAAAGGGGGGGAATGGGAAAGAGCCTAGGAAATTCGGAACCAATTACAGGTACAGTTTAGCGTACAGAAAGCTTCCACGGCACTCACGGATTCACCAGAATCTTCGGCTTCAGAAAACCTGGTAATTGGCTCCTTCGGCACGACTAGGAAAAGCATCGGAGCTCGCGGTGAAGGATCACAGGACGCAAGGCACTGGAGGAAGAGCAAACAGTGAAAACGCTGAGGTTTTTCCTTACGCGATACTAATACTTTCTATACACAGAATACAACATATTTACAGAGCCCCCTCCAGAAGTGGGATTCGGCACGCAAGGCGACGGGGGCAAGGAGACGGGCCAGTACTTCAGATTAGCGACCTGCGGTATGCTGTCATTTGGGTCGATCGTTTCCTAAGCGGTTTTCCTATTCGATGGGGTCCACGCCGAGGCAGGAGACAAATGGCTTAACTGAATCGGCAAAGAACTTGGTGAAGTGGAAGATGAGCGGCCATCCATTTCCCATGCTACAGGGAGCTCAAGTACTGAACAAAAGCATAATCACAGGAAGCCTGCCAGCGCATAGTACGAGTCTGTCTTCTGTACCGCGCATAAACCCTACCTTCAGAAGCAGAAGACATCCCTAACTGCTAGTCCTCAGCATTTCAATAACAACACGATACGGGACACAGCCTTAAAGTTAACGTCGCGTAGGTAACGGCTGCATTTCCTTCCCCACAGTCTAAGCGGCTCACTCCAGTTCCTAGCGCGTTGTGGTGCGCCAGCACCCGTGAACCTTGCAAGCACGCTCTTGGCACGGTCCCACTTCACCACAGAAACAAGATCCGGGAAGCTTTTGCAGCCTGCGGGATGACCGGCTTCTAGATTTTTTTCAAGAAAGATAAGAAAAGCTGCAATTCTTTGCTTTAACAATCCAGTTTGGGGGTTCAGAACCAAAGCCTAGCACAGCAGAGCTGTGAAATCCCTATAATGCTATTACGAGGCACATCAAGACCTGCCTTTCTCCTAGGCAGGACCAACTCGTTACGGTCAGTACTCAGACGTTCACTGCTGACATACATACGTACGCACAGCCGGAATCCCCGAGGAGACTGACTGCGTGCGCTTTATCCAAGGTTTCAGGACTATCGCCCTACGCGCGGCAGGACCACTCCCATCCCTCGGCAGCAAACTCTGCACGACTTGCAGCGCCAAAGGGATATCACGCGGCAAGCGCCTGCGGCTGCCACCAAGCGCGTTACCGTCAGAGGCCCTCCTCTGCACGCGCACGTGGACACGGTGGGGCTGGGAAGCGAGGCGAGCCGGACAGCACCGGCAACCCAGTACGCGCCGCGGCAGCCGAGGGAGGGGGCACAGAAGCAGC
Source organism: Falco cherrug (assembly GCF_023634085.1). Classification (NCBI taxonomy): domain Eukaryota; kingdom Metazoa; phylum Chordata; class Aves; order Falconiformes; family Falconidae; genus Falco; species Falco cherrug. Next base: position 2,197,856 of record NW_026599288.1, on the reverse strand, counting down.
GCGATGTTTATGGGATGGTGCAGCAGAGAGCGCCACAACCCAGAGAGGCCCCGTCCGCCCCCTGCCCCGTCCCTCCACCCACCCGCAGCAACGCCGCCACCCGCCCTGCCGCGCTGCCGGGCACCGCGCAACGGGTCCGGCTCAGGGTGCCTGCGAGCGCGGGGGGAAGGGGGAAAGGAAGGGGGAAGGGAAGCGACGGGAAGCGAAGCGAAGAGGAACCGCGCACAGAGCAAAGCCGCGGCTACCTCCTCGTCCTCGTAGGTGACGTTGGCGGGGAAGCGCCTTGCCGATGATCTTTCCGAAGGCAGCAGTGGCGCCACCAGGCCGGGCGGCCCGCGCTCCAATAACCTCGTCAGCCACGACAGCGCCCGTAGTCGCCCCCGCGCTTCCGCCACTCGGCCAGCCCCTCCGCGGCGCCCATTGGGCCGCCAGATCGCCGCCGGCCGATCCCGCGTCTCGATTGGCTGGCTCGCCTGTCGTTTTCGCTTGTCGCCGCCCCCTCGCCGGGTCCGCCCTCGTCGACCGGGTGCTTACCGGGGCTCAGGGAGTTTGCGTGCCCTCGGGGCGCGGAGGGATCCGACCTGGGGGTGGAGGGAGAAGACGTTGGGCGAGCCCGCGGAGGCAGCTGTGCCGCGTAGTGCTGCGACCCTGCGGGCGGGCAACGAGGTCCCACAAGAGGCTGTTGTCGCGAGAAGTACCGTTTCTTGTTTCTTATTACCGCATCGAGCCCACCCCAGGCGGGCTTGTGGCTTTTTGGTGCTGCTCCCTCCAGTCAAATGGCTGCTTTTTCACTAAAAGGAGTGATATAAAGCAATGCTCAGCCCCGGGCATGTACTTCCGGTGCAGAACGCAGCGGTGTTTTGGAGCGCACTCTGATGCCTGTTGTCGTGGTTTAGAAGCGAGAGTAGTAGTACTTCTTCTGATACGGAGAAGAGGGCTTGGGGGGGTTTGGCAGGTCAGGGGCGAGGAAGGGCAAAGCTGGTTGAGAGGTGCTGGATGCTTCGCTTTGAGCTAATAAAGATTTAGCACGGGGATATCCCCTCCGTCTTGTGCGCCTTACTGAGGGAAACAGTTCTGCAAGTTAAAAGGGTGTCTCCGCGGAGTGTAACTACGGGGAATGTTTCCGTCTGTTAACAGCGTTCCATAGATGGGCAATGATTTACCCGGTCGTTTGAAGCCTGACGCAGGAGCTCCAGTTCTTTGTCACTTTTAGTGCCAAGTGAGAAAAAGCGGAGCCTAGATCCTTTTTCTCACAGGAGCCTCTTATTGCTCAGAAAGAAGGCTTTTTCTCTTGAATCTCTCCCCGCGCCCCACCCCCACCCCAAGGGGACTGGATCCCCAGATATTTCCCAACTTTCCTGCCTCCAAAGCGTCCTGTTCCTACCCCAGTCACTATCGTTCTTTAAACCACCAACCCCCTTCAACTTTGACACGGGGGAAGCTGCCTTTTAGGCTTTGTGAAGGGCTGACCTTGGCCGGCTGCCCAGGGGCTCTCTCACTGCCCCTCCTCAACAGGGCAGGGGGAGAAAACAGGATGAAAAGGTTCCTTCGGGAAACATCCACCTGCCGGATCCCCGGGCAGCAAGGCAATACCGGCCCCGGCCAGCCTTTTGCCCTTCCTTAACTATGCTTTCACAGGGGCGCCGCCAGCTTCGCTTTGCTGCTCAGCTTTGGCCTGCGGTGAGTCCGGTGCCTAGCTAGCTGGCTGGAACCAGCTGTGCCCGCCACAGGGCAGACCCTGGCCTCTTCTCACAGAGGCCACCCCTGCAGGCCGCACCTGGGGCGCCGTGTCCGGTTCTGGTCCCCACAATTCCAAAAAAGACGCAGACAGACCGCAGAGGGTCCCAAGGAGGGCCACGAAGACGATCAAAGGGCTGGAGAGCCTGCCCTGGGAGGAACGACTGAAGGAGTTGGGTCTTTTCTCCCTTGGAGAAGAGAAGGCTCAGGGGAGACCTCATCGCAGTATTCCAGTGCTTAAAGGGTGGCTACAAAGAGGACGGAGGCTCTCTCTTCACAAGGAGCCACGCAGACAAGACAAGGGGCAACAAGTACAAGTTGCACCAGGAGAGAGGCTTCGCCCCAAAACAAGACAGAGGTTTTTTGGTTTGTGTGTTTTCTTGGTTGGGGGTGTGCGTGCATGTCTGTGTGTGTGTGTCTGTGTGTGTGTGTTGGGTTTAACAGCGAAAACAGTCATCCACTGGAACAGCCCCCCCAGGGCTGCGGCAGAGTCCCCATCGCCGGAGGTTTTTGAGATGCAATCGGACAGGGGGCTAGACGATCTCATCTAGGCTCCCTTGCCCACAACAGGTTGGACCAGCTGATCTGCTGAGGTCCCTTCCCACCTGGGCTGCTCCGATTCTTCAGCGGACCCCTGCTGAATAACCCTTTGCGCTCTCTGGTTTGGAGCAACGTGTCGGCAACCTTGCCTGCGAGGCGAGACGTACATTCCGCCGGGCGCCACAGACTTCTAAAACCTGTGGTAATCACCCAGTCTCTCTGAACATACCTTAGCTTCTTCAAGATTCCCCCGCCCCCAGAAGCGGGACCACCACCTAGATACCTTAGGGAGCTTACGCAGACAGCACAATAGAGGTTACCTAGCTCAATCCTTCAGTAAGCAAACACTGCACCGGTGCAGTTTCAAGGAAACATCATCATATGTCACTTTCCATCCACTTCAGGTAAATCATTTCCATCTCCTCCCCGGGGAGATTAAATAAAGGGTTACTTACCAAACTTCACCTGATCGCTTGGGGATATAGAAGAGATGAAGACGCCTTCCAGTGGGCGTCTCGGATGCCTCAGTAACATGCTGTTCAAGGGCCACGAAGGATCGCCCTGCTTTCCCGTGCCCATCTCCCTTTTGTAACAGCCGTTAAAGAAAGATGAAGTTTGCCATCTCCCCGCGATGTAGTTTTGGCTTGGATGGAGGTAACTTTCCCCATAGCAGCCCTCATAGTGCTGTGCTTTGTAGTTGTAGCTAGGAGGGTGTTGAGAGCACAGCGATGTTTTGGCTACTGCTGAGCAGTGCTCCCCACGGCATGGAGGCTGCCTCTCCAACCACCCCCACCCCCACAGCCCAGTAAGCTGGGGGTGGGCAAGAGGTTGGGAGGGGACAGAGCCAGGACAGCTGACCCAAACTGACAAGGGAGAGATTCCACTGTGCTATGGAAGCACCACAGCTGCCATTCAGGCCGATTGTTTTCTCCCTCCTCACCAGAAAAGGGAGATCAACGGGGCCTTATCATATCACACAGCCGTTGCAGAAGTGCTCCAATGGGAGTTGGATGCTTCCGACACGTTGCACTGTGCCAAAGCCACCCTCGTATGGCACGCCTGTAGCGTCACATACAGTAGTCTCTAAAGTTTTAGCAGCAGCCTACGCTGGCTCTACGTACGTTTGCGTCCCGCCTCCCAAAAGCTAAGAGTTGGCTTCCTACAAGACGCAGGAGACTGCTAAGCGCTTCCAGCGTCACGCTTCAAGCGACTGGGCAAATCATTGCCCATCTATAGAACGCTGTTAACAGACCGAAACATTCCACATACTTACGCTCTGGGGAGACACCGTTTTAACTTGCAGAACCGTTTCCCTCAGTAAGACGCACAAGACAGAGATGATATCCCCATGTTAAATCTTTATTGTGCAACTGCTGCTCAAAGCTTTTACTACCTTCCACAGACACACGCCACAAAAAACCCAAAAACAGACATCAACAGCGGCTAGACCGACGGGCAACAGATGAAATCCATTCAGTGGCGATTTGTACACGTGCAGCCACTCTGGCGGTGCAAAAATCTTTAGCCAGGCGGCCAGCCCCACTGACGGCCACCCAGAAGACGTAGGTGTACGTGATAGACAGGCCGCCCACCCTCGGGCCCTTCATCCACAACCATCCGGAATCCACTGGCCAGGCCCAGGTGAGCAGCACGCTTCTTGCCAACAATCATTAAATGCCCAAGAAGCTGGAGAAGGAAGTACAAAACCATAAATAAAAAAAATAAACAAAGAAGGGAGCGGGCAGGGAGGGAAGGAACGAGAGCAGAGAACCACCCAGAGAAACCAGGTAGCCAATTCCTAGCAATTCAACCAGTGCGCTTCAAAGTACCGTCTGCCCGCCCGCCCGCCCGTCCACCCGCAACTGACGTTTTCCAAGCAAAGCTATAAAGAGCGACTCTGCGCTCTACCGGGGTGGGGGGTGTGTGTGTGTGGGGAAACAAGAGGGTAACGGACTACAAAACAGCCACAGAAGCCAAGTTTGTCTCCGGGTTAAAGCCCCCGTGATAGCTTCAGGCAAGACAAGCAATTCTGGTGGAAAATAAACTTTAGGCTGCCTTTTGCGTGGGTTTACAAAGTCTCTGAACCTGACTTTCGTCGCTCAAAGCGAAGCATCCAGCACCTCTCAACCAGCTTTGCCCTTCCTCGCCCCTGACCTGCCAAAAACCCCCAAGCCCTCTTCTCCGTATCAGAAGAAGTACTACTACTCTCGCTTCTAAACCACGACAACAGGCACCAGACTGCGCTCCAAAAAAACACCGCCGCGTTCTGCACCGGAAGTACGTGCCCAGGGCTGAGCATTGCTTTATATCACTCCTTTTAGTCAAAAAGCTCAACTCCGTTACAAGCTAGAGGCAAAAGATTATAGCGCCAGAAAGCCCACAGTAGCCTACTGTGTCCTATCGAGAGGAAAAGGGGGGGAATGGGAAAGAGCCTAGGAAATTCGGAACCAATTACAGGTACAGTTTAGCGTACAGAAAGCTTCCACGGCACTCACGGATTCACCAGAATCTTCGGCTTCAGAAAACCTGGTAATTGGCTCCTTCGGCACGACTAGGAAAAGCATCGGAGCTCGCGGTGAAGGATCACAGGACGCAAGGCACTGGAGGAAGAGCAAACAGTGAAAACGCTGAGGTTTTTCCTTACGCGATACTAATACTTTCTATACACAGAATACAACATATTTACAGAGCCCCCTCCAGAAGTGGGATTCGGCACGCAAGGCGACGGGGGCAAGGAGACGGGCCAGTACTTCAGATTAGCGACCTGCGGTATGCTGTCATTTGGGTCGATCGTTTCCTAAGCGGTTTTCCTATTCGATGGGGTCCACGCCGAGGCAGGAGACAAATGGCTTAACTGAATCGGCAAAGAACTTGGTGAAGTGGAAGATGAGCGGCCATCCATTTCCCATGCGACAGGGAGCTCAAGTACTGAACAAAAGCATAATCACAGGAAGCCTGCCAGCGCATAGTACGAGTCTGTCTTCTGTACCGCGCATAAACCCTACCTTCAGAAGCAGAAGACATCCCTAACTGCTAGTCCTCAGCATTTCAATAACAACACGATACGGGACACAGCCTTAAAGTTAACGTCGCGTAGGTAACGGCTGCATTTCCTTCCCCACAGTCTAAGCGGCTCACTCCAGTTCCTAGCGCGTTGTGGTGCGCCAGCACCCGTGAACCTTGCAAGCACGCTCTTGGCACGGTCCCACTTCACCACAGAAACAAGATCCGGGAAGCTTTTGCAGCCTGCGGGATGACCGGCTTCTAGATTTTTTTCAAGAAAGATAAGAAAAGCTGCAATTCTTTGCTTTAACAATCCAGTTTGGGGGTTCAGAACCAAAGCCTAGCACAGCAGAGCTGTGAAATCCCTATAATGCTATTACGAGGCACATCAAGACCTGCCTTTCTCCTAGGCAGGACCAACTCGTTACGGTCAGTACTCAGACGTTCACTGCTGACATACATACGTACGCACAGCCGGAATCCCCGAGGAGACTGACTGCGTGCGCTTTATCCAAGGTTTCAGGACTATCGCCCTACGCGCGGCAGGACCACTCCCATCCCTCGGCAGCAAACTCTGCACGACTTGCAGCGCCAAAGGGATATCACGCGGCAAGCGCCTGCGGCTGCCACCAAGCGCGTTACCGTCAGAGGCCCTCCTCTGCACGCGCACGTGGACACGGTGGGGCTGGGAAGCGAGGCGAGCCGGACAGCACCGGCAACCCAGTACGCGCCGCGGCAGCCGAGGGAGGGGGCACAGAAGCAGCGCGATGTTTATGGGATGGTGCAGCAGAGCGCGCCACAACCCAGAGAGGCCCCGTCCGCCCCCTGCCCCGTCCCTCCACCCACCCGCAGCAACGCCGCCACCCGCCCTGCCGCGCTGCCGGGCACCGCGCAACGGGTCCGGCTCAGGGTGCCTGCGAGCGCGGGGGGGAGGGGGGAGGGAGGGGGAAGGGAAGCGACGGGAAGCGAAGCGAAGAGGAACCGCGCACAGAGCAAAGCCGCGGCTACCTCCTCGTCCTCGTAGGTGACGTTGGCGGGGAAGCGCCTTGCCGATGATCTTTCCGAAGGCAGCAGTGGCGCCACCGGGCCGGGCGGCCCGCGCTCCAATAACCTCGTCAGCCACGACAGCGCCCGTAGTCGCCCCCGCGCTTCCGCCACTCGGCCAGCCCCTCCGCGGCGCCCATTGGGCCGCCAGATCGCCGCCGGCCGATCCCGCGTCTCGATTGGCTGGCTCGCCTGTCGTTTTCGCTTGTCGCCGCCCCCTCGCCGGGTCCGCCCTCGTCGACCGGGTGCTTACCGGGGCTCAGGGAGTTTGCGTGCCCTCGGGGCGCGGAGGGATCCGACCTGGGGGTGGAGGGAGAAGACGTTGGGCGAGCCCGCGGAGGCAGCTGTGCCGCGTAGTGCTGCGACCCTGCGGGCGGGCAACGAGGTCCCACAAGAGGCTGTTGTCGCGAGAAGTACCGTTTCTTGTTTCTTATTACCGCATCGAGCCCACCCCAGGCGGGCTTGTGGCTTTTTGGTGCTGCTCCCTCCAGTCAAATGGCTGCTTTTTCACTAAAAGGAGTGATATAAAGCAATGCTCAGCCCCGGGCATGTACTTCCGGTGCAGAACGCAGCGGTGTTTTGGAGCGCACTCTGATGCCTGTTGTCGTGGTTTAGAAGCGAGAGTAGTAGTACTTCTTCTGATACGGAGAAGAGGGCTTGGGGGGGTTTGGCAGGTCAGGGGCGAGGAAGGGCAAAGCTGGTTGAGAGGTGCTGGATGCTTCGCTTTGAGCTAATAAAGATTTAGCACGGGGATATCCCCTCCGTCTTGTGCGCCTTACTGAGGGAAACAGTTCTGCAAGTTAAAAGGGTGTCTCCGCGGAGTGTAACTACGGGGAATGTTTCCGTCTGTTAACAGCGTTCCATAGATGGGCAATGATTTACCCGGTCGTTTGAAGCCTGACGCAGGAGCTCCAGTTCTTTGTCACTTTTAGTGCCAAGTGAGAAAAAGCGGAGCCTAGATCCTTTTTCTCACAGGAGCCTCTTATTGCTCAGAAAGAAGGCTTTTTCTCTTGAATCTCTCCCCGCGCCCCACCCCCACCCCAAGGGGACTGGATCCCCAGATATTTCCCAACTTTCCTGCCTCCAAAGCGTCCTGTTCCTACCCCAGTCACTATCGTTCTTTAAACCACCAACCCCCTTCAACTTTGACACGGGGGAAGCTGCCTTTTAGGCTTTGTGAAGGGCTGACCTTGGCCGGCTGCCCAGGGGCTCTCTCACTGCCCCTCCTCAACAGGGCAGGGGGAGAAAACAGGATGAAAAGGTTCCTTCGGGAAACATCCACCTGCCGGATCCCCGGGCAGCAAGGCAATACCGGCCCCGGCCAGCCTTTTGCCCTTCCTTAACTATGCTTTCACAGGGGCGCCGCCAGCTTCGCTTTGCTGCTCAGCTTTGGCCTGCGGTGAGTCCGGTGCCTAGCTAGCTGGCTGGAACCAGCTGTGCCCGCCACAGGGCAGACCCTGGCCTCTTCTCACAGAGGCCACCCCTGCAGGCCGCACCTGGGGCGCCGTGTCCGGTTCTGGTCCCCACAATTCCAAAAAAGACGCAGACAGACCGCAGAGGGTCCCAAGGAGGGCCACGAAGACGATCAAAGGGCTGGAGAGCCTGCCCTGGGAGGAACGACTGAAGGAGTTGGGTCTTTTCTCCCTTGGAGAAGAGAAGGCTCAGGGGAGACCTCATCGCAGTATTCCAGTGCTTAAAGGGTGGCTACAAAGAGGACGGAGGCTCTCTCTTCACAAGGAGCCACGCAGACAAGACAAGGGGCAACAAGTACAAGTTGCACCAGGAGAGAGGCTTCGCCCCAAAACAAGACAGAGGTTTTTTGGTTTGTGTGTTTTCTTGGTTGGGGGTGTGCGTGCATGTCTGTGTGTGTGTGTCTGTGTGTGTGTGTTGGGTTTAACAGCGAAAACAGTCATCCACTGGAACAGCCCCCCCAGGGCTGCGGCAGAGTCCCCATCGCCGGAGGTTTTTGAGATGCAATCGGACAGGGGGCTAGACGATCTCATCTAGGCTCCCTTGCCCACAACAGGTTGGACCAGCTGATCTGCTGAGGTCCCTTCCCACCTGGGCTGCTCCGATTCTTCAGCGGACCCCTGCTGAATAACCCTTTGCGCTCTCTGGTTTGGAGCAACGTGTCGGCAACCTTGCCTGCGAGGCGAGACGTACATTCCGCCGGGCGCCACAGACTTCTAAAACCTGTGGTAATCACCCAGTCTCTCTGAACATACCTTAGCTTCTTCAAGATTCCCCCGCCCCCAGAAGCGGGACCACCACCTAGATACCTTAGGGAGCTTACGCAGACAGCACAATAGAGGTTACCTAGCTCAATCCTTCAGTAAGCAAACACTGCACCGGTGCAGTTTCAAGGAAACATCATCATATGTCACTTTCCATCCACTTCAGGTAAATCATTTCCATCTCCTCCCCGGGGAGATTAAATAAAGGGTTACTTACCAAACTTCACCTGATCGCTTGGGGATATAGAAGAGATGAAGACGCCTTCCAGTGGGCGTCTCGGATGCCTCAGTAACATGCTGTTCAAGGGCCACGAAGGATCGCCCTGCTTTCCCGTGCCCATCTCCCTTTTGTAACAGCCGTTAAAGAAAGATGAAGTTTGCCATCTCCCCGCGATGTAGTTTTGGCTTGGATGGAGGTAACTTTCCCCATAGCAGCCCTCATAGTGCTGTGCTTTGTAGTTGTAGCTAGGAGGGTGTTGAGAGCACAGCGATGTTTTGGCTACTGCTGAGCAGTGCTCCCCACGGCATGGAGGCTGCCTCTCCAACCACCCCCACCCCCACAGCCCAGTAAGCTGGGGGTGGGCAAGAGGTTGGGAGGGGACAGAGCCAGGACAGCTGACCCAAACTGACAAGGGAGAGATTCCACTGTGCTATGGAAGCACCACAGCTGCCATTCAGGCCGATTGTTTTCTCCCTCCTCACCAGAAAAGGGAGATCAACGGGGCCTTATCATATCACACAGCCGTTGCAGAAGTGCTCCAATGGGAGTTGGATGCTTCCGACACGTTGCACTGTGCCAAAGCCACCCTCGTATGGCACGCCTGTAGCGTCACATACAGTAGTCTCTAAAGTTTTAGCAGCAGCCTACGCTGGCTCTACGTACGTTTGCGTCCCGCCTCCCAAAAGCTAAGAGTTGGCTTCCTACAAGACGCAGGAGACTGCTAAGCGCTTCCAGCGTCACGCTTCAAGCGACTGGGCAAATCATTGCCCATCTATAGAACGCTGTTAACAGACCGAAACATTCCACATACTTACGCTCTGGGGAGACACCGTTTTAACTTGCAGAACCGTTTCCCTCAGTAAGACGCACAAGACAGAGATGATATCCCCATGTTAAATCTTTATTGTGCAACTGCTGCTCAAAGCTTTTACTACCTTCCACAGACACACGCCACAAAAAACCCAAAAACAGACATCAACAGCGGCTAGACCGACGGGCAACAGATGAAATCCATTCAGTGGCGATTTGTACACGTGCAGCCACTCTGGCGGTGCAAAAATCTTTAGCCAGGCGGCCAGCCCCACTGACGGCCACCCAGAAGACGTAGGTGTACGTGATAGACAGGCCGCCCACCCTCGGGCCCTTCATCCACAACCATCCGGAATCCACTGGCCAGGCCCAGGTGAGCAGCACGCTTCTTGCCAACAATCATTAAATGCCCAAGAAGCTGGAGAAGGAAGTACAAAACCATAAATAAAAAAAATAAACAAAGAAGGGAGCGGGCAGGGAGGGAAGGAACGAGAGCAGAGAACCACCCAGAGAAACCAGGTAGCCAATTCCTAGCAATTCAACCAGTGCGCTTCAAAGTACCGTCTGCCCGCCCGCCCGCCCGTCCACCCGCAACTGACGTTTTCCAAGCAAAGCTATAAAGAGCGACTCTGCGCTCTACCGGGGTGGGGGGTGTGTGTGTGTGGGGAAACAAGAGGGTAACGGACTACAAAACAGCCACAGAAGCCAAGTTTGTCTCCAGGTTAAAGCCCCCGTGATAGCTTCAGGCAAGACAAGCAATTCTGGTGGAAAATAAACTTTAGGCTGCCTTTTGCGTGGGTTTACAAAGTCTCTGAACCTGACTTTCGTCGCTCAAAGCGAAGCATCCAGCACCTCTCAACCAGCTTTGCCCTTCCTCGCCCCTGACCTGCCAAAAACCCCCAAGCCCTCTTCTCCGTATCAGAAGAAGTACTACTACTCTCGCTTCTAAACCACGACAACAGGCACCAGACTGCGCTCCAAAAAAACACCGCCGCGTTCTGCACCGGAAGTACGTGCCCAGGGCTGAGCATTGCTTTATATCACTCCTTTTAGTCAAAAAGCTCAACTCCGTTACAAGCTAGAGGCAAAAGATTATAGCGCCAGAAAGCCCACAGTAGCCTACTGTGTCCTATCGAGAGGAAAAGGGGGGGAATGGGAAAGAGCCTAGGAAATTCGGAACCAATTACAGGTACAGTTTAGCGTACAGAAAGCTTCCACGGCACTCACGGATTCACCAGAATCTTCGGCTTCAGAAAACCTGGTAATTGGCTCCTTCGGCACGACTAGGAAAAGCATCGGAGCTCGCGGTGAAGGATCACAGGACGCAAGGCACTGGAGGAAGAGCAAACAGTGAAAACGCTGAGGTTTTTCCTTACGCGATACTAATACTTTCTATACACAGAATACAACATATTTACAGAGCCCCCTCCAGAAGTGGGATTCGGCACGCAAGGCGACGGGGGCAAGGAGACGGGCCAGTACTTCAGATTAGCGACCTGCGGTATGCTGTCATTTGGGTCGATCGTTTCCTAAGCGGTTTTCCTATTCGATGGGGTCCACGCCGAGGCAGGAGACAAATGGCTTAACTGAATCGGCAAAGAACTTGGTGAAGTGGAAGATGAGCGGCCATCCATTTCCCATGCGACAGGGAGCTCAAGTACTGAACAAAAGCATAATCACAGGAAGCCTGCCAGCGCATAGTACGAGTCTGTCTTCTGTACCGCGCATAAACCCTACCTTCAGAAGCAGAAGACATCCCTAACTGCTAGTCCTCAGCATTTCAATAACAACACGATACGGGACACAGCCTTAAAGTTAACGTCGCGTAGGTAACGGCTGCATTTCCTTCCCCACAGTCTAAGCGGCTCACTCCAGTTCCTAGCGCGTTGTGGTGCGCCAGCACCCGTGAACCTTGCAAGCACGCTCTTGGCACGGTCCCACTTCACCACAGAAACAAGATCCGGGAAGCTTTTGCAGCCTGCGGGATGACCGGCTTCTAGATTTTTTTCAAGAAAGATAAGAAAAGCTGCAATTCTTTGCTTTAACAATCCAGTTTGGGGGTTCAGAACCAAAGCCTAGCACAGCAGAGCTGTGAAATCCCTATAATGCTATTACGAGGCACATCAAGACCTGCCTTTCTCCTAGGCAGGACCAACTCGTTACGGTCAGTACTCAGACGTTCACTGCTGACATACATACGTACGCACAGCCGGAATCCCCGAGGAGACTGACTGCGTGCGCTTTATCCAAGGTTTCAGGACTATCGCCCTACGCGCGGCAGGACCACTCCCATCCCTCGGCAGCAAACTCTGCACGACTTGCAGCGCCAAAGGGATATCACGCGGCAAGCGCCTGCGGCTGCCACCAAGCGCGTTACCGTCAGAGGCCCTCCTCTGCACGCGCACGTGGACACGGTGGGGCTGGGAAGCGAGGCGAGCCGGACAGCACCGGCAACCCAGTACGCGCCGCGGCAGCCGAGGGAGGGGGCACAGAAGCAGCGCGATGTTTATGGGATGGTGCAGCAGAGCGCGCCACAACCCAGAGAGGCCCCGTCCGCCCCCTGCCCCGTCCCTCCACCCACCCGCAGCAACGCCGCCACCCGCCCTGCCGCGCTGCCGGGCACCGCGCAACGGGTCCGGCTCAGGGTGCCTGCGAGCGCGGGGGGGAGGGGGGAGGGAGGGGGAAGGGAAGCGACGGGAAGCGAAGCGAAGAGGAACCGCGCACAGAGCAAAGCCGCGGCTACCTCCTCGTCCTCGTAGGTGACGTTGGCGGGGAAGCGCCTTGCCGATGATCTTTCCGAAGGCAGCAGTGGCGCCACCGGGCCGGGCGGCCCGCGCTCCAATAACCTCGTCAGCCACGACAGCGCCCGTAGTCGCCCCCGCGCTTCCGCCACTCGGCCAGCCCCTCCGCGGCGCCCATTGGGCCGCCAGATCGCCGCCGGCCGATCCCGCGTCTCGATTGGCTGGCTCGCCTGTCGTTTTCGCTTGTCGCCGCCCCCTCGCCGGGTCCGCCCTCGTCGACCGGGTGCTTACCGGGGCTCAGGGAGTTTGCGTGCCCTCGGGGCGCGGAGGGATCCGACCTGGGGGTGGAGGGAGAAGACGTTGGGCGAGCCCGCGGAGGCAGCTGTGCCGCGTAGTGCTGCGACCCTGCGGGCGGGCAACGAGGTCCCACAAGAGGCTGTTGTCGCGAGAAGTACCGTTTCTTGTTTCTTATTACCGCATCGAGCCCACCCCAGGCGGGCTTGTGGCTTTTTGGTGCTGCTCCCTCCAGTCAAATGGCTGCTTTTTCACTAAAAGGAGTGATATAAAGCAATGCTCAGCCCCGGGCATGTACTTCCGGTGCAGAACGCAGCGGTGTTTTGGAGCGCACTCTGATGCCTGTTGTCGTGGTTTAGAAGCGAGAGTAGTAGTACTTCTTCTGATACGGAGAAGAGGGCTTGGGGGGGTTTGGCAGGTCAGGGGCGAGGAAGGGCAAAGCTGGTTGAGAGGTGCTGGATGCTTCGCTTTGAGCTAATAAAGATTTAGCACGGGGATATCCCCTCCGTCTTGTGCGCCTTACTGAGGGAAACAGTTCTGCAAGTTAAAAGGGTGTCTCCGCGGAGTGTAACTACGGGGAATGTTTCCGTCTGTTAACAGCGTTCCATAGATGGGCAATGATTTACCCGGTCGTTTGAAGCCTGACGCAGGAGCTCCAGTTCTTTGTCACTTTTAGTGCCAAGTGAGAAAAAGCGGAGCCTAGATCCTTTTTCTCACAGGAGCCTCTTATTGCTCAGAAAGAAGGCTTTTTCTCTTGAATCTCTCCCCGCGCCCCACCCCCACCCCAAGGGGACTGGATCCCCAGATATTTCCCAACTTTCCTGCCTCCAAAGCGTCCTGTTCCTACCCCAGTCACTATCGTTCTTTAAACCACCAACCCCCTTCAACTTTGACACGGGGGAAGCTGCCTTTTAGGCTTTGTGAAGGGCTGACCTTGGCCGGCTGCCCAGGGGCTCTCTCACTGCCCCTCCTCAACAGGGCAGGGGGAGAAAACAGGATGAAAAGGTTCCTTCGGGAAACATCCACCTGCCGGATCCCCGGGCAGCAAGGCAATACCGGCCCCGGCCAGCCTTTTGCCCTTCCTTAACTATGCTTTCACAGGGGCGCCGCCAGCTTCGCTTTGCTGCTCAGCTTTGGCCTGCGGTGAGTCCGGTGCCTAGCTAGCTGGCTGGAACCAGCTGTGCCCGCCACAGGGCAGACCCTGGCCTCTTCTCACAGAGGCCACCCCTGCAGGCCGCACCTGGGGCGCCGTGTCCGGTTCTGGTCCCCACAATTCCAAAAAAGACGCAGACAGACCGCAGAGGGTCCCAAGGAGGGCCACGAAGACGATCAAAGGGCTGGAGAGCCTGCCCTGGGAGGAACGACTGAAGGAGTTGGGTCTTTTCTCCCTTGGAGAAGAGAAGGCTCAGGGGAGACCTCATCGCAGTATTCCAGTGCTTAAAGGGTGGCTACAAAGAGGACGGAGGCTCTCTCTTCACAAGGAGCCACGCAGACAAGACAAGGGGCAACAAGTACAAGTTGCACCAGGAGAGAGGCTTCGCCCCAAAACAAGACAGAGGTTTTTTGGTTTGTGTGTTTTCTTGGTTGGGGGTGTGCGTGCATGTCTGTGTGTGTGTGTCTGTGTGTGTGTGTTGGGTTTAACAGCGAAAACAGTCATCCACTGGAACAGCCCCCCCAGGGCTGCGGCAGAGTCCCCATCGCCGGAGGTTTTTGAGATGCAATCGGACAGGGGGCTAGACGATCTCATCTAGGCTCCCTTGCCCACAACAGGTTGGACCAGCTGATCTGCTGAGGTCCCTTCCCACCTGGGCTGCTCCGATTCTTCAGCGGACCCCTGCTGAATAACCCTTTGCGCTCTCTGGTTTGGAGCAACGTGTCGGCAACCTTGCCTGCGAGGCGAGACGTACATTCCGCCGGGCGCCACAGACTTCTAAAACCTGTGGTAATCACCCAGTCTCTCTGAACATACCTTAGCTTCTTCAAGATTCCCCCGCCCCCAGAAGCGGGACCACCACCTAGATACCTTAGGGAGCTTACGCAGACAGCACAATAGAGGTTACCTAGCTCAATCCTTCAGTAAGCAAACACTGCACCGGTGCAGTTTCAAGGAAACATCATCATATGTCACTTTCCATCCACTTCAGGTAAATCATTTCCATCTCCTCCCCGGGGAGATTAAATAAAGGGTTACTTACCAAACTTCACCTGATCGCTTGGGGATATAGAAGAGATGAAGACGCCTTCCAGTGGGCGTCTCGGATGCCTCAGTAACATGCTGTTCAAGGGCCACGAAGGATCGCCCTGCTTTCCCGTGCCCATCTCCCTTTTGTAACAGCCGTTAAAGAAAGATGAAGTTTGCCATCTCCCCGCGATGTAGTTTTGGCTTGGATGGAGGTAACTTTCCCCATAGCAGCCCTCATAGTGCTGTGCTTTGTAGTTGTAGCTAGGAGGGTGTTGAGAGCACAGCGATGTTTTGGCTACTGCTGAGCAGTGCTCCCCACGGCATGGAGGCTGCCTCTCCAACCACCCCCACCCCCACAGCCCAGTAAGCTGGGGGTGGGCAAGAGGTTGGGAGGGGACAGAGCCAGGACAGCTGACCCAAACTGACAAGGGAGAGATTCCACTGTGCTATGGAAGCACCACAGCTGCCATTCAGGCCGATTGTTTTCTCCCTCCTCACCAGAAAAGGGAGATCAACGGGGCCTTATCATATCACACAGCCGTTGCAGAAGTGCTCCAATGGGAGTTGGATGCTTCCGACACGTTGCACTGTGCCAAAGCCACCCTCGTATGGCACGCCTGTAGCGTCACATACAGTAGTCTCTAAAGTTTTAGCAGCAGCCTACGCTGGCTCTACGTACGTTTGCGTCCCGCCTCCCAAAAGCTAAGAGTTGGCTTCCTACAAGACGCAGGAGACTGCTAAGCGCTTCCAGCGTCACGCTTCAAGCGACTGGGCAAATCATTGCCCATCTATAGAACGCTGTTAACAGACCGAAACATTCCACATACTTACGCTCTGGGGAGACACCGTTTTAACTTGCAGAACCGTTTCCCTCAGTAAGACGCACAAGACAGAGATGATATCCCCATGTTAAATCTTTATTGTGCAACTGCTGCTCAAAGCTTTTACTACCTTCCACAGACACACGCCACAAAAAACCCAAAATCAGACATCAACAGCGGCTAGACCGACGGGCAACAGATGAAATCCATTCAGTGGCGATTTGTACACGTGCAGCCACTCTGGCGGTGCAAAAATCTTTAGCCAGGCGGCCAGCCCCACTGACGGCCACCCAGAAGACGTAGGTGTACGTGATAGACAGGCCGCCCACCCTCGGGCCCTTCATCCACAACCATCCGGAATCCACTGGCCAGGCCCAGGTGAGCAGCACGCTTCTTGCCAACAATCATTAAATGCCCAAGAAGCTGGAGAAGGAAGTACAAAACCATAAATAAAAAAAATAAACAAAGAAGGGAGCGGGCAGGGAGGGAAGGAACGAGAGCAGAGAACCACCCAGAGAAACCAGGTAGCCAATTCCTAGCAATTCAACCAGTGCGCTTCAAAGTACCGTCTGCCCGCCCGCCCGCCCGTCCACCCGCAACTGACGTTTTCCAAGCAAAGCTATAAAGAGCGACTCTGCGCTCTACCGGGGTGGGGGGGGTGTGTGTGTGGGGAAACAAGAGGGTAACGGACTACAAAACAGCCACAGAAGCCAAGTTTGTCTCCGGGTTAAAGCCCCCGTGATAGCTTCAGGCAAGACAAGCAATTCTGGTGGAAAATAAACTTTAGGCTGCCTTTTGCGTGGGTTTACAAAGTCTCTGAACCTGACTTTCGTCGCTCAAAGCGAAGCATCCAGCACCTCTCAACCAGCTTTGCCCTTCCTCGCCCCTGACCTGCCAAAAACCCCCAAGCCCTCTTCTCCGTATCAGAAGAAGTACTACTACTCTCGCTTCTAAACCACGACAACAGGCACCAGACTGCGCTCCAAAAAAACACCGCCGCGTTCTGCACCGGAAGTACGTGCCCAGGGCTGAGCATTGCTTTATATCACTCCTTTTAGTCAAAAAGCTCAACTCCGTTACAAGCTAGAGGCAAAAGATTATAGCGCCAGAAAGCCCACAGTAGCCTACTGTGCCCTATCGAGAGGAAAAGGGGGGGAATGGGAAAGAGCCTAGGAAATTCGGAACCAATTACAGGTACAGTTTAGCGTACAGAAAGCTTCCACGGCACTCACGGATTCACCAGAATCTTCGGCTTCAGAAAACCTGGTAATTGGCTCCTTCGGCACGACTAGGAAAAGCATCGGAGCTCGCGGTGAAGGATCACAGGACGCAAGGCACTGGAGGAAGAGCAAACAGTGAAAACGCTGAGGTTTTTCCTTACGCGATACTAATACTTTCTATACACAGAATACAACATATTTACAGAGCCCCCTCCAGAAGTGGGATTCGGCACGCAAGGCGACGGGGGCAAGGAGACGGGCCAGTACTTCAGATTAGCGACCTGCGGTATGCTGTCATTTGGGTCGATCGTTTCCTAAGCGGTTTTCCTATTCGATGGGGTCCACGCCGAGGCAGGAGACAAATGGCTTAACTGAATCGGCAAAGAACTTGGTGAAGTGGAAGATGAGCGGCCATCCATTTCCCATGCTACAGGGAGCTCAAGTACTGAACAAAAGCATAATCACAGGAAGCCTGCCAGCGCATAGTACGAGTCTGTCTTCTGTACCGCGCATAAACCCTACCTTCAGAAGCAGAAGACATCCCTAACTGCTAGTCCTCAGCATTTCAATAACAACACGATACGGGACACAGCCTTAAAGTTAACGTCGCGTAGGTAACGGCTGCATTTCCTTCCCCACAGTCTAAGCGGCTCACTCCAGTTCCTAGCGCGTTGTGGTGCGCCAGCACCCGTGAACCTTGCAAGCACGCTCTTGGCACGGTCCCACTTCACCACAGAAACAAGATCCGGGAAGCTTTTGCAGCCTGCGGGATGACCGGCTTCTAGATTTTTTTCAAGAAAGATAAGAAAAGCTGCAATTCTTTGCTTTAACAATCCAGTTTGGGGGTTCAGAACCAAAGCCTAGCACAGCAGAGCTGTGAAATCCCTATAATGCTATTACGAGGCACATCAAGACCTGCCTTTCTCCTAGGCAGGACCAACTCGTTACGGTCAGTACTCAGACGTTCACTGCTGACATACATACGTACGCACAGCCGGAATCCCCGAGGAGACTGACTGCGTGCGCTTTATCCAAGGTTTCAGGACTATCGCCCTACGCGCGGCAGGACCACTCCCATCCCTCGGCAGCAAACTCTGCACGACTTGCAGCGCCAAAGGGATATCACGCGGCAAGCGCCTGCGGCTGCCACCAAGCGCGTTACCGTCAGAGGCCCTCCTCTGCACGCGCACGTGGACACGGTGGGGCTGGGAAGCGAGGCGAGCCGGACAGCACCGGCAACCCAGTACGCGCCGCGGCAGCCGAGGGAGGGGGCACAGAAGCAGCGCGATGTTTATGGGATGGTGCAGCAGAGCGCGCCACAACCCAGAGAGGCCCCGTCCGCCCCCTGCCCCGTCCCTCCACCCACCCGCAGCAACGCCGCCACCCGCCCTGCCGCGCTGCCGGGCACCGCGCAACGGGTCCGGCTCAGGGTGCCTGCGAGCGCGGGGGGGAGGGGGGAGGGAGGGGGGAAGGAAGGGGGAAGGGAAGCGACGGGAAGCGAAGCGAAGAGGAACCGCGCACAGAGCAAAGCCGCGGCTACCTCCTCGTCCTCGTAGGTGACGTTGGCGGGGAAGCGCCTTGCCGATGATCTTTCCGAAGGCAGCAGTGGCGCCACCGGGCCGGGCGGCCCGCGCTCCAATAACCTCGTCAGCCACGACAGCGCCCGTAGTCGCCCCCGCGCTTCCGCCACTCGGCCAGCCCCTCCGCGGCGCCCATTGGGCCGCCAGATCGCCGCCGGCCGATCCCGCGTCTCGATTGGCTGGCTCGCCTGTCGTTTTCGCTTGTCGCCGCCCCCTCGCCGGGTCCGCCCTCGTCGACCGGGTGCTTACCGGGGCTCAGGGAGTTTGCGTGCCCTCGGGGCGCGGAGGGATCCGACCTGGGGGTGGAGGGAGAAGACGTTGGGCGAGCCCGCGGAGGCAGCTGTGCCGCGTAGTGCTGCGACCCTGCGGGCGGGCAACGAGGTCCCACAAGAGGCTGTTGTCGCGAGAAGTACCGTTTCTTGTTTCTTATTACCGCATCGAGCCCACCCCAGGCGGGCTTGTGGCTTTTTGGTGCTGCTCCCTCCAGTCAAATGGCTGCTTTTTCACTAAAAGGAGTGATATAAAGCAATGCTCAGCCCCGGGCATGTACTTCCGGTGCAGAACGCAGCGGTGTTTTGGAGCGCACTCTGATGCCTGTTGTCGTGGTTTAGAAGCGAGAGTAGTAGTACTTCTTCTGATACGGAGAAGAGGGCTTGGGGGGGTTTGGCAGGTCAGGGGCGAGGAAGGGCAAAGCTGGTTGAGAGGTGCTGGATGCTTCGCTTTGAGCTAATAAAGATTTAGCACGGGGATATCCCCTCCGTCTTGTGCGCCTTACTGAGGGAAACAGTTCTGCAAGTTAAAAGGGTGTCTCCGCGGAGTGTAACTACGGGGAATGTTTCCGTCTGTTAACAGCGTTCCATAGATGGGCAATGATTTACCCGGTCGTTTGAAGCCTGACGCAGGAGCTCCAGTTCTTTGTCACTTTTAGTGCCAAGTGAGAAAAAGCGGAGCCTAGATCCTTTTTCTCACAGGAGCCTCTTATTGCTCAGAAAGAAGGCTTTTTCTCTTGAATCTCTCCCCGCGCCCCACCCCCACCCCAAGGGGACTGGATCCCCAGATATTTCCCAACTTTCCTGCCTCCAAAGCGTCCTGTTCCTACCCCAGTCACTATCGTTCTTTAAACCACCAACCCCCTTCAACTTTGACACGGGGGAAGCTGCCTTTTAGGCTTTGTGAAGGGCTGACCTTGGCCGGCTGCCCAGGGGCTCTCTCACTGCCCCTCCTCAACAGGGCAGGGGGAGAAAACAGGATGAAAAGGTTCCTTCGGGAAACATCCACCTGCCGGATCCCCGGGCAGCAAGGCAATACCGGCCCCGGCCAGCCTTTTGCCCTTCCTTAACTATGCTTTCACAGGGGCGCCGCCAGCTTCGCTTTGCTGCTCAGCTTTGGCCTGCGGTGAGTCCGGTGCCTAGCTAGCTGGCTGGAACCAGCTGTGCCCGCCACAGGGCAGACCCTGGCCTCTTCTCACAGAGGCCACCCCTGCAGGCCGCACCTGGGGCGCCGTGTCCGGTTCTGGTCCCCACAATTCCAAAAAAGACGCAGACAGACCGCAGAGGGTCCCAAGGAGGGCCACGAAGACGATCAAAGGGCTGGAGAGCCTGCCCTGGGAGGAAAGACTGAAGGAGTTGGGTCTTTTCTCCCTTGGAGAAGAGAAGGCTCAGGGGAGACCTCATCGCAGTATTCCAGTGCTTAAAGGGTGGCTACAAAGAGGACGGAGGCTCTCTCTTCACAAGGAGCCACGCAGACAAGACAAGAGGCAACAAGTACAAGTTGCACCAGGAGAGAGGCTTCGCCCCAAAACAAGACAGAGGTTTTTTGGTTTGTGTGTTTTCTTGGTTGGGGGTGTGTGTGCGCGTGTATGCGCATGTGCGTGTCTGTGTGTGTGTGTTGGGTTTAACAGCGAAAACAGTCATCCACTGGAACAGCCCCCCCAGGGCTGCGGCAGAGTCCCCATCGCCGGAGGTTTTTGAGATGCAATCGGACAGGGGGCTAGACGATCTCATCTAGGCTCCCTTGCCCACAACAGGTTGGACCAGCTGATCTGTTGAGGTCCCTTCCCACCTGGGCTGCTCCGATTCTTCAGCGGACCCCTGCTGAATAACCCTTTGCGCTCTCTGGTTTGGAGCAACGTGTCGGCAACCTTGCCTGCGAGGCGAGACGTACATTCCGCCGGGCGCCACAGACTTCTAAAACCTGTGGTAATCACCCAGTCTCTCTGAACATACCTTAGCTTCTTCAAGATTCCCCCGCCCCCAGAAGCGGGACCACCACCTAGATACCTTAGGGAGCTTACGCAGACAGCACAATAGAGGTTACCTAGCTCAATCCTTCAGTAAGCAAACACTGCACCGGTGCAGTTTCAAGGAAACATCATCATATGTCACTTTCCATCCACTTCAGGTAAATCATTTCCATCTCCTCCCCGGGGAGATTAAATAAAGGGTTACTTACCAAACTTCACCTGATCGCTTGGGGATATAGAAGAGATGAAGACGCCTTCCAGTGGGCGTCTCGGATGCCTCAGTAACATGCTGTTCAAGGGCCACGAAGGATCGCCCTGCTTTCCCGTGCCCATCTCCCTTTTGTAACAGCCGTTAAAGAAAGATGAAGTTTGCCATCTCCCCGCGATGTAGTTTTGGCTTGGATGGAGGTAACTTTCCCCATAGCAGCCCTCATAGTGCTGTGCTTTGTAGTTGTAGCTAGGAGGGTGTTGAGAGCACAGCGATGTTTTGGCTACTGCTGAGCAGTGCTCCCCACGGCATGGAGGCTGCCTCTCCAACCACCCCCACCCCCACAGCCCAGTAAGCTGGGGGTGGGCAAGAGGTTGGGAGGGGACAGAGCCAGGACAGCTGACCCAAACTGACAAGGGAGAGATTCCACTGTGCTATGGAAGCACCACAGCTGCCATTCAGGCCGATTGTTTTCTCCCTCCTCACCAGAAAAGGGAGATCAACGGGGCCTTATCATATCACACAGCCGTTGCAGAAGTGCTCCAATGGGAGTTGGATGCTTCCGACACGTTGCACTGTGCCAAAGCCACCCTCGTATGGCACGCCTGTAGCGTCACATACAGTAGTCTCTAAAGTTTTAGCAGCAGCCTACGCTGGCTCTACGTACGTTTGCGTCCCGCCTCCCAAAAGCTAAGAGTTGGCTTCCTACAAGACGCAGGAGACTGCTAAGCGCTTCCAGCGTCACGCTTCAAGCGACTGGGCAAATCATTGCCCATCTATAGAACGCTGTTAACAGACCGAAACATTCCACATACTTACGCTCTGGGGAGACACCGTTTTAACTTGCAGAACCGTTTCCCTCAGTAAGACGCACAAGACAGAGATGATATCCCCATGTTAAATCTTTATTGTGCAACTGCTGCTCAAAGCTTTTACTACCTTCCACAGACACACGCCACAAAAAACCCAAAATCAGACATCAACAGCGGCTAGACCGACGGGCAACAGATGAAATCCATTCAGTGGCGATTTGTACACGTGCAGCCACTCTGGCGGTGCAAAAATCTTTAGCCAGGCGGCCAGCCCCACTGACGGCCACCCAGAAGACGTAGGTGTACGTGATAGACAGGCCGCCCACCCTCGGGCCCTTCATCCACAACCATCCGGAATCCACTGGCCAGGCCCAGGTGAGCAGCACGCTTCTTGCCAACAATCATTAAATGCCCAAGAAGCTGGAGAAGGAAGTACAAAACCATAAATAAAAAAAATAAACAAAGAAGGGAGCGGGCAGGGAGGGAAGGAACGAGAGCAGAGAACCACCCAGAGAAACCAGGTAGCCAATTCCTAGCAATTCAACCAGTGCGCTTCAAAGTACCGTCTGCCCGCCCGCCCGCCCGTCCACCCGCAACTGACGTTTTCCAAGCAAAGCTATAAAGAGCGACTCTGCGCTCTACCGGGGTGGGGGGGGTGTGTGTGTGGGGAAACAAGAGGGTAACGGACTACAAAACAGCCACAGAAGCCAAGTTTGTCTCCGGGTTAAAGCCCCCGTGATAGCTTCAGGCAAGACAAGCAATTCTGGTGGAAAATAAACTTTAGGCTGCCTTTTGCGTGGGTTTACAAAGTCTCTGAACCTGACTTTCGTCGCTCAAAGCGAAGCATCCAGCACCTCTCAACCAGCTTTGCCCTTCCTCGCCCCTGACCTGCCAAAAACCCCCAAGCCCTCTTCTCCGTATCAGAAGAAGTACTACTACTCTCGCTTCTAAACCACGACAACAGGCACCAGACTGCGCTCCAAAAAAACACCGCCGCGTTCTGCACCGGAAGTACGTGCCCAGGGCTGAGCATTGCTTTATATCACTCCTTTTAGTCAAAAAGCTCAACTCCGTTACAAGCTAGAGGCAAAAGATTATAGCGCCAGAAAGCCCACAGTAGCCTACTGTGCCCTATCGAGAGGAAAAGGGGGGGAATGGGAAAGAGCCTAGGAAATTCGGAACCAATTACAGGTACAGTTTAGCGTACAGAAAGCTTCCACGGCACTCACGGATTCACCAGAATCTTCGGCTTCAGAAAACCTGGTAATTGGCTCCTTCGGCACGACTAGGAAAAGCATCGGAGCTCGCGGTGAAGGATCACAGGACGCAAGGCACTGGAGGAAGAGCAAACAGTGAAAACGCTGAGGTTTTTCCTTACGCGATACTAATACTTTCTATACACAGAATACAACATATTTACAGAGCCCCCTCCAGAAGTGGGATTCGGCACGCAAGGCGACGGGGGCAAGGAGACGGGCCAGTACTTCAGATTAGCGACCTGCGGTATGCTGTCATTTGGGTCGATCGTTTCCTAAGCGGTTTTCCTATTCGATGGGGTCCACGCCGAGGCAGGAGACAAATGGCTTAACTGAATCGGCAAAGAACTTGGTGAAGTGGAAGATGAGCGGCCATCCATTTCCCATGCTACAGGGAGCTCAAGTACTGAACAAAAGCATAATCACAGGAAGCCTGCCAGCGCATAGTACGAGTCTGTCTTCTGTACCGCGCATAAACCCTACCTTCAGAAGCAGAAGACATCCCTAACTGCTAGTCCTCAGCATTTCAATAACAACACGATACGGGACACAGCCTTAAAGTTAACGTCGCGTAGGTAACGGCTGCATTTCCTTCCCCACAGTCTAAGCGGCTCACTCCAGTTCCTAGCGCGTTGTGGTGCGCCAGCACCCGTGAACCTTGCAAGCACGCTCTTGGCACGGTCCCACTTCACCACAGAAACAAGATCCGGGAAGCTTTTGCAGCCTGCGGGATGACCGGCTTCTAGATTTTTTTCAAGAAAGATAAGAAAAGCTGCAATTCTTTGCTTTAACAATCCAGTTTGGGGGTTCAGAACCAAAGCCTAGCACAGCAGAGCTGTGAAATCCCTATAATGCTATTACGAGGCACATCAAGACCTGCCTTTCTCCTAGGCAGGACCAACTCATTACGGTCAGTACTCAGACGTTCACTGCTGACATACATACGTACGCACAGCCGGAATCCCCGAGGAGACTGACTGCGTGCGCTTTATCCAAGGTTTCAGGACTATCGCCCTACGCGCGGCAGGACCACTCCCATCCCTCGGCAGCAAACTCTGCACGACTTGCAGCGCCAAAGGGATATCACGCGGCAAGCGCCTGCGGCTGCCACCAAGCGCGTTACCGTCAGAGGCCCTCCTCTGCACGCGCACGTGGACACGGTGGGGCTGGGAAGCGAGGCGAGCCGGACAGCACCGGCAACCCAGTACGCGCCGCGGCAGCCGAGGGAGGGGGCACAGAAGCAGCGCGATGTTTATGGGATGGTGCAGCAGAGAGCGCCACAACCCAGAGAGGCCCCGTCCGCCCCCTGCCCCGTCCCTCCACCCACCCGCAGCAACGCCGCCACCCGCCCTGCCGCGCTGCCGGGCACCGCGCAACGGGTCCGGCTCAGGGTGCCTGCGAGCGCGGGGGGGAGGGGGGAGGGAGGGGGGAAGGAAGGGGGAAGGAAGGGGGAAGGGAAGCGAAGCGACGAGGAACCGCGCACAGAGCAAAGCCGCGGCTACCTCCTCGTCCTCGTAGGTGACGTTGGCGGGGAAGCGCCTTGCCGATGATCTTTCCGAAGGCAGCAGTGGCGCCACCGGGCCGGGCGGCCCGCGCTCCAATAACCTCGTCAGCCACGACAGCGCCCGTAGTCGCCCCCGCGCTTCCGCCACTCGGCCAGCCCCTCCGCGGCGCCCATTGGGCCGCCAGATCGCCGCCGGCCGATCCCGCGTCTCGATTGGCTGGCTCGCCTGTCGTTTTCGCTTGTCACCGCCCCCTCGCCGGGTCCGCCCTCGTCGACCGGGTGCTTACCGGGGCTCAGGGAGTTTGCGTGCCCTTGGGGCGCGGAGGGATCCGACCTGGGGGTGGAGGGAGAAGACGTTGGGCGAGCCCGCGGAGGCAGCTGTGCCGCGTAGTGCTGCGACCCTGCGGGCGGGCAACGAGGTCCCACAAGAGGCTGTTGTCGCGAGAAGTACCGTTTCTTGTTTCTTATTACCGCATCGAGCCCACCCCAGGCGGGCTTGTGGCTTTTTGGTGCTGCTCCCTCCAGTCAAATGGCTGCTTTTTCACTAAAAGGAGTGATATAAAGCAATGCTCAGCCCCGGGCATGTACTTCCGGTGCAGAACGCAGCGGTGTTTTGGAGCGCACTCTGATGCCTGTTGTCGTGGTTTAGAAGCGAGAGTAGTAGTACTTCTTCTGATACGGAGAAGAGGGCTTGGGGGGGTTTGGCAGGTCAGGGGCGAGGAAGGGCAAAGCTGGTTGAGAGGTGCTGGATGCTTCGCTTTGAGCTAATAAAGATTTAGCACGGGGATATCCCCTCCGTCTTGTGCGCCTTACTGAGGGAAACAGTTCTGCAAGTTAAAAGGGTGTCTCCGCGGAGTGTAACTACGGGGAATGTTTCCGTCTGTTAACAGCGTTCCATAGATGGGCAATGATTTACCCGGTCGTTTGAAGCCTGACGCAGGAGCTCCAGTTCTTTGTCACTTTTAGTGCCAAGTGAGAAAAAGCGGAGCCTAGATCCTTTTTCTCACAGGAGCCTCTTATTGCTCAGAAAGAAGGCTTTTTCTCTTGAATCTCTCCCCGCGCCCCACCCCCACCCCAAGGGGACTGGATCCCCAGATATTTCCCAACTTTCCTGCCTCCAAAGCGTCCTGTTCCTACCCCAGTCACTATCGTTCTTTAAACCACCAACCCCCTTCAACTTTGACACGGGGGAAGCTGCCTTTTAGGCTTTGTGAAGGGCTGACCTTGGCCGGCTGCCCAGGGGCTCTCTCACTGCCCCTCCTCAACAGGGCAGGGGGAGAAAACAGGATGAAAAGGTTCCTTCGGGAAACATCCACCTGCCGGATCCCCGGGCAGCAAGGCAATACCGGCCCCGGCCAGCCTTTTGCCCTTCCTTAACTATGCTTTCACAGGGGCGCCGCCAGCTTCGCTTTGCTGCTCAGCTTTGGCCTGCGGTGAGTCCGGTGCCTAGCTAGCTGGCTGGAACCAGCTGTGCCCGCCACAGGGCAGACCCTGGCCTCTTCTCACAGAGGCCACCCCTGCAGGCCGCACCTGGGGCGCCGTGTCCGGTTCTGGTCCCCACAATTCCAAAAAAGACGCAGACAGACCGCAGAGGGTCCCAAGGAGGGCCACGAAGACGATCAAAGGGCTGGAGAGCCTGCCCTGGGAGGAAAGACTGAAGGAGTTGGGTCTTTTCTCCCTTGGAGAAGAGAAGGCTCAGGGGAGACCTCATCGCAGTATTCCAGTGCTTAAAGGGTGGCTACAAAGAGGACGGAGGCTCTCTCTTCACAAGGAGCCACGCAGACAAGACAAGAGGCAACAAGTACAAGTTGCACCAGGAGAGAGGCTTCGCCCCAAAACAAGACAGAGGTTTTTTGGTTTGTGTGTTTTCTTGGTTGGGGGTGTGTGTGCGCGTGTATGCGCGTGTGCGTGTCTGTGTGTGTGTGTTGGGTTTAACAGCGAAAACAGTCATCCACTGGAACAGCCCCCCCAGGGCTGCGGCAGAGTCCCCATCGCCGGAGGTTTTTGAGATGCAATCGGACAGGGGGCTAGACGATCTCATCTAGGCTCCCTTGCCCACAACAGGTTGGACCAGCTGATCTGTTGAGGTCCCTTCCCACCTGGGCTGCTCCGATTCTTCAGCGGACCCCTGCTGAATAACCCTTTGCGCTCTCTGGTTTGGAGCAACGTGTCGGCAACCTTGCCTGCGAGGCGAGACGTACATTCCGCCGGGCGCCACAGACTTCTAAAACCTGTGGTAATCACCCAGTCTCTCTGAACATACCTTAGCTTCTTCAAGATTCCCCCGCCCCCAGAAGCGGGACCACCACCTAGATACCTTAGGGAGCTTACGCAGACAGCACAATAGAGGTTACCTAGCTCAATCCTTCAGTAAGCAAACACTGCACCGGTGCAGTTTCAAGGAAACATCATCATATGTCACTTTCCATCCACTTCAGGTAAATCATTTCCATCTCCTCCCCGGGGAGATTAAATAAAGGGTTACTTACCAAACTTCACCTGATCGCTTGGGGATATAGAAGAGATGAAGACGCCTTCCAGTGGGCGTCTCGGATGCCTCAGTAACATGCTGTTCAAGGGCCACGAAGGATCGCCCTGCTTTCCCGTGCCCATCTCCCTTTTGTAACAGCCGTTAAAGAAAGATGAAGTTTGCCATCTCCCCGCGATGTAGTTTTGGCTTGGATGGAGGTAACTTTCCCCATAGCAGCCCTCATAGTGCTGTGCTTTGTAGTTGTAGCTAGGAGGGTGTTGAGAGCACAGCGATGTTTTGGCTACTGCTGAGCAGTGCTCCCCACGGCATGGAGGCTGCCTCTCCAACCACCCCCACCCCCACAGCCCAGTAAGCTGGGGGTGGGCAAGAGGTTGGGAGGGGACAGAGCCAGGACAGCTGACCCAAACTGACAAGGGAGAGATTCCACTGTGCTATGGAAGCACCACAGCTGCCATTCAGGCCGATTGTTTTCTCCCTCCTCACCAGAAAAGGGAGATCAACGGGGCCTTATCATATCACACAGCCGTTGCAGAAGTGCTCCAATGGGAGTTGGATGCTTCCGACACGTTGCACTGTGCCAAAGCCACCCTCGTATGGCACGCCTGTAGCGTCACATACAGTAGTCTCTAAAGTTTTAGCAGCAGCCTACGCTGGCTCTACGTACGTTTGCGTCCCGCCTCCCAAAAGCTAAGAGTTGGCTTCCTACAAGACGCAGGAGACTGCTAAGCGCTTCCAGCGTCACGCTTCAAGCGACTGGGCAAATCATTGCCCATCTATAGAACGCTGTTAACAGACCGAAACATTCCACATACTTACGCTCTGGGGAGACACCGTTTTAACTTGCAGAACCGTTTCCCTCAGTAAGACGCACAAGACAGAGATGATATCCCCATGTTAAATCTTTATTGTGCAACTGCTGCTCAAAGCTTTTACTACCTTCCACAGACACACGCCACAAAAAACCCAAAATCAGACATCAACAGCGGCTAGACCGACGGGCAACAGATGAAATCCATTCAGTGGCGATTTGTACACGTGCAGCCACTCTGGCGGTGCAAAAATCTTTAGCCAGGCGGCCAGCCCCACTGACGGCCACCCAGAAGACGTAGGTGTACGTGATAGACAGGCCGCCCACCCTCGGGCCCTTCATCCACAACCATCCGGAATCCACTGGCCAGGCCCAGGTGAGCAGCACGCTTCTTGCCAACAATCATTAAATGCCCAAGAAGCTGGAGAAGGAAGTACAAAACCATAAATAAAAAAAATAAACAAAGAAGGGAGCGGGCAGGGAGGGAAGGAACGAGAGCAGAGAACCACCCAGAGAAACCAGGTAGCCAATTCCTAGCAATTCAACCAGTGCGCTTCAAAGTACCGTCTGCCCGCCCGCCCGCCCGTCCACCCGCAACTGACGTTTTCCAAGCAAAGCTATAAAGAGCGACTCTGCGCTCTACCGGGGTGGGGGGGGTGTGTGTGTGGGGAAACAAGAGGGTAACGGACTACAAAACAGCCACAGAAGCCAAGTTTGTCTCCGGGTTAAAGCCCCCGTGATAGCTTCAGGCAAGACAAGCAATTCTGGTGGAAAATAAACTTTAGGCTGCCTTTTGCGTGGGTTTACAAAGTCTCTGAACCTGACTTTCGTCGCTCAAAGCGAAGCATCCAGCACCTCTCAACCAGCTTTGCCCTTCCTCGCCCCTGACCTGCCAAAAACCCCCAAGCCCTCTTCTCCGTATCAGAAGAAGTACTACTACTCTCGCTTCTAAACCACGACAACAGGCACCAGACTGCGCTCCAAAAAAACACCGCCGCGTTCTGCACCGGAAGTACGTGCCCAGGGCTGAGCATTGCTTTATATCACTCCTTTTAGTCAAAAAGCTCAACTCCGTTACAAGCTAGAGGCAAAAGATTATAGCGCCAGAAAGCCCACAGTAGCCTACTGTGCCCTATCGAGAGGAAAAGGGGGGGAATGGGAAAGAGCCTAGGAAATTCGGAACCAATTACAGGTACAGTTTAGCGTACAGAAAGCTTCCACGGCACTCACGGATTCACCAGAATCTTCGGCTTCAGAAAACCTGGTAATTGGCTCCTTCGGCACGACTAGGAAAAGCATCGGAGCTCGCGGTGAAGGATCACAGGACGCAAGGCACTGGAGGAAGAGCAAACAGTGAAAACGCTGAGGTTTTTCCTTACGCGATACTAATACTTTCTATACACAGAATACAACATATTTACAGAGCCCCCTCCAGAAGTGGGATTCGGCACGCAAGGCGACGGGGGCAAGGAGACGGGCCAGTACTTCAGATTAGCGACCTGCGGTATGCTGTCATTTGGGTCGATCGTTTCCTAAGCGGTTTTCCTATTCGATGGGGTCCACGCCGAGGCAGGAGACAAATGGCTTAACTGAATCGGCAAAGAACTTGGTGAAGTGGAAGATGAGCGGCCATCCATTTCCCATGCTACAGGGAGCTCAAGTACTGAACAAAAGCATAATCACAGGAAGCCTGCCAGCGCATAGTACGAGTCTGTCTTCTGTACCGCGCATAAACCCTACCTTCAGAAGCAGAAGACATCCCTAACTGCTAGTCCTCAGCATTTCAATAACAACACGATACGGGACACAGCCTTAAAGTTAACGTCGCGTAGGTAACGGCTGCATTTCCTTCCCCACAGTCTAAGCGGCTCACTCCAGTTCCTAGCGCGTTGTGGTGCGCCAGCACCCGTGAACCTTGCAAGCACGCTCTTGGCACGGTCCCACTTCACCACAGAAACAAGATCCGGGAAGCTTTTGCAGCCTGCGGGATGACCGGCTTCTAGATTTTTTTCAAGAAAGATAAGAAAAGCTGCAATTCTTTGCTTTAACAATCCAGTTTGGGGGTTCAGAACCAAAGCCTAGCACAGCAGAGCTGTGAAATCCCTATAATGCTATTACGAGGCACATCAAGACCTGCCTTTCTCCTAGGCAGGACCAACTCATTACGGTCAGTACTCAGACGTTCACTGCTGACATACATACGTACGCACAGCCGGAATCCCCGAGGAGACTGACTGCGTGCGCTTTATCCAAGGTTTCAGGACTATCGCCCTACGCGCGGCAGGACCACTCCCATCCCTCGGCAGCAAACTCTGCACGACTTGCAGCGCCAAAGGGATATCACGCGGCAAGCGCCTGCGGCTGCCACCAAGCGCGTTACCGTCAGAGGCCCTCCTCTGCACGCGCACGTGGACACGGTGGGGCTGGGAAGCGAGGCGAGCCGGACAGCACCGGCAACCCAGTACGCGCCGCGGCAGCCGAGGGAGGGGGCACAGAAGCAGCGCGATGTTTATGGGATGGTGCAGCAGAGAGCGCCACAACCCAGAGAGGCCCCGTCCGCCCCCTGCCCCGTCCCTCCACCCACCCGCAGCAACGCCGCCACCCGCCCTGCCGCGCTGCCGGGCACCGCGCAACGGGTCCGGCTCAGGGTGCCTGCGAGCGCGGGGGGGAGGGGGGAGGGAGGGGGAAGGGAAGCGACGGGAAGCGAAGCGAAGAGGAACCGCGCACAGAGCAAAGCCGCGGCTACCTCCTCGTCCTCGTAGGTGACGTTGGCGGGGAAGCGCCTTGCCGATGATCTTTCCGAAGGCAGCAGTGGCGCCACCGGGCCGGGCGGCCCGCGCTCCAATAACCTCGTCAGCCACGACAGCGCCCGTAGTCGCCCCCGCGCTTCCGCCACTCGGCCAGCCCCTCCGCGGCGCCCATTGGGCCGCCAGATCGCCGCCGGCCGATCCCGCGTCTCGATTGGCTGGCTCGCCTGTCGTTTTCGCTTGTCGCCGCCCCCTCGCCGGGTCCGCCCTCGTCGACCGGGTGCTTACCGGGGCTCAGGGAGTTTGCGTGCCCTCGGGGCGCGGAGGGATCCGACCTGGGGGTGGAGGGAGAAGACGTTGGGCGAGCCCGCGGAGGCAGCTGTGCCGCGTAGTGCTGCGACCCTGCGGGCGGGCAACGAGGTCCCACAAGAGGCTGTTGTCGCGAGAAGTACCGTTTCTTGTTTCTTATTACCGCATCGAGCCCACCCCAGGCGGGCTTGTGGCTTTTTGGTGCTGCTCCCTCCAGTCAAATGGCTGCTTTTTCACTAAAAGGAGTGATATAAAGCAATGCTCAGCCCCGGGCATGTACTTCCGGTGCAGAACGCAGCGGTGTTTTGGAGCGCACTCTGATGCCTGTTGTCGTGGTTTAGAAGCGAGAGTAGTAGTACTTCTTCTGATACGGAGAAGAGGGCTTGGGGGGGTTTGGCAGGTCAGGGGCGAGGAAGGGCAAAGCTGGTTGAGAGGTGCTGGATGCT
Source organism: Falco cherrug (assembly GCF_023634085.1). Taxonomy (NCBI): domain Eukaryota; kingdom Metazoa; phylum Chordata; class Aves; order Falconiformes; family Falconidae; genus Falco; species Falco cherrug. The sequence continues at coordinate 2,166,607 of NW_026599288.1, read as the reverse complement.
TCGCTTTGAGCTAATAAAGATTTAGCACGGGGATATCCCCTCCGTCTTGTGCGCCTTACTGAGGGAAACAGTTCTGCAAGTTAAAAGGGTGTCTCCGCGGAGTGTAACTACGGGGAATGTTTCCGTCTGTTAACAGCGTTCCATAGATGGGCAATGATTTACCCGGTCGTTTGAAGCCTGACGCAGGAGCTCCAGTTCTTTGTCACTTTTAGTGCCAAGTGAGAAAAAGCGGAGCCTAGATCCTTTTTCTCACAGGAGCCTCTTATTGCTCAGAAAGAAGGCTTTTTCTCTTGAATCTCTCCCCGCGCCCCACCCCCACCCCAAGGGGACTGGATCCCCAGATATTTCCCAACTTTCCTGCCTCCAAAGCGTCCTGTTCCTACCCCAGTCACTATCGTTCTTTAAACCACCAACCCCCTTCAACTTTGACACGGGGGAAGCTGCCTTTTAGGCTTTGTGAAGGGCTGACCTTGGCCGGCTGCCCAGGGGCTCTCTCACTGCCCCTCCTCAACAGGGCAGGGGGAGAAAACAGGATGAAAAGGTTCCTTCGGGAAACATCCACCTGCCGGATCCCCGGGCAGCAAGGCAATACCGGCCCCGGCCAGCCTTTTGCCCTTCCTTAACTATGCTTTCACAGGGGCGCCGCCAGCTTCGCTTTGCTGCTCAGCTTTGGCCTGCGGTGAGTCCGGTGCCTAGCTAGCTGGCTGGAACCAGCTGTGCCCGCCACAGGGCAGACCCTGGCCTCTTCTCACAGAGGCCACCCCTGCAGGCCGCACCTGGGGCGCCGTGTCCGGTTCTGGTCCCCACAATTCCAAAAAAGACGCAGACAGACCGCAGAGGGTCCCAAGGAGGGCCACGAAGACGATCAAAGGGCTGGAGAGCCTGCCCTGGGAGGAACGACTGAAGGAGTTGGGTCTTTTCTCCCTTGGAGAAGAGAAGGCTCAGGGGAGACCTCATCGCAGTATTCCAGTGCTTAAAGGGTGGCTACAAAGAGGACGGAGGCTCTCTCTTCACAAGGAGCCACGCAGACAAGACAAGGGGCAACAATTACAAGTTGCACCAGGAGAGAGGCTTCGCCCCAAAACAAGACAGAGGTTTTTTGGTTTGTGTGTTTTCTTGGTTGGGGGTGTGCGTGCGTGTGTGTGTGTGTGTTGGGTTTAACAGCGAAAACAGTCATCCACTGGAACAGCCCCCCCAGGGCTGCGGCAGAGTCCCCATCGCCGGAGGTTTTTGAGATGCAATCGGACAGGGGGCTAGACGATCTCATCTAGGCTCCCTTGCCCACAACAGGTTGGACCAGCTGATCTGTTGAGGTCCCTTCCCACCTGGGCTGCTCCGATTCTTCAGCGGACCCCTGCTGAATAACCCTTTGCGCTCTCTGGTTTGGAGCAACGTGTCGGCAACCTTGCCTGCGAGGCGAGACGTACATTCCGCCGGGCGCCACAGACTTCTAAAACCTGTGGTAATCACCCAGTCTCTCTGAACATACCTTAGCTTCTTCAAGATTCCCCCGCCCCCAGAAGCGGGACCACCACCTAGATACCTTAGGGAGCTTACGCAGACAGCACAATAGAGGTTACCTAGCTCAATCCTTCAGTAAGCAAACACTGCACCGGTGCAGTTTCAAGGAAACATCATCATATGTCACTTTCCATCCACTTCAGGTAAATCATTTCCATCTCCTCCCCGGGGAGATTAAATAAAGGGTTACTTACCAAACTTCACCTGATCGCTTGGGGATATAGAAGAGATGAAGACGCCTTCCAGTGGGCGTCTCGGATGCCTCAGTAACATGCTGTTCAAGGGCCACGAAGGATCGCCCTGCTTTCCCGTGCCCATCTCCCTTTTGTAACAGCCGTTAAAGAAAGATGAAGTTTGCCATCTCCCCGCGATGTAGTTTTGGCTTGGATGGAGGTAACTTTCCCCATAGCAGCCCTCATAGTGCTGTGCTTTGTAGTTGTAGCTAGGAGGGTGTTGAGAGCACAGCGATGTTTTGGCTACTGCTGAGCAGTGCTCCCCACGGCATGGAGGCTGCCTCTCCAACCACCCCCACCCCCACAGCCCAGTAAGCTGGGGGTGGGCAAGAGGTTGGGAGGGGACAGAGCCAGGACAGCTGACCCAAACTGACAAGGGAGAGATTCCACTGTGCTATGGAAGCACCACAGCTGCCATTCAGGCCGATTGTTTTCTCCCTCCTCACCAGAAAAGGGAGATCAACGGGGCCTTATCATATCACACAGCCGTTGCAGAAGTGCTCCAATGGGAGTTGGATGCTTCCGACACGTTGCACTGTGCCAAAGCCACCCTCGTATGGCACGCCTGTAGCGTCACATACAGTAGTCTCTAAAGTTTTAGCAGCAGCCTACGCTGGCTCTACGTACGTTTGCGTCCCGCCTCCCAAAAGCTAAGAGTTGGCTTCCTACAAGACGCAGGAGACTGCTAAGCGCTTCCAGCGTCACGCTTCAAGCGACTGGGCAAATCATTGCCCATCTATAGAACGCTGTTAACAGACCGAAACATTCCACATACTTACGCTCTGGGGAGACACCGTTTTAACTTGCAGAACCGTTTCCCTCAGTAAGACGCACAAGACAGAGATGATATCCCCATGTTAAATCTTTATTGTGCAACTGCTGCTCAAAGCTTTTACTACCTTCCACAGACACACGCCACAAAAAACCCAAAAACAGACATCAACAGCGGCTAGACCGACGGGCAACAGATGAAATCCATTCAGTGGCGATTTGTACACGTGCAGCCACTCTGGCGGTGCAAAAATCTTTAGCCAGGCGGCCAGCCCCACTGACGGCCACCCAGAAGACGTAGGTGTACGTGATAGACAGGCCGCCCACCCTCGGGCCCTTCATCCACAACCATCCGGAATCCACTGGCCAGGCCCAGGTGAGCAGCACGCTTCTTGCCAACAATCATTAAATGCCCAAGAAGCTGGAGAAGGAAGTACAAAACCATAAATAAAAAAAATAAACAAAGAAGGGAGCGGGCAGGGAGGGAAGGAACGAGAGCAGAGAACCACCCAGAGAAACCAGGTAGCCAATTCCTAGCAATTCAACCAGTGCGCTTCAAAGTACCGTCTGCCCGCCCGCCCGCCCGTCCACCCGCAACTGACGTTTTCCAAGCAAAGCTATAAAGAGCGACTCTGCGCTCTACCGGGGTGGGGTGTGTGTGTGTGTGGGGAAACAAGAGGGTAACGGACTACAAAACAGCCACAGAAGCCAAGTTTGTCTCCGGGTTAAAGCCCCCGTGATAGCTTCAGGCAAGACAAGCAATTCTGGTGGAAAATAAACTTTAGGCTGCCTTTTGCGTGGGTTTACAAAGTCTCTGAACCTGACTTTCGTCGCTCAAAGCGAAGCATCCAGCACCTCTCAACCAGCTTTGCCCTTCCTCGCCCCTGACCTGCCAAAAACCCCCAAGCCCTCTTCTCCGTATCAGAAGAAGTACTACTACTCTCGCTTCTAAACCACGACAACAGGCACCAGACTGCGCTCCAAAAAAACACCGCCGCGTTCTGCACCGGAAGTACGTGCCCAGGGCTGAGCATTGCTTTATATCACTCCTTTTAGTCAAAAAGCTCAACTCCGTTACAAGCTAGAGGCAAAAGATTATAGCGCCAGAAAGCCCACAGTAGCCTACTGTGCCCTATCGAGAGGAAAAGGGGGGGAATGGGAAAGAGCCTAGGAAATTCGGAACCAATTACAGGTACAGTTTAGCGTACAGAAAGCTTCCACGGCACTCACGGATTCACCAGAATCTTCGGCTTCAGAAAACCTGGTAATTGGCTCCTTCGGCACGACTAGGAAAAGCATCGGAGCTCGCGGTGAAGGATCACAGGACGCAAGGCACTGGAGGAAGAGCAAACAGTGAAAACGCTGAGGTTTTTCCTTACGCGATACTAATACTTTCTATACACAGAATACAACATATTTACAGAGCCCCCTCCAGAAGTGGGATTCGGCACGCAAGGCGACGGGGGCAAGGAGACGGGCCAGTACTTCAGATTAGCGACCTGCGGTATGCTGTCATTTGGGTCGATCGTTTCCTAAGCGGTTTTCCTATTCGATGGGGTCCACGCCGAGGCAGGAGACAAATGGCTTAACTGAATCGGCAAAGAACTTGGTGAAGTGGAAGATGAGCGGCCATCCATTTCCCATGCTACAGGGAGCTCAAGTACTGAACAAAAGCATAATCACAGGAAGCCTGCCAGCGCATAGTACGAGTCTGTCTTCTGTACCGCGCATAAACCCTACCTTCAGAAGCAGAAGACATCCCTAACTGCTAGTCCTCAGCATTTCAATAACAACACGATACGGGACACAGCCTTAAAGTTAACGTCGCGTAGGTAACGGCTGCATTTCCTTCCCCACAGTCTAAGCGGCTCACTCCAGTTCCTAGCGCGTTGTGGTGCGCCAGCACCCGTGAACCTTGCAAGCACGCTCTTGGCACGGTCCCACTTCACCACAGAAACAAGATCCGGGAAGCTTTTGCAGCCTGCGGGATGACCGGCTTCTAGATTTTTTTCAAGAAAGATAAGAAAAGCTGCAATTCTTTGCTTTAACAATCCAGTTTGGGGGTTCAGAACCAAAGCCTAGCACAGCAGAGCTGTGAAATCCCTATAATGCTATTACGAGGCACATCAAGACCTGCCTTTCTCCTAGGCAGGACCAACTCGTTACGGTCAGTACTCAGACGTTCACTGCTGACATACATACGTACGCACAGCCGGAATCCCCGAGGAGACTGACTGCGTGCGCTTTATCCAAGGTTTCAGGACTATCGCCCTACGCGCGGCAGGACCACTCCCATCCCTCGGCAGCAAACTCTGCACGACTTGCAGCGCCAAAGGGATATCACGCGGCAAGCGCCTGCGGCTGCCACCAAGCGCGTTACCGTCAGAGGCCCTCCTCTGCACGCGCACGTGGACACGGTGGGGCTGGGAAGCGAGGCGAGCCGGACAGCACCGGCAACCCAGTACGCGCCGCGGCAGCCGAGGGAGGGGGCACAGAAGCAGCGCGATGTTTATGGGATGGTGCAGCAGAGAGCGCCACAACCCAGAGAGGCCCCGTCCGCCCCCTGCCCCGTCCCTCCACCCACCCGCAGCAACGCCGCCACCCGCCCTGCCGCGCTGCCGGGCACCGCGCAACGGGTCCGGCTCAGGGTGCCTGCGAGCGCGGGGGGGAGGGGGGAGGGAGGGGGAAGGGAAGCGACGGGAAGCGACGGGAAGCGAAGCGAAGAGGAACCGCGCACAGAGCAAAGCCGCGGCTACCTCCTCGTCCTCGTAGGTGACGTTGGCGGGGAAGCGCCTTGCCGATGATCTTTCCGAAGGCAGCAGTGGCGCCACCGGGCCGGGCGGCCCGCGCTCCAATAACCTCGTCAGCCACGACAGCGCCCGTAGTCGCCCCCGCGCTTCCGCCACTCGGCCAGCCCCTCCGCGGCGCCCATTGGGCCGCCAGATCGCCGCCGGCCGATCCCGCGTCTCGATTGGCTGGCTCGCCTGTCGTTTTCGCTTGTCGCCGCCCCCTCGCCGGGTCCGCCCTCGTCGACCGGGTGCTTACCGGGGCTCAGGGAGTTTGCGTGCCCTCGGGGCGCGGAGGGATCCGACCTGGGGGTGGAGGGAGAAGACGTTGGGCGAGCCCGCGGAGGCAGCTGTGCCGCGTAGTGCTGCGACCCTGCGGGCGGGCAACGAGGTCCCACAAGAGGCTGTTGTCGCGAGAAGTACCGTTTCTTGTTTCTTATTACCGCATCGAGCCCACCCCAGGCGGGCTTGTGGCTTTTTGGTGCTGCTCCCTCCAGTCAAATGGCTGCTTTTTCACTAAAAGGAGTGATATAAAGCAATGCTCAGCCCCGGGCATGTACTTCCGGTGCAGAACGCAGCGGTGTTTTGGAGCGCACTCTGATGCCTGTTGTCGTGGTTTAGAAGCGAGAGTAGTAGTACTTCTTCTGATACGGAGAAGAGGGCTTGGGGGGGTTTGGCAGGTCAGGGGCGAGGAAGGGCAAAGCTGGTTGAGAGGTGCTGGATGCTTCGCTTTGAGCTAATAAAGATTTAGCACGGGGATATCCCCTCCGTCTTGTGCGCCTTACTGAGGGAAACAGTTCTGCAAGTTAAAAGGGTGTCTCCGCGGAGTGTAACTACGGGGAATGTTTCCGTCTGTTAACAGCGTTCCATAGATGGGCAATGATTTACCCGGTCGTTTGAAGCCTGACGCAGGAGCTCCAGTTCTTTGTCACTTTTAGTGCCAAGTGAGAAAAAGCGGAGCCTAGATCCTTTTTCTCACAGGAGCCTCTTATTGCTCAGAAAGAAGGCTTTTTCTCTTGAATCTCTCCCCGCGCCCCACCCCCACCCCAAGGGGACTGGATCCCCAGATATTTCCCAACTTTCCTGCCTCCAAAGCGTCCTGTTCCTACCCCAGTCACTATCGTTCTTTAAACCACCAACCCCCTTCAACTTTGACACGGGGGAAGCTGCCTTTTAGGCTTTGTGAAGGGCTGACCTTGGCCGGCTGCCCAGGGGCTCTCTCACTGCCCCTCCTCAACAGGGCAGGGGGAGAAAACAGGATGAAAAGGTTCCTTCGGGAAACATCCACCTGCCGGATCCCCGGGCAGCAAGGCAATACCGGCCCCGGCCAGCCTTTTGCCCTTCCTTAACTATGCTTTCACAGGGGCGCCGCCAGCTTCGCTTTGCTGCTCAGCTTTGGCCTGCGGTGAGTCCGGTGCCTAGCTAGCTGGCTGGAACCAGCTGTGCCCGCCACAGGGCAGACCCTGGCCTCTTCTCACAGAGGCCACCCCTGCAGGCCGCACCTGGGGCGCCGTGTCCGGTTCTGGTCCCCACAATTCCAAAAAAGACGCAGACAGACCGCAGAGGGTCCCAAGGAGGGCCACGAAGACGATCAAAGGGCTGGAGAGCCTGCCCTGGGAGGAAAGACTGAAGGAGTTGGGTCTTTTCTCCCTTGGAGAAGAGAAGGCTCAGGGGAGACCTCATCGCAGTATTCCAGTGCTTAAAGGGTGGCTACAAAGAGGACGGAGGCTCTCTCTTCACAAGGAGCCACGCAGACAAGACAAGAGGCAACAAGTACAAGTTGCACCAGGAGAGAGGCTTCGCCCCAAAACAAGACAGAGGTTTTTTGGTTTGTGTGTTTTCTTGGTTGGGGGTGTGTGTGCGCGTGTATGCGCATGTGCGTGTCTGTGTGTGTGTGTTGGGTTTAACAGCGAAAACAGTCATCCACTGGAACAGCCCCCCCAGGGCTGCGGCAGAGTCCCCATCGCCGGAGGTTTTTGAGATGCAATCGGACAGGGGGCTAGACGATCTCATCTAGGCTCCCTTGCCCACAACAGGTTGGACCAGCTGATCTGTTGAGGTCCCTTCCCACCTGGGCTGCTCCGATTCTTCAGCGGACCCCTGCTGAATAACCCTTTGCGCTCTCTGGTTTGGAGCAACGTGTCGGCAACCTTGCCTGCGAGGCGAGACGTACATTCCGCCGGGCGCCACAGACTTCTAAAACCTGTGGTAATCACCCAGTCTCTCTGAACATACCTTAGCTTCTTCAAGATTCCCCCGCCCCCAGAAGCGGGACCACCACCTAGATACCTTAGGGAGCTTACGCAGACAGCACAATAGAGGTTACCTAGCTCAATCCTTCAGTAAGCAAACACTGCACCGGTGCAGTTTCAAGGAAACATCATCATATGTCACTTTCCATCCACTTCAGGTAAATCATTTCCATCTCCTCCCCGGGGAGATTAAATAAAGGGTTACTTACCAAACTTCACCTGATCGCTTGGGGATATAGAAGAGATGAAGACGCCTTCCAGTGGGCGTCTCGGATGCCTCAGTAACATGCTGTTCAAGGGCCACGAAGGATCGCCCTGCTTTCCCGTGCCCATCTCCCTTTTGTAACAGCCGTTAAAGAAAGATGAAGTTTGCCATCTCCCCGCGATGTAGTTTTGGCTTGGATGGAGGTAACTTTCCCCATAGCAGCCCTCATAGTGCTGTGCTTTGTAGTTGTAGCTAGGAGGGTGTTGAGAGCACAGCGATGTTTTGGCTACTGCTGAGCAGTGCTCCCCACGGCATGGAGGCTGCCTCTCCAACCACCCCCACCCCCACAGCCCAGTAAGCTGGGGGTGGGCAAGAGGTTGGGAGGGGACAGAGCCAGGACAGCTGACCCAAACTGACAAGGGAGAGATTCCACTGTGCTATGGAAGCACCACAGCTGCCATTCAGGCCGATTGTTTTCTCCCTCCTCACCAGAAAAGGGAGATCAACGGGGCCTTATCATATCACACAGCCGTTGCAGAAGTGCTCCAATGGGAGTTGGATGCTTCCGACACGTTGCACTGTGCCAAAGCCACCCTCGTATGGCACGCCTGTAGCGTCACATACAGTAGTCTCTAAAGTTTTAGCAGCAGCCTACGCTGGCTCTACGTACGTTTGCGTCCCGCCTCCCAAAAGCTAAGAGTTGGCTTCCTACAAGACGCAGGAGACTGCTAAGCGCTTCCAGCGTCACGCTTCAAGCGACTGGGCAAATCATTGCCCATCTATAGAACGCTGTTAACAGACCGAAACATTCCACATACTTACGCTCTGGGGAGACACCGTTTTAACTTGCAGAACCGTTTCCCTCAGTAAGACGCACAAGACAGAGATGATATCCCCATGTTAAATCTTTATTGTGCAACTGCTGCTCAAAGCTTTTACTACCTTCCACAGACACACGCCACAAAAAACCCAAAAACAGACATCAACAGCGGCTAGACCGACGGGCAACAGATGAAATCCATTCAGTGGCGATTTGTACACGTGCAGCCACTCTGGCGGTGCAAAAATCTTTAGCCAGGCGGCCAGCCCCACTGACGGCCACCCAGAAGACGTAGGTGTACGTGATAGACAGGCCGCCCACCCTCGGGCCCTTCATCCACAACCATCCGGAATCCACTGGCCAGGCCCAGGTGAGCAGCACGCTTCTTGCCAACAATCATTAAATGCCCAAGAAGCTGGAGAAGGAAGTACAAAACCATAAATAAAAAAAATAAACAAAGAAGGGAGCGGGCAGGGAGGGAAGGAACGAGAGCAGAGAACCACCCAGAGAAACCAGGTAGCCAATTCCTAGCAATTCAACCAGTGCGCTTCAAAGTACCGTCTGCCCGCCCGCCCGCCCGTCCACCCGCAACTGACGTTTTCCAAGCAAAGCTATAAAGAGCGACTCTGCGCTCTACCGGGGTGGGGTGTGTGTGTGTGTGGGGAAACAAGAGGGTAACGGACTACAAAACAGCCACAGAAGCCAAGTTTGTCTCCGGGTTAAAGCCCCCGTGATAGCTTCAGGCAAGACAAGCAATTCTGGTGGAAAATAAACTTTAGGCTGCCTTTTGCGTGGGTTTACAAAGTCTCTGAACCTGACTTTCGTCGCTCAAAGCGAAGCATCCAGCACCTCTCAACCAGCTTTGCCCTTCCTCGCCCCTGACCTGCCAAAAACCCCCAAGCCCTCTTCTCCGTATCAGAAGAAGTACTACTACTCTCGCTTCTAAACCACGACAACAGGCACCAGACTGCGCTCCAAAAAAACACCGCCGCGTTCTGCACCGGAAGTACGTGCCCAGGGCTGAGCATTGCTTTATATCACTCCTTTTAGTCAAAAAGCTCAACTCCGTTACAAGCTAGAGGCAAAAGATTATAGCGCCAGAAAGCCCACAGTAGCCTACTGTGCCCTATCGAGAGGAAAAGGGGGGGAATGGGAAAGAGCCTAGGAAATTCGGAACCAATTACAGGTACAGTTTAGCGTACAGAAAGCTTCCACGGCACTCACGGATTCACCAGAATCTTCGGCTTCAGAAAACCTGGTAATTGGCTCCTTCGGCACGACTAGGAAAAGCATCGGAGCTCGCGGTGAAGGATCACAGGACGCAAGGCACTGGAGGAAGAGCAAACAGTGAAAACGCTGAGGTTTTTCCTTACGCGATACTAATACTTTCTATACACAGAATACAACATATTTACAGAGCCCCCTCCAGAAGTGGAATTCGGCACGCAAGGCGACGGGGGCAAGGAGACGGGCCAGTACTTCAGATTAGCGACCTGCGGTATGCTGTCATTTGGGTCGATCGTTTCCTAAGCGGTTTTCCTATTCGATGGGGTCCACGCCGAGGCAGGAGACAAATGGCTTAACTGAATCGGCAAAGAACTTGGTGAAGTGGAAGATGAGCGGCCATCCATTTCCCATGCTACAGGGAGCTCAAGTACTGAACAAAAGCATAATCACAGGAAGCCTGCCAGCGCATAGTACGAGTCTGTCTTCTGTACCGCGCATAAACCCTACCTTCAGAAGCAGAAGACATCCCTAACTGCTAGTCCTCAGCATTTCAATAACAACACGATACGGGACACAGCCTTAAAGTTAACGTCGCGTAGGTAACGGCTGCATTTCCTTCCCCACAGTCTAAGCGGCTCACTCCAGTTCCTAGCGCGTTGTGGTGCGCCAGCACCCGTGAACCTTGCAAGCACGCTCTTGGCACGGTCCCACTTCACCACAGAAACAAGATCCGGGAAGCTTTTGCAGCCTGCGGGATGACCGGCTTCTAGATTTTTTTCAAGAAAGATAAGAAAAGCTGCAATTCTTTGCTTTAACAATCCAGTTTGGGGGTTCAGAACCAAAGCCTAGCACAGCAGAGCTGTGAAATCCCTATAATGCTATTACGAGGCACATCAAGACCTGCCTTTCTCCTAGGCAGGACCAACTCATTACGGTCAGTACTCAGACGTTCACTGCTGACATACATAGGTCAGTACTCAGACGTTCACTGCTGACATACATACGTACGCACAGCCGGAATCCCCGAGGAGACTGACTGCGTGCGCTTTATCCAAGGTTTCAGGACTATCGCCCTACGCGCGGCAGGACCACTCCCATCCCTCGGCAGCAAACTCTGCACGACTTGCAGCGCCAAAGGGATATCACGCGGCAAGCGCCTGCGGCTGCCACCAAGCGCGTTACCGTCAGAGGCCCTCCTCTGCACGCGCACGTGGACACGGTGGGGCTGGGAAGCGAGGCGAGCCGGACAGCACCGGCAACCCAGTACGCGCCGCGGCAGCCGAGGGAGGGGGCACAGAAGCAGCGCGATGTTTATGGGATGGTGCAGCAGAGAGCGCCACAACCCAGAGAGGCCCCGTCCGCCCCCTGCCCCGTCCCTCCACCCACCCGCAGCAACGCCGCCACCCGCCCTGCCGCCCTGCCGGGCACCGCGCAACGGGTCCGGCTCAGGGTGCCTGCGAGCGCGGGGGGGAGGGGGGAGGGAGGGGGGAAGGGAGGGGGAAGGAAGGGGGAAGGGAAGCGAAGCGACGAGGAACCGCGCACAGAGCAAAGCCGCGGCTACCTCCTCGTCCTCGTAGGTGACGTTGGCGGGGAAGCGCCTTGCCGATGATCTTTCCGAAGGCAGCAGTGGCGCCACCGGGCCGGGCGGCCCGCGCTCCAATAACCTCGTCAGCCACGACAGCGCCCGTAGTCGCCCCCGCGCTTCCGCCACTCGGCCAGCCCCTCCGCGGCGCCCATTGGGCCGCCAGATCGCCGCCGGCCGATCCCGCGTCTCGATTGGCTGGCTCGCCTGTCGTTTTCGCTTGTCACCGCCCCCTCGCCGGGTCCGCCCTCGTCGACCGGGTGCTTACCGGGGCTCAGGGAGTTTGCGTGCCCTCGGGGCGCGGAGGGATCCGACCTGGGGGTGGAGGGAGAAGACGTTGGGCGAGCCCGCGGAGGCAGCTGTGCCGCGTAGTGCTGCGACCCTGCGGGCGGGCAACGAGGTCCCACAAGAGGCTGTTGTCGCGAGAAGTACCGTTTCTTGTTTCTTATTACCGCATCGAGCCCACCCCAGGCGGGCTTGTGGCTTTTTGGTGCTGCTCCCTCCAGTCAAATGGCTGCTTTTTCACTAAAAGGAGTGATATAAAGCAATGCTCAGCCCCGGGCATGTACTTCCGGTGCAGAACGCAGCGGTGTTTTGGAGCGCACTCTGATGCCTGTTGTCGTGGTTTAGAAGCGAGAGTAGTAGTACTTCTTCTGATACGGAGAAGAGGGCTTGGGGGGGTTTGGCAGGTCAGGGGCGAGGAAGGGCAAAGCTGGTTGAGAGGTGCTGGATGCTTCGCTTTGAGCTAATAAAGATTTAGCACGGGGATATCCCCTCCGTCTTGTGCGCCTTACTGAGGGAAACAGTTCTGCAAGTTAAAAGGGTGTCTCCGCGGAGTGTAACTACGGGGAATGTTTCCGTCTGTTAACAGCGTTCCATAGATGGGCAATGATTTACCCGGTCGTTTGAAGCCTGACGCAGGAGCTCCAGTTCTTTGTCACTTTTAGTGCCAAGTGAGAAAAAGCGGAGCCTAGATCCTTTTTCTCACAGGAGCCTCTTATTGCTCAGAAAGAAGGCTTTTTCTCTTGAATCTCTCCCCGCGCCCCACCCCCACCCCAAGGGGACTGGATCCCCAGATATTTCCCAACTTTCCTGCCTCCAAAGCGTCCTGTTCCTACCCCAGTCACTATCGTTCTTTAAACCACCAACCCCCTTCAACTTTGACACGGGGGAAGCTGCCTTTTAGGCTTTGTGAAGGGCTGACCTTGGCCGGCTGCCCAGGGGCTCTCTCACTGCCCCTCCTCAACAGGGCAGGGGGAGAAAACAGGATGAAAAGGTTCCTTCGGGAAACATCCACCTGCCGGATCCCCGGGCAGCAAGGCAATACCGGCCCCGGCCAGCCTTTTGCCCTTCCTTAACTATGCTTTCACAGGGGCGCCGCCAGCTTCGCTTTGCTGCTCAGCTTTGGCCTGCGGTGAGTCCGGTGCCTAGCTAGCTGGCTGGAACCAGCTGTGCCCGCCACAGGGCAGACCCTGGCCTCTTCTCACAGAGGCCACCCCTGCAGGCCGCACCTGGGGCGCCGTGTCCGGTTCTGGTCCCCACAATTCCAAAAAAGACGCAGACAGACCGCAGAGGGTCCCAAGGAGGGCCACGAAGACGATCAAAGGGCTGGAGAGCCTGCCCTGGGAGGAAAGACTGAAGGAGTTGGGTCTTTTCTCCCTTGGAGAAGAGAAGGCTCAGGGGAGACCTCATCGCAGTATTCCAGTGCTTAAAGGGTGGCTACAAAGAGGACGGAGGCTCTCTCTTCACAAGGAGCCACGCAGACAAGACAAGAGGCAACAAGTACAAGTTGCACCAGGAGAGAGGCTTCGCCCCAAAACAAGACAGAGGTTTTTTGGTTTGTGTGTTTTCTTGGTTGGGGGTGTGTGTGCGCGTGTATGCGCATGTGCGTGTCTGTGTGTGTGTGTTGGGTTTAACAGCGAAAACAGTCATCCACTGGAACAGCCCCCCCAGGGCTGCGGCAGAGTCCCCATCGCCGGAGGTTTTTGAGATGCAATCGGACAGGGGGCTAGACGATCTCATCTAGGCTCCCTTGCCCACAACAGGTTGGACCAGCTGATCTGTTGAGGTCCCTTCCCACCTGGGCTGCTCCGATTCTTCAGCGGACCCCTGCTGAATAACCCTTTGCGCTCTCTGGTTTGGAGCAACGTGTCGGCAACCTTGCCTGCGAGGCGAGACGTACATTCCGCCGGGCGCCACAGACTTCTAAAACCTGTGGTAATCACCCAGTCTCTCTGAACATACCTTAGCTTCTTCAAGATTCCCCCGCCCCCAGAAGCGGGACCACCACCTAGATACCTTAGGGAGCTTACGCAGACAGCACAATAGAGGTTACCTAGCTCAATCCTTCAGTAAGCAAACACTGCACCGGTGCAGTTTCAAGGAAACATCATCATATGTCACTTTCCATCCACTTCAGGTAAATCATTTCCATCTCCTCCCCGGGGAGATTAAATAAAGGGTTACTTACCAAACTTCACCTGATCGCTTGGGGATATAGAAGAGATGAAGACGCCTTCCAGTGGGCGTCTCGGATACCTCAGTAACATGCTGTTCAAGGGCCACGAAGGATCGCCCTGCTTTCCCGTGCCCATCTCCCTTTTGTAACAGCCGTTAAAGAAAGATGAAGTTTGCCATCTCCCCGCGATGTAGTTTTGGCTTGGATGGAGGTAACTTTCCCCATAGCAGCCCTCATAGTGCTGTGCTTTGTAGTTGTAGCTAGGAGGGTGTTGAGAGCACAGCGATGTTTTGGCTACTGCTGAGCAGTGCTCCCCACGGCATGGAGGCTGCCTCTCCAACCACCCCCACCCCCACAGCCCAGTAAGCTGGGGGTGGGCAAGAGGTTGGGAGGGGACAGAGCCAGGACAGCTGACCCAAACTGACAAGGGAGAGATTCCACTGTGCTATGGAAGCACCACAGCTGCCATTCAGGCTGATTGTTTTCTCCCTCCTCACCAGAAAAGGGAGATCAACGGGGCCTTATCATATCACACAGCCGTTGCAGAAGTGCTCCAATGGGAGTTGGATGCTTCCGACACGTTGCACTGTGCCAAAGCCACCCTCGTATGGCACGCCTGTAGCGTCACATACAGTAGTCTCTAAAGTTTTAGCAGCAGCCTACGCTGGCTCTACGTACGTTTGCGTCCCGCCTCCCAAAAGCTAAGAGTTGGCTTCCTACAAGACGCAGGAGACTGCTAAGCGCTTCCAGCGTCACGCTTCAAGCGACTGGGCAAATCATTGCCCATCTATAGAACGCTGTTAACAGACCGAAACATTCCACATACTTACGCTCTGGGGAGACACCGTTTTAACTTGCAGAACCGTTTCCCTCAGTAAGACGCACAAGACAGAGATGATATCCCCATGTTAAATCTTTATTGTGCAACTGCTGCTCAAAGCTTTTACTACCTTCCACAGACACACGCCACAAAAAACCCAAAAACAGACATCAACAGCGGCTAGACCGACGGGCAACAGATGAAATCCATTCAGTGGCGATTTGTACACGTGCAGCCACTCTGGCGGTGCAAAAATCTTTAGCCAGGCGGCCAGCCCCACTGACGGCCACCCAGAAGACGTAGGTGTACGTGATAGACAGGCCGCCCACCCTCGGGCCCTTCATCCACAACCATCCGGAATCCACTGGCCAGGCCCAGGTGAGCAGCACGCTTCTTGCCAACAATCATTAAATGCCCAAGAAGCTGGAGAAGGAAGTACAAAACCATAAATAAAAAAAATAAACAAAGAAGGGAGCGGGCAGGGAGGGAAGGAACGAGAGCAGAGAACCACCCAGAGAAACCAGGTAGCCAATTCCTAGCAATTCAACCAGTGCGCTTCAAAGTACCGTCTGCCCGCCCGCCCGCCCGTCCACCCGCAACTGACGTTTTCCAAGCAAAGCTATAAAGAGCGACTCTGCGCTCTACCGGGGTGGGGTGTGTGTGTGTGTGGGGAAACAAGAGGGTAACGGACTACAAAACAGCCACAGAAGCCAAGTTTGTCTCCGGGTTAAAGCCCCCGTGATAGCTTCAGGCAAGACAAGCAATTCTGGTGGAAAATAAACTTTAGGCTGCCTTTTGCGTGGGTTTACAAAGTCTCTGAACCTGACTTTCGTCGCTCAAAGCGAAGCATCCAGCACCTCTCAACCAGCTTTGCCCTTCCTCGCCCCTGACCTGCCAAAAACCCCCAAGCCCTCTTCTCCGTATCAGAAGAAGTACTACTACTCTCGCTTCTAAACCACGACAACAGGCACCAGACTGCGCTCCAAAAAAACACCGCCGCGTTCTGCACCGGAAGTACGTGCCCAGGGCTGAGCATTGCTTTATATCACTCCTTTTAGTCAAAAAGCTCAACTCCGTTACAAGCTAGAGGCAAAAGATTATAGCGCCAGAAAGCCCACAGTAGCCTACTGTGCCCTATCGAGAGGAAAAGGGGGGGAATGGGAAAGAGCCTAGGAAATTCGGAACCAATTACAGGTACAGTTTAGCGTACAGAAAGCTTCCACGGCACTCACGGATTCACCAGAATCTTCGGCTTCAGAAAACCTGGTAATTGGCTCCTTCGGCACGACTAGGAAAAGCATCGGAGCTCGCGGTGAAGGATCACAGGACGCAAGGCACTGGAGGAAGAGCAAACAGTGAAAACGCTGAGGTTTTTCCTTACGCGATACTAATACTTTCTATACACAGAATACAACATATTTACAGAGCCCCCTCCAGAAGTGGGATTTGGCACGCAAGGCGACGGGGGCAAGGAGACGGGCCAGTACTTCAGATTAGCGACCTGCGGTATGCTGTCATTTGGGTCGATCGTTTCCTAAGCGGTTTTCCTATTCGATGGGGTCCACGCCGAGGCAGGAGACAAATGGCTTAACTGAATCGGCAAAGAACTTGGTGAAGTGGAAGATGAGCGGCCATCCATTTCCCATGCTACAGGGAGCTCAAGTACTGAACAAAAGCATAATCACAGGAAGCCTGCCAGCGCATAGTACGAGTCTGTCTTCTGTACCGCGCATAAACCCTACCTTCAGAAGCAGAAGACATCCCTAACTGCTAGTCCTCAGCATTTCAATAACAACACGATACGGGACACAGCCTTAAAGTTAACGTCGCGTAGGTAACGGCTGCATTTCCTTCCCCACAGTCTAAGCGGCTCACTCCAGTTCCTAGCGCGTTGTGGTGCGCCAGCACCCGTGAACCTTGCAAGCACGCTCTTGGCACGGTCCCACTTCACCACAGAAACAAGATCCGGGAAGCTTTTGCAGCCTGCGGGATGACCGGCTTCTAGATTTTTTTCAAGAAAGATAAGAAAAGCTGCAATTCTTTGCTTTAACAATCCAGTTTGGGGGTTCAGAACCAAAGCCTAGCACAGCAGAGCTGTGAAATCCCTATAATGCTATTACGAGGCACATCAAGACCTGCCTTTCTCCTAGGCAGGACCAACTCATTACGGTCAGTACTCAGACGTTCACTGCTGACATACATAGGTCAGTACTCAGACGTTCACTGCTGACATACATACGTACGCACAGCCGGAATCCCCGAGGAGACTGACTGCGTGCGCTTTATCCAAGGTTTCAGGACTATCGCCCTACGCGCGGCAGGACCACTCCCATCCCTCGGCAGCAAACTCTGCACGACTTGCAGCGCCAAAGGGATATCACGCGGCAAGCGCCTGCGGCTGCCACCAAGCGCGTTACCGTCAGAGGCCCTCCTCTGCACGCGCACGTGGACACGGTGGGGCTGGGAAGCGAGGCGAGCCGGACAGCACCGGCAACCCAGTACGCGCCGCGGCAGCCGAGGGAGGGGGCACAGAAGCAGCGCGATGTTTATGGGATGGTGCAGCAGAGCGCGCCACAACCCAGAGAGGCCCCGTCCGCCCCCTGCCCCGTCCCTCCACCCACCCGCAGCAACGCCGCCACCCGCCCTGCCGCGCTGCCGGGCACCGCGCAACGGGTCCGGCTCAGGGTGCCTGCGAGCGCGGGGGGGAGGGGGGAGGGAGGGGGGAAGGAAGGGGGAAGGGAAGCGAAGCGACGAGGAACCGCGCACAGAGCAAAGCCGCGGCTACCTCCTCGTCCTCGTAGGTGACGTTGGCGGGGAAGCGCCTTGCCGATGATCTTTCCGAAGGCAGCAGTGGCGCCACCGGGCCGGGCGGCCCGCGCTCCAATAACCTCGTCAGCCACGACAGCGCCCGTAGTCGCCCCCGCGCTTCCGCCACTCGGCCAGCCCCTCCGCGGCGCCCATTGGGCCGCCAGATCGCCGCCGGCCGATCCCGCGTCTCGATTGGCTGGCTCGCCTGTCGTTTTCGCTTGTCGCCGCCCCCTCGCCGGGTCCGCCCTCGTCGACCGGGTGCTTACCGGGGCTCAGGGAGTTTGCGTGCCCTCGGGGCGCGGAGGGATCCGACCTGGGGGTGGAGGGAGAAGACGTTGGGCGAGCCCGCGGAGGCAGCTGTGCCGCGTAGTGCTGCGACCCTGCGGGCGGGCAACGAGGTCCCACAAGAGGCTGTTGTCGCGAGAAGTACCGTTTCTTGTTTCTTATTACCGCATCGAGCCCACCCCAGGCGGGCTTGTGGCTTTTTGGTGCTGCTCCCTCCAGTCAAATGGCTGCTTTTTCACTAAAAGGAGTGATATAAAGCAATGCTCAGCCCCGGGCATGTACTTCCGGTGCAGAACGCAGCGGTGTTTTGGAGCGCACTCTGATGCCTGTTGTCGTGGTTTAGAAGCGAGAGTAGTAGTACTTCTTCTGATACGGAGAAGAGGGCTTGGGGGGGTTTGGCAGGTCAGGGGCGAGGAAGGGCAAAGCTGGTTGAGAGGTGCTGGATGCTTCGCTTTGAGCTAATAAAGATTTAGCACGGGGATATCCCCTCCGTCTTGTGCGCCTTACTGAGGGAAACAGTTCTGCAAGTTAAAAGGGTGTCTCCGCGGAGTGTAACTACGGGGAATGTTTCCGTCTGTTAACAGCGTTCCATAGATGGGCAATGATTTACCCGGTCGTTTGAAGCCTGACGCAGGAGCTCCAGTTCTTTGTCACTTTTAGTGCCAAGTGAGAAAAAGCGGAGCCTAGATCCTTTTTCTCACAGGAGCCTCTTATTGCTCAGAAAGAAGGCTTTTTCTCTTGAATCTCTCCCCGCGCCCCACCCCCACCCCAAGGGGACTGGATCCCCAGATATTTCCCAACTTTCCTGCCTCCAAAGCGTCCTGTTCCTACCCCAGTCACTATCGTTCTTTAAACCACCAACCCCCTTCAACTTTGACACGGGGGAAGCTGCCTTTTAGGCTTTGTGAAGGGCTGACCTTGGCCGGCTGCCCAGGGGCTCTCTCACTGCCCCTCCTCAACAGGGCAGGGGGAGAAAACAGGATGAAAAGGTTCCTTCGGGAAACATCCACCTGCCGGATCCCCGGGCAGCAAGGCAATACCGGCCCCGGCCAGCCTTTTGCCCTTCCTTAACTATGCTTTCACAGGGGCGCCGCCAGCTTCGCTTTGCTGCTCAGCTTTGGCCTGCGGTGAGTCCGGTGCCTAGCTAGCTGGCTGGAACCAGCTGTGCCCGCCACAGGGCAGACCCTGGCCTCTTCTCACAGAGGCCACCCCTGCAGGCCGCACCTGGGGCGCCGTGTCCGGTTCTGGTCCCCACAATTCCAAAAAAGACGCAGACAGACCGCAGAGGGTCCCAAGGAGGGCCACGAAGACGATCAAAGGGCTGGAGAGCCTGCCCTGGGAGGAAAGACTGAAGGAGTTGGGTCTTTTCTCCCTTGGAGAAGAGAAGGCTCAGGGGAGACCTCATCGCAGTATTCCAGTGCTTAAAGGGTGGCTACAAAGAGGACGGAGGCTCTCTCTTCACAAGGAGCCACGCAGACAAGACAAGAGGCAACAAGTACAAGTTGCACCAGGAGAGAGGCTTCGCCCCAAAACAAGACAGAGGTTTTTTGGTTTGTGTGTTTTCTTGGTTGGGGGTGTGTGTGCGCGTGTATGCGCATGTGCGTGTCTGTGTGTGTGTGTTGGGTTTAACAGCGAAAACAGTCATCCACTGGAACAGCCCCCCCAGGGCTGCGGCAGAGTCCCCATCGCCGGAGGTTTTTGAGATGCAATCGGACAGGGGGCTAGACGATCTCATCTAGGCTCCCTTGCCCACAACAGGTTGGACCAGCTGATCTGTTGAGGTCCCTTCCCACCTGGGCTGCTCCGATTCTTCAGCGGACCCCTGCTGAATAACCCTTTGCGCTCTCTGGTTTGGAGCAACGTGTCGGCAACCTTGCCTGCGAGGCGAGACGTACATTCCGCCGGGCGCCACAGACTTCTAAAACCTGTGGTAATCACCCAGTCTCTCTGAACATACCTTAGCTTCTTCAAGATTCCCCCGCCCCCAGAAGCGGGACCACCACCTAGATACCTTAGGGAGCTTACGCAGACAGCACAATAGAGGTTACCTAGCTCAATCCTTCAGTAAGCAAACACTGCACCGGTGCAGTTTCAAGGAAACATCATCATATGTCACTTTCCATCCACTTCAGGTAAATCATTTCCATCTCCTCCCCGGGGAGATTAAATAAAGGGTTACTTACCAAACTTCACCTGATCGCTTGGGGATATAGAAGAGATGAAGACGCCTTCCAGTGGGCGTCTCGGATGCCTCAGTAACATGCTGTTCAAGGGCCACGAAGGATCGCCCTGCTTTCCCGTGCCCATCTCCCTTTTGTAACAGCCGTTAAAGAAAGATGAAGTTTGCCATCTCCCCGCGATGTAGTTTTGGCTTGGATGGAGGTAACTTTCCCCATAGCAGCCCTCATAGTGCTGTGCTTTGTAGTTGTAGCTAGGAGGGTGTTGAGAGCACAGCGATGTTTTGGCTACTGCTGAGCAGTGCTCCCCACGGCATGGAGGCTGCCTCTCCAACCACCCCCACCCCCACAGCCCAGTAAGCTGGGGGTGGGCAAGAGGTTGGGAGGGGACAGAGCCAGGACAGCTGACCCAAACTGACAAGGGAGAGATTCCACTGTGCTATGGAAGCACCACAGCTGCCATTCAGGCCGATTGTTTTCTCCCTCCTCACCAGAAAAGGGAGATCAACGGGGCCTTATCATATCACACAGCCGTTGCAGAAGTGCTCCAATGGGAGTTGGATGCTTCCGACACGTTGCACTGTGCCAAAGCCACCCTCGTATGGCACGCCTGTAGCGTCACATACAGTAGTCTCTAAAGTTTTAGCAGCAGCCTACGCTGGCTCTACGTACGTTTGCGTCCCGCCTCCCAAAAGCTAAGAGTTGGCTTCCTACAAGACGCAGGAGACTGCTAAGCGCTTCCAGCGTCACGCTTCAAGCGACTGGGCAAATCATTGCCCATCTATAGAACGCTGTTAACAGACCGAAACATTCCACATACTTACGCTCTGGGGAGACACCGTTTTAACTTGCAGAACCGTTTCCCTCAGTAAGACGCACAAGACAGAGATGATATCCCCATGTTAAATCTTTATTGTGCAACTGCTGCTCAAAGCTTTTACTACCTTCCACAGACACACGCCACAAAAAACCCAAAAACAGACATCAACAGCGGCTAGACCGACGGGCAACAGATGAAATCCATTCAGTGGCGATTTGTACACGTGCAGCCACTCTGGCGGTGCAAAAATCTTTAGCCAGGCGGCCAGCCCCACTGACGGCCACCCAGAAGACGTAGGTGTACGTGATAGACAGGCCGCCCACCCTCGGGCCCTTCATCCACAACCATCCGGAATCCACTGGCCAGGCCCAGGTGAGCAGCACGCTTCTTGCCAACAATCATTAAATGCCCAAGAAGCTGGAGAAGGAAGTACAAAACCATAAATAAAAAAAATAAACAAAGAAGGGAGCGGGCAGGGAGGGAAGGAACGAGAGCAGAGAACCACCCAGAGAAACCAGGTAGCCAATTCCTAGCAATTCAACCAGTGCGCTTCAAAGTACCGTCTGCCCGCCCGCCCGCCCGTCCACCCGCAACTGACGTTTTCCAAGCAAAGCTATAAAGAGCGACTCTGCGCTCTACCGGGGTGGGGGGGGGTGTGTGTGTGGGGAAACAAGAGGGTAACGGACTACAAAACAGCCACAGAAGCCAAGTTTGTCTCCGGGTTAAAGCCCCCGTGATAGCTTCAGGCAAGACAAGCAATTCTGGTGGAAAATAAACTTTAGGCTGCCTTTTGCGTGGGTTTACAAAGTCTCTGAACCTGACTTTCGTCGCTCAAAGCGAAGCATCCAGCACCTCTCAACCAGCTTTGCCCTTCCTCGCCCCTGACCTGCCAAAAACCCCCAAGCCCTCTTCTCCGTATCAGAAGAAGTACTACTACTCTCGCTTCTAAACCACGACAACAGGCACCAGACTGCGCTCCAAAAAAACACCGCCGCGTTCTGCACCGGAAGTACGTGCCCAGGGCTGAGCATTGCTTTATATCACTCCTTTTAGTCAAAAAGCTCAACTCCGTTACAAGCTAGAGGCAAAAGATTATAGCGCCAGAAAGCCCACAGTAGCCTACTGTGCCCTATCGAGAGGAAAAGGGGGGGAATGGGAAAGAGCCTAGGAAATTCGGAACCAATTACAGGTACAGTTTAGCGTACAGAAAGCTTCCACGGCACTCACGGATTCACCAGAATCTTCGGCTTCAGAAAACCTGGTAATTGGCTCCTTCGGCACGACTAGGAAAAGCATCGGAGCTCGCGGTGAAGGATCACAGGACGCAAGGCACTGGAGGAAGAGCAAACAGTGAAAACGCTGAGGTTTTTCCTTACGCGATACTAATACTTTCTATACACAGAATACAACATATTTACAGAGCCCCCTCCAGAAGTGGGATTCGGCACGCAAGGTGACGGGGGCAAGGAGACGGGCCAGTACTTCAGATTAGCGACCTGCGGTATGCTGTCATTTGGGTCGATCGTTTCCTAAGCGGTTTTCCTATTCGATGGGGTCCACGCCGAGGCAGGAGACAAATGGCTTAACTGAATCGGCAAAGAACTTGGTGAAGTGGAAGATGAGCGGCCATCCATTTCCCATGCTACAGGGAGCTCAAGTACTGAACAAAAGCATAATCACAGGAAGCCTGCCAGCGCATAGTACGAGTCTGTCTTCTGTACCGCGCATAAACCCTACCTTCAGAAGCAGAAGACATCCCTAACTGCTAGTCCTCAGCATTTCAATAACAACACGATACGGGACACAGCCTTAAAGTTAACGTCGCGTAGGTAACGGCTGCATTTCCTCCCCCACAGTCTAAGCGGCTCACTCCAGTTCCTAGCGCGTTGTGGTGCGCCAGCACCCGTGAACCTTGCAAGCACGCTCTTGGCACGGTCCCACTTCACCACAGAAACAAGATCCGGGAAGCTTTTGCAGCCTGCGGGATGACCGGCTTCTAGATTTTTTTCAAGAAAGATAAGAAAAGCTGCAATTCTTTGCTTTAACAATCCAGTTTGGGGGTTCAGAACCAAAGCCTAGCACAGCAGAGCTGTGAAATCCCTATAATGCTATTACGAGGCACATCAAGACCTGCCTTTCTCCTAGGCAGGACCAACTCATTACGGTCAGTACTCAGACGTTCACTGCTGACATACATACGTACGCACAGCCGGAATCCCCGAGGAGACTGACTGCGTGCGCTTTATCCAAGGTTTCAGGACTATCGCCCTACGCGCGGCAGGACCACTCCCATCCCTCGGCAGCAAACTCTGCACGACTTGCAGCGCCAAAGGGATATCACGCGGCAAGCGCCTGCGGCTGCCACCAAGCGCGTTACCGTCAGAGGCCCTCCTCTGCACGCGCACGTGGACACGGTGGGGCTGGGAAGCGAGGCGAGCCGGACAGCACCGGCAACCCAGTACGCGCCGCGGCAGCCGAGGGAGGGGGCACAGAAGCAGCGCGATGTTTATGGGATGGTGCAGCAGAGAGCGCCACAACCCAGAGAGGCCCCGTCCGCCCCCTGCCCCGTCCCTCCACCCACCCGCAGCAACGCCGCCACCCGCCCTGCCGCGCTGCCGGGCACCGCGCAACGGGTCCGGCTCAGGGTGCCTGCGAGCGCGGGGGGGAGGGGGGAGGGAGGGGGGAAGGAAGGGGGAAGGGAAGCGAAGCGACGAGGAACCGCGCACAGAGCAAAGCCGCGGCTACCTCCTCGTCCTCGTAGGTGACGTTGGCGGGGAAGCGCCTTGCCGATGATCTTTCCGAAGGCAGCAGTGGCGCCACCGGGCCGGGCGGCCCGCGCTCCAATAACCTCGTCAGCCACGACAGCGCCCGTAGTCGCCCCCGCGCTTCCGCCACTCGGCCAGCCCCTCCGCGGCGCCCATTGGGCCGCCAGATCGCCGCCGGCCGATCCCGCGTCTCGATTGGCTGGCTCGCCTGTCGTTTTCGCTTGTCGCCGCCCCCTCGCCGGGTCCGCCCTCGTCGACCGGGTGCTTACCGGGGCTCAGGGAGTTTGCGTGCCCTCGGGGCGCGGAGGGATCCGACCTGGGGGTGGAGGGAGAAGACGTTGGGCGAGCCCGCGGAGGCAGCTGTGCCGCGTAGTGCTGCGACCCTGCGGGCGGGCAACGAGGTCCCACAAGAGGCTGTTGTCGCGAGAAGTACCGTTTCTTGTTTCTTATTACCGCATCGAGCCCACCCCAGGCGGGCTTGTGGCTTTTTGGTGCTGCTCCCTCCAGTCAAATGGCTGCTTTTTCACTAAAAGGAGTGATATAAAGCAATGCTCAGCCCCGGGCATGTACTTCCGGTGCAGAACGCAGCGGTGTTTTGGAGCGCACTCTGATGCCTGTTGTCGTGGTTTAGAAGCGAGAGTAGTAGTACTTCTTCTGATACGGAGAAGAGGGCTTGGGGGGGTTTGGCAGGTCAGGGGCGAGGAAGGGCAAAGCTGGTTGAGAGGTGCTGGATGCTTCGCTTTGAGCTAATAAAGATTTAGCACGGGGATATCCCCTCCGTCTTGTGCGCCTTACTGAGGGAAACAGTTCTGCAAGTTAAAAGGGTGTCTCCGCGGAGTGTAACTACGGGGAATGTTTCCGTCTGTTAACAGCGTTCCATAGATGGGCAATGATTTACCCGGTCGTTTGAAGCCTGACGCAGGAGCTCCAGTTCTTTGTCACTTTTAGTGCCAAGTGAGAAAAAGCGGAGCCTAGATCCTTTTTCTCACAGGAGCCTCTTATTGCTCAGAAAGAAGGCTTTTTCTCTTGAATCTCTCCCCGCGCCCCACCCCCACCCCAAGGGGACTGGATCCCCAGATATTTCCCAACTTTCCTGCCTCCAAAGCGTCCTGTTCCTACCCCAGTCACTATCGTTCTTTAAACCACCAACCCCCTTCAACTTTGACACGGGGGAAGCTGCCTTTTAGGCTTTGTGAAGGGCTGACCTTGGCCGGCTGCCCAGGGGCTCTCTCACTGCCCCTCCTCAACAGGGCAGGGGGAGAAAACAGGATGAAAAGGTTCCTTCGGGAAACATCCACCTGCCGGATCCCCGGGCAGCAAGGCAATACCGGCCCCGGCCAGCCTTTTGCCCTTCCTTAACTATGCTTTCACAGGGGCGCCGCCAGCTTCGCTTTGCTGCTCAGCTTTGGCCTGCGGTGAGTCCGGTGCCTAGCTAGCTGGCTGGAACCAGCTGTGCCCGCCACAGGGCAGACCCTGGCCTCTTCTCACAGAGGCCACCCCTGCAGGCCGCACCTGGGGCGCCGTGTCCGGTTCTGGTCCCCACAATTCCAAAAAAGACGCAGACAGACCGCAGAGGGTCCCAAGGAGGGCCACGAAGACGATCAAAGGGCTGGAGAGCCTGCCCTGGGAGGAAAGACTGAAGGAGTTGGGTCTTTTCTCCCTTGGAGAAGAGAAGGCTCAGGGGAGACCTCATCGCAGTATTCCAGTGCTTAAAGGGTGGCTACAAAGAGGACGGAGGCTCTCTCTTCACAAGGAGCCACGCAGACAAGACAAGAGGCAACAAGTACAAGTTGCACCAGGAGAGAGGCTTCGCCCCAAAACAAGACAGAGGTTTTTTGGTTTGTGTGTTTTCTTGGTTGGGGGTGTGTGTGCGCGTGTATGCGCGTGTGCGTGTCTGTGTGTGTGTGTTGGGTTTAACAGCGAAAACAGTCATCCACTGGAACAGCCCCCCCAGGGCTGCGGCAGAGTCCCCATCGCCGGAGGTTTTTGAGATGCAATCGGACAGGGGGCTAGACGATCTCATCTAGGCTCCCTTGCCCACAACAGGTTGGACCAGCTGATCTGTTGAGGTCCCTTCCCACCTGGGCTGCTCCGATTCTTCAGCGGACCCCTGCTGAATAACCCTTTGCGCTCTCTGGTTTGGAGCAACGTGTCGGCAACCTTGCCTGCGAGGCGAGACGTACATTCCGCCGGGCGCCACAGACTTCTAAAACCTGTGGTAATCACCCAGTCTCTCTGAACATACCTTAGCTTCTTCAAGATTCCCCCGCCCCCAGAAGCGGGACCACCACCTAGATACCTTAGGGAGCTTACGCAGACAGCACAATAGAGGTTACCTAGCTCAATCCTTCAGTAAGCAAACACTGCACCGGTGCAGTTTCAAGGAAACATCATCATATGTCACTTTCCATCCACTTCAGGTAAATCATTTCCATCTCCTCCCCGGGGAGATTAAATAAAGGGTTACTTACCAAACTTCACCTGATCGCTTGGGGATATAGAAGAGATGAAGACGCCTTCCAGTGGGCGTCTCGGATGCCTCAGTAACATGCTGTTCAAGGGCCACGAAGGATCGCCCTGCTTTCCCGTGCCCATCTCCCTTTTGTAACAGCCGTTAAAGAAAGATGAAGTTTGCCATCTCCCCGCGATGTAGTTTTGGCTTGGATGGAGGTAACTTTCCCCATAGCAGCCCTCATAGTGCTGTGCTTTGTAGTTGTAGCTAGGAGGGTGTTGAGAGCACAGCGATGTTTTGGCTACTGCTGAGCAGTGCTCCCCACGGCATGGAGGCTGCCTCTCCAACCACCCCCACCCCCACAGCCCAGTAAGCTGGGGGTGGGCAAGAGGTTGGGAGGGGACAGAGCCAGGACAGCTGACCCAAACTGACAAGGGAGAGATTCCACTGTGCTATGGAAGCACCACAGCTGCCATTCAGGCCGATTGTTTTCTCCCTCCTCACCAGAAAAGGGAGATCAACGGGGCCTTATCATATCACACAGCCGTTGCAGAAGTGCTCCAATGGGAGTTGGATGCTTCCGACACGTTGCACTGTGCCAAAGCCACCCTCGTATGGCACGCCTGTAGCGTCACATACAGTAGTCTCTAAAGTTTTAGCAGCAGCCTACGCTGGCTCTACGTACGTTTGCGTCCCGCCTCCCAAAAGCTAAGAGTTGGCTTCCTACAAGACGCAGGAGACTGCTAAGCGCTTCCAGCGTCACGCTTCAAGCGACTGGGCAAATCATTGCCCATCTATAGAACGCTGTTAACAGACCGAAACATTCCACATACTTACGCTCTGGGGAGACACCGTTTTAACTTGCAGAACCGTTTCCCTCAGTAAGACGCACAAGACAGAGATGATATCCCCATGTTAAATCTTTATTGTGCAACTGCTGCTCAAAGCTTTTACTACCTTCCACAGACACACGCCACAAAAAACCCAAAAACAGACATCAACAGCGGCTAGACCGACGGGCAACAGATGAAATCCATTCAGTGGCGATTTGTACACGTGCAGCCACTCTGGCGGTGCAAAAATCTTTAGCCAGGCGGCCAGCCCCACTGACGGCCACCCAGAAGACGTAGGTGTACGTGATAGACAGGCCGCCCACCCTCGGGCCCTTCATCCACAACCATCCGGAATCCACTGGCCAGGCCCAGGTGAGCAGCACGCTTCTTGCCAACAATCATTAAATGCCCAAGAAGCTGGAGAAGGAAGTACAAAACCATAAATAAAAAAAATAAACAAAGAAGGGAGCGGGCAGGGAGGGAAGGAACGAGAGCAGAGAACCACCCAGAGAAACCAGGTAGCCAATTCCTAGCAATTCAACCAGTGCGCTTCAAAGTACCGTCTGCCCGCCCGCCCGCCCGTCCACCCGCAACTGACGTTTTCCAAGCAAAGCTATAAAGAGCGACTCTGCGCTCTACCGGGGTGGGGGGGGTGTGTGTGTGGGGAAACAAGAGGGTAACGGACTACAAAACAGCCACAGAAGCCAAGTTTGTCTCCGGGTTAAAGCCCCCGTGATAGCTTCAGGCAAGACAAGCAATTCTGGTGGAAAATAAACTTTAGGCTGCCTTTTGCGTGGGTTTACAAAGTCTCTGAACCTGACTTTCGTCGCTCAAAGCGAAGCATCCAGCACCTCTCAACCAGCTTTGCCCTTCCTCGCCCCTGACCTGCCAAAAACCCCCAAGCCCTCTTCTCCGTATCAGAAGAAGTACTACTACTCTCGCTTCTAAACCACGACAACAGGCACCAGACTGCGCTCCAAAAAAACACCGCCGCGTTCTGCACCGGAAGTACGTGCCCAGGGCTGAGCATTGCTTTATATCACTCCTTTTAGTCAAAAAGCTCAACTCCGTTACAAGCTAGAGGCAAAAGATTATAGCGCCAGAAAGCCCACAGTAGCCTACTGTGCCCTATCGAGAGGAAAAGGGGGGGAATGGGAAAGAGCCTAGGAAATTCGGAACCAATTACAGGTACAGTTTAGCGTACAGAAAGCTTCCACGGCACTCACGGATTCACCAGAATCTTCGGCTTCAGAAAACCTGGTAATTGGCTCCTTCGGCACGACTAGGAAAAGCATCGGAGCTCGCGGTGAAGGATCACAGGACGCAAGGCACTGGAGGAAGAGCAAACAGTGAAAACGCTGAGGTTTTTCCTTACGCGATACTAATACTTTCTATACACAGAATACAACATATTTACAGAGCCCCCTCCAGAAGTGGGATTCGGCACGCAAGGCGACGGGGGCAAGGAGACGGGCCAGTACTTCAGATTAGCGACCTGCGGTATGCTGTCATTTGGGTCGATCGTTTCCTAAGCGGTTTTCCTATTCGATGGGGTCCACGCCGAGGCAGGAGACAAATGGCTTAACTGAATCGGCAAAGAACTTGGTGAAGTGGAAGATGAGCGGCCATCCATTTCCCATGCTACAGGGAGCTCAAGTACTGAACAAAAGCATAATCACAGGAAGCCTGCCAGCGCATAGTACGAGTCTGTCTTCTGTACCGCGCATAAACCCTACCTTCAGAAGCAGAAGACATCCCTAACTGCTAGTCCTCAGCATTTCAATAACAACACGATACGGGACACAGCCTTAAAGTTAACGTCGCATAGGTAACGGCTGCATTTCCTTCCCCACAGTCTAAGCGGCTCACTCCAGTTCCTAGCGCGTTGTGGTGCGCCAGCACCCGTGAACCTTGCAAGCACGCTCTTGGCACGGTCCCACTTCACCACAGAAACAAGATCCGGGAAGCTTTTGCAGCCTGCGGGATGACCGGCTTCTAGATTTTTTTCAAGAAAGATAAGAAAAGCTGCAATTCTTTGCTTTAACAATCCAGTTTGGGGGTTCAGAACCAAAGCCTAGCACAGCAGAGCTGTGAAATCCCTATAATGCTATTACGAGGCACATCAAGACCTGCCTTTCTCCTAGGCAGGACCAACTCATTACGGTCAGTACTCAGACGTTCACTGCTGACATACATAGGTCAGTACTCAGACGTTCACTGCTGACATACATACGTACGCACAGCCGGAATCCCCGAGGAGACTGACTGCGTGCGCTTTATCCAAGGTTTCAGGACTATCGCCCTACGCGCGGCAGGACCACTCCCATCCCTCGGCAGCAAACTCTGCACGACTTGCAGCGCCAAAGGGATATCACGCGGCAAGCGCCTGCGGCTGCCACCAAGCGCGTTACCGTCAGAGGCCCTCCTCTGCACGCGCACGTGGACACGGTGGGGCTGGGAAGCGAGGCGAGCCGGACAGCACCGGCAACCCAGTACGCGCCGCGGCAGCCGAGGGAGGGGGCACAGAAGCAGCGCGATGTTTATGGGATGGTGCAGCAGAGCGCGCCACAACCCAGAGAGGCCCCGTCCGCCCCCTGCCCCGTCCCTCCACCCACCCGCAGCAACGCCGCCACCCGCCCTGCCGCGCTGCCGGGCACCGCGCAACGGGTCCGGCTCAGGGTGCCTGCGAGCGCGGGGGGGAGGGGGGAGGGAGGGGGGAAGGAAGGGGGAAGGGAAGCGAAGCGACGAGGAACCGCGCACAGAGCAAAGCCGCGGCTACCTCCTCGTCCTCGTAGGTGA
Organism: Falco cherrug; assembly: GCF_023634085.1. Lineage (NCBI taxonomy): Eukaryota > Metazoa > Chordata > Aves > Falconiformes > Falconidae > Falco > Falco cherrug. The sequence goes on along the minus strand of NW_026599288.1, from coordinate 2,136,993 downwards.
CGTTGGCGGGGAAGCGCCTTGCCGATGATCTTTCCGAAGGCAGCAGTGGCGCCACCGGGCCGGGCGGCCCGCGCTCCAATAACCTCGTCAGCCACGACAGCGCCCGTAGTCGCCCCCGCGCTTCCGCCACTCGGCCAGCCCCTCCGCGGCGCCCATTGGGCCGCCAGATCGCCGCCGGCCGATCCCGCGTCTCGATTGGCTGGCTCGCCTGTCGTTTTCGCTTGTCGCCGCCCCCTCGCCGGGTCCGCCCTCGTCGACCGGGTGCTTACCGGGGCTCAGGGAGTTTGCGTGCCCTCGGGGCGCGGAGGGATCCGACCTGGGGGTGGAGGGAGAAGACGTTGGGCGAGCCCGCGGAGGCAGCTGTGCCGCGTAGTGCTGCGACCCTGCGGGCGGGCAACGAGGTCCCACAAGAGGCTGTTGTCGCGAGAAGTACCGTTTCTTGTTTCTTATTACCGCATCGAGCCCACCCCAGGCGGGCTTGTGGCTTTTTGGTGCTGCTCCCTCCAGTCAAATGGCTGCTTTTTCACTAAAAGGAGTGATATAAAGCAATGCTCAGCCCCGGGCATGTACTTCCGGTGCAGAACGCAGCGGTGTTTTGGAGCGCACTCTGATGCCTGTTGTCGTGGTTTAGAAGCGAGAGTAGTAGTACTTCTTCTGATACGGAGAAGAGGGCTTGGGGGGGTTTGGCAGGTCAGGGGCGAGGAAGGGCAAAGCTGGTTGAGAGGTGCTGGATGCTTCGCTTTGAGCTAATAAAGATTTAGCACGGGGATATCCCCTCCGTCTTGTGCGCCTTACTGAGGGAAACAGTTCTGCAAGTTAAAAGGGTGTCTCCGCGGAGTGTAACTACGGGGAATGTTTCCGTCTGTTAACAGCGTTCCATAGATGGGCAATGATTTACCCGGTCGTTTGAAGCCTGACGCAGGAGCTCCAGTTCTTTGTCACTTTTAGTGCCAAGTGAGAAAAAGCGGAGCCTAGATCCTTTTTCTCACAGGAGCCTCTTATTGCTCAGAAAGAAGGCTTTTTCTCTTGAATCTCTCCCCGCGCCCCACCCCCACCCCAAGGGGACTGGATCCCCAGATATTTCCCAACTTTCCTGCCTCCAAAGCGTCCTGTTCCTACCCCAGTCACTATCGTTCTTTAAACCACCAACCCCCTTCAACTTTGACACGGGGGAAGCTGCCTTTTAGGCTTTGTGAAGGGCTGACCTTGGCCGGCTGCCCAGGGGCTCTCTCACTGCCCCTCCTCAACAGGGCAGGGGGAGAAAACAGGATGAAAAGGTTCCTTCGGGAAACATCCACCTGCCGGATCCCCGGGCAGCAAGGCAATACCGGCCCCGGCCAGCCTTTTGCCCTTCCTTAACTATGCTTTCACAGGGGCGCCGCCAGCTTCGCTTTGCTGCTCAGCTTTGGCCTGCGGTGAGTCCGGTGCCTAGCTAGCTGGCTGGAACCAGCTGTGCCCGCCACAGGGCAGACCCTGGCCTCTTCTCACAGAGGCCACCCCTGCAGGCCGCACCTGGGGCGCCGTGTCCGGTTCTGGTCCCCACAATTCCAAAAAAGACGCAGACAGACCGCAGAGGGTCCCAAGGAGGGCCACGAAGACGATCAAAGGGCTGGAGAGCCTGCCCTGGGAGGAACGACTGAAGGAGTTGGGTCTTTTCTCCCTTGGAGAAGAGAAGGCTCAGGGGAGACCTCATCGCAGTATTCCAGTGCTTAAAGGGTGGCTACAAAGAGGACGGAGGCTCTCTCTTCACAAGGAGCCACGCAGACAAGACAAGAGGCAACAAGTACAAGTTGCACCAGGAGAGAGGCTTCGCCCCAAAACAAGACAGAGGTTTTTTGGTTTGTGTGTTTTCTTGGTTGGGGGTGTGTGTGCGCGTGTATGCGCATGTGCGTGTCTGTGTGTGTGTGTTGGGTTTAACAGCGAAAACAGTCATCCACTGGAACAGCCCCCCCAGGGCTGCGGCAGAGTCCCCATCGCCGGAGGTTTTTGAGATGCAATCGGACAGGGGGCTAGACGATCTCATCTAGGCTCCCTTGCCCACAACAGGTTGGACCAGCTGATCTGTTGAGGTCCCTTCCCACCTGGGCTGCTCCGATTCTTCAGCGGACCCCTGCTGAATAACCCTTTGCGCTCTCTGGTTTGGAGCAACGTGTCGGCAACCTTGCCTGCGAGGCGAGACGTACATTCCGCCGGGCGCCACAGACTTCTAAAACCTGTGGTAATCACCCAGTCTCTCTGAACATACCTTAGCTTCTTCAAGATTCCCCCGCCCCCAGAAGCGGGACCACCACCTAGATACCTTAGGGAGCTTACGCAGACAGCACAATAGAGGTTACCTAGCTCAATCCTTCAGTAAGCAAACACTGCACCGGTGCAGTTTCAAGGAAACATCATCATATGTCACTTTCCATCCACTTCAGGTAAATCATTTCCATCTCCTCCCCGGGGAGATTAAATAAAGGGTTACTTACCAAACTTCACCTGATCGCTTGGGGATATAGAAGAGATGAAGACGCCTTCCAGTGGGCGTCTCGGATGCCTCAGTAACATGCTGTTCAAGGGCCACGAAGGATCGCCCTGCTTTCCCGTGCCCATCTCCCTTTTGTAACAGCCGTTAAAGAAAGATGAAGTTTGCCATCTCCCCGCGATGTAGTTTTGGCTTGGATGGAGGTAACTTTCCCCATAGCAGCCCTCATAGTGCTGTGCTTTGTAGTTGTAGCTAGGAGGGTGTTGAGAGCACAGCGATGTTTTGGCTACTGCTGAGCAGTGCTCCCCACGGCATGGAGGCTGCCTCTCCAACCACCCCCACCCCCACAGCCCAGTAAGCTGGGGGTGGGCAAGAGGTTGGGAGGGGACAGAGCCAGGACAGCTGACCCAAACTGACAAGGGAGAGATTCCACTGTGCTATGGAAGCACCACAGCTGCCATTCAGGCCGATTGTTTTCTCCCTCCTCACCAGAAAAGGGAGATCAACGGGGCCTTATCATATCACACAGCCGTTGCAGAAGTGCTCCAATGGGAGTTGGATGCTTCCGACACGTTGCACTGTGCCAAAGCCACCCTCGTATGGCACGCCTGTAGCGTCACATACAGTAGTCTCTAAAGTTTTAGCAGCAGCCTACGCTGGCTCTACGTACGTTTGCGTCCCGCCTCCCAAAAGCTAAGAGTTGGCTTCCTACAAGACGCAGGAGACTGCTAAGCGCTTCCAGCGTCACGCTTCAAGCGACTGGGCAAATCATTGCCCATCTATAGAACGCTGTTAACAGACCGAAACATTCCACATACTTACGCTCTGGGGAGACACCGTTTTAACTTGCAGAACCGTTTCCCTCAGTAAGACGCACAAGACAGAGATGATATCCCCATGTTAAATCTTTATTGTGCAACTGCTGCTCAAAGCTTTTACTACCTTCCACAGACACACGCCACAAAAAACCCAAAATCAGACATCAACAGCGGCTAGACCGACGGGCAACAGATGAAATCCATTCAGTGGCGATTTGTACACGTGCAGCCACTCTGGCGGTGCAAAAATCTTTAGCCAGGCGGCCAGCCCCACTGACGGCCACCCAGAAGACGTAGGTGTACGTGATAGACAGGCCGCCCACCCTCGGGCCCTTCATCCACAACCATCCGGAATCCACTGGCCAGGCCCAGGTGAGCAGCACGCTTCTTGCCAACAATCATTAAATGCCCAAGAAGCTGGAGAAGGAAGTACAAAACCATAAATAAAAAAAATAAACAAAGAAGGGAGCGGGCAGGGAGGGAAGGAACGAGAGCAGAGAACCACCCAGAGAAACCAGGTAGCCAATTCCTAGCAATTCAACCAGTGCGCTTCAAAGTACCGTCTGCCCGCCCGCCCGCCCGTCCACCCGCAACTGACGTTTTCCAAGCAAAGCTATAAAGAGCGACTCTGCGCTCTACCGGGGTGGGGGGGGTGTGTGTGTGGGGAAACAAGAGGGTAACGGACTACAAAACAGCCACAGAAGCCAAGTTTGTCTCCGGGTTAAAGCCCCCGTGATAGCTTCAGGCAAGACAAGCAATTCTGGTGGAAAATAAACTTTAGGCTGCCTTTTGCGTGGGTTTACAAAGTCTCTGAACCTGACTTTCGTCGCTCAAAGCGAAGCATCCAGCACCTCTCAACCAGCTTTGCCCTTCCTCGCCCCTGACCTGCCAAAAACCCCCAAGCCCTCTTCTCCGTATCAGAAGAAGTACTACTACTCTCGCTTCTAAACCACGACAACAGGCACCAGACTGCGCTCCAAAAAAACACCGCCGCGTTCTGCACCGGAAGTACGTGCCCAGGGCTGAGCATTGCTTTATATCACTCCTTTTAGTCAAAAAGCTCAACTCCGTTACAAGCTAGAGGCAAAAGATTATAGCGCCAGAAAGCCCACAGTAGCCTACTGTGCCCTATCGAGAGGAAAAGGGGGGGAATGGGAAAGAGCCTAGGAAATTCGGAACCAATTACAGGTACAGTTTAGCGTACAGAAAGCTTCCACGGCACTCACGGATTCACCAGAATCTTCGGCTTCAGAAAACCTGGTAATTGGCTCCTTCGGCACGACTAGGAAAAGCATCGGAGCTCGCGGTGAAGGATCACAGGACGCAAGGCACTGGAGGAAGAGCAAACAGTGAAAACGCTGAGGTTTTTCCTTACGCGATACTAATACTTTCTATACACAGAATACAACATATTTACAGAGCCCCCTCCAGAAGTGGGATTCAGCACGCAAGGCGACGGGGGCAAGGAGACGGGCCAGTACTTCAGATTAGCGACCTGCGGTATGCTGTCATTTGGGTCGATCGTTTCCTAAGCGGTTTTCCTATTCGATGGGGTCCACGCCGAGGCAGGAGACAAATGGCTTAACTGAATCGGCAAAGAACTTGGTGAAGTGGAAGATGAGCGGCCATCCATTTCCCATGCTACAGGGAGCTCAAGTACTGAACAAAAGCATAATCACAGGAAGCCTGCCAGCGCATAGTACGAGTCTGTCTTCTGTACCGCGCATAAACCCTACCTTCAGAAGCAGAAGACATCCCTAACTGCTAGTCCTCAGCATTTCAATAACAACACGATACGGGACACAGCCTTAAAGTTAACGTCGCGTAGGTAACGGCTGCATTTCCTTCCCCACAGTCTAAGCGGCTCACTCCAGTTCCTAGCGCGTTGTGGTGCGCCAGCACCCGTGAACCTTGCAAGCACGCTCTTGGCACGGTCCCACTTCACCACAGAAACAAGATCCGGGAAGCTTTTGCAGCCTGCGGGATGACCGGCTTCTAGATTTTTTTCAAGAAAGATAAGAAAAGCTGCAATTCTTTGCTTTAACAATCCAGTTTGGGGGTTCAGAACCAAAGCCTAGCACAGCAGAGCTGTGAAATCCCTATAATGCTATTACGAGGCACATCAAGACCTGCCTTTCTCCTAGGCAGGACCAACTCGTTACGGTCAGTACTCAGACGTTCACTGCTGACATACATACGTACGCACAGCCGGAATCCCCGAGGAGACTGACTGCGTGCGCTTTATCCAAGGTTTCAGGACTATCGCCCTACGCGCGGCAGGACCACTCCCATCCCTCGGCAGCAAACTCTGCACGACTTGCAGCGCCAAAGGGATATCACGCGGCAAGCGCCTGCGGCTGCCACCAAGCGCGTTACCGTCAGAGGCCCTCCTCTGCACGCGCACGTGGACACGGTGGGGCTGGGAAGCGAGGCGAGCCGGACAGCACCGGCAACCCAGTACGCGCCGCGGCAGCCGAGGGAGGGGGCACAGAAGCAGCGCGATGTTTATGGGATGGTGCAGCAGAGAGCGCCACAACCCAGAGAGGCCCCGTCCGCCCCCTGCCCCGTCCCTCCACCCACCCGCAGCAACGCCGCCACCCGCCCTGCCGCGCTGCCGGGCACCGCGCAACGGGTCCGGCTCAGGGTGCCTGCGAGCGCGGGGGGGAGGGGGGAGGGAGGGGGAAGGGAAGCGACGGGAAGCGAAGCGAAGAGGAACCGCGCACAGAGCAAAGCCGCGGCTACCTCCTCGTCCTCGTAGGTGACGTTGGCGGGGAAGCGCCTTGCCGATGATCTTTCCGAAGGCAGCAGTGGCGCCACCGGGCCGGGCGGCCCGCGCTCCAATAACCTCGTCAGCCACGACAGCGCCCGTAGTCGCCCCCGCGCTTCCGCCACTCGGCCAGCCCCTCCGCGGCGCCCATTGGGCCGCCAGATCGCCGCCGGCCGATCCCGCGTCTCGATTGGCTGGCTCGCCTGTCGTTTTCGCTTGTCGCCGCCCCCTCGCCGGGTCCGCCCTCGTCGACCGGGTGCTTACCGGGGCTCAGGGAGTTTGCGTGCCCTCGGGGCGCGGAGGGATCCGACCTGGGGGTGGAGGGAGAAGACGTTGGGCGAGCCCGCGGAGGCAGCTGTGCCGCGTAGTGCTGCGACCCTGCGGGCGGGCAACGAGGTCCCACAAGAGGCTGTTGTCGCGAGAAGTACCGTTTCTTGTTTCTTATTACCGCATCGAGCCCACCCCAGGCGGGCTTGTGGCTTTTTGGTGCTGCTCCCTCCAGTCAAATGGCTGCTTTTTCACTAAAAGGAGTGATATAAAGCAATGCTCAGCCCCGGGCATGTACTTCCGGTGCAGAACGCAGCGGTGTTTTGGAGCGCACTCTGATGCCTGTTGTCGTGGTTTAGAAGCGAGAGTAGTAGTACTTCTTCTGATACGGAGAAGAGGGCTTGGGGGGGTTTGGCAGGTCAGGGGCGAGGAAGGGCAAAGCTGGTTGAGAGGTGCTGGATGCTTCGCTTTGAGCTAATAAAGATTTAGCACGGGGATATCCCCTCCGTCTTGTGCGCCTTACTGAGGGAAACAGTTCTGCAAGTTAAAAGGGTGTCTCCGCGGAGTGTAACTACGGGGAATGTTTCCGTCTGTTAACAGCGTTCCATAGATGGGCAATGATTTACCCGGTCGTTTGAAGCCTGACGCAGGAGCTCCAGTTCTTTGTCACTTTTAGTGCCAAGTGAGAAAAAGCGGAGCCTAGATCCTTTTTCTCACAGGAGCCTCTTATTGCTCAGAAAGAAGGCTTTTTCTCTTGAATCTCTCCCCGCGCCCCACCCCCACCCCAAGGGGACTGGATCCCCAGATATTTCCCAACTTTCCTGCCTCCAAAGCGTCCTGTTCCTACCCCAGTCACTATCGTTCTTTAAACCACCAACCCCCTTCAACTTTGACACGGGGGAAGCTGCCTTTTAGGCTTTGTGAAGGGCTGACCTTGGCCGGCTGCCCAGGGGCTCTCTCACTGCCCCTCCTCAACAGGGCAGGGGGAGAAAACAGGATGAAAAGGTTCCTTCGGGAAACATCCACCTGCCGGATCCCCGGGCAGCAAGGCAATACCGGCCCCGGCCAGCCTTTTGCCCTTCCTTAACTATGCTTTCACAGGGGCGCCGCCAGCTTCGCTTTGCTGCTCAGCTTTGGCCTGCGGTGAGTCCGGTGCCTAGCTAGCTGGCTGGAACCAGCTGTGCCCGCCACAGGGCAGACCCTGGCCTCTTCTCACAGAGGCCACCCCTGCAGGCCGCACCTGGGGCGCCGTGTCCGGTTCTGGTCCCCACAATTCCAAAAAAGACGCAGACAGACCGCAGAGGGTCCCAAGGAGGGCCACGAAGACGATCAAAGGGCTGGAGAGCCTGCCCTGGGAGGAACGACTGAAGGAGTTGGGTCTTTTCTCCCTTGGAGAAGAGAAGGCTCAGGGGAGACCTCATCGCAGTATTCCAGTGCTTAAAGGGTGGCTACAAAGAGGACGGAGGCTCTCTCTTCACAAGGAGCCACGCAGACAAGACAAGGGGCAACAATTACAAGTTGCACCAGGAGAGAGGCTTCGCCCCAAAACAAGACAGAGGTTTTTTGGTTTGTGTGTTTTCTTGGTTGGGGGTGTGCGTGCGTGTGTGTGTGTGTGTTGGGTTTAACAGCGAAAACAGTCATCCACTGGAACAGCCCCCCCAGGGCTGCGGCAGAGTCCCCATCGCCGGAGGTTTTTGAGATGCAATCGGACAGGGGGCTAGACGATCTCATCTAGGCTCCCTTGCCCACAACAGGTTGGACCAGCTGATCTGTTGAGGTCCCTTCCCACCTGGGCTGCTCCGATTCTTCAGCGGACCCCTGCTGAATAACCCTTTGCGCTCTCTGGTTTGGAGCAACGTGTCGGCAACCTTGCCTGCGAGGCGAGACGTACATTCCGCCGGGCGCCACAGACTTCTAAAACCTGTGGTAATCACCCAGTCTCTCTGAACATACCTTAGCTTCTTCAAGATTCCCCCGCCCCCAGAAGCGGGACCACCACCTAGATACCTTAGGGAGCTTACGCAGACAGCACAATAGAGGTTACCTAGCTCAATCCTTCAGTAAGCAAACACTGCACCGGTGCAGTTTCAAGGAAACATCATCATATGTCACTTTCCATCCACTTCAGGTAAATCATTTCCATCTCCTCCCCGGGGAGATTAAATAAAGGGTTACTTACCAAACTTCACCTGATCGCTTGGGGATATAGAAGAGATGAAGACGCCTTCCAGTGGGCGTCTCGGATGCCTCAGTAACATGCTGTTCAAGGGCCACGAAGGATCGCCCTGCTTTCCCGTGCCCATCTCCCTTTTGTAACAGCCGTTAAAGAAAGATGAAGTTTGCCATCTCCCCGCGATGTAGTTTTGGCTTGGATGGAGGTAACTTTCCCCATAGCAGCCCTCATAGTGCTGTGCTTTGTAGTTGTAGCTAGGAGGGTGTTGAGAGCACAGCGATGTTTTGGCTACTGCTGAGCAGTGCTCCCCACGGCATGGAGGCTGCCTCTCCAACCACCCCCACCCCCACAGCCCAGTAAGCTGGGGGTGGGCAAGAGGTTGGGAGGGGACAGAGCCAGGACAGCTGACCCAAACTGACAAGGGAGAGATTCCACTGTGCTATGGAAGCACCACAGCTGCCATTCAGGCCGATTGTTTTCTCCCTCCTCACCAGAAAAGGGAGATCAACGGGGCCTTATCATATCACACAGCCGTTGCAGAAGTGCTCCAATGGGAGTTGGATGCTTCCGACACGTTGCACTGTGCCAAAGCCACCCTCGTATGGCACGCCTGTAGCGTCACATACAGTAGTCTCTAAAGTTTTAGCAGCAGCCTACGCTGGCTCTACGTACGTTTGCGTCCCGCCTCCCAAAAGCTAAGAGTTGGCTTCCTACAAGACGCAGGAGACTGCTAAGCGCTTCCAGCGTCACGCTTCAAGCGACTGGGCAAATCATTGCCCATCTATAGAACGCTGTTAACAGACCGAAACATTCCACATACTTACGCTCTGGGGAGACACCGTTTTAACTTGCAGAACCGTTTCCCTCAGTAAGACGCACAAGACAGAGATGATATCCCCATGTTAAATCTTTATTGTGCAACTGCTGCTCAAAGCTTTTACTACCTTCCACAGACACACGCCACAAAAAACCCAAAAACAGACATCAACAGCGGCTAGACCGACGGGCAACAGATGAAATCCATTCAGTGGCGATTTGTACACGTGCAGCCACTCTGGCGGTGCAAAAATCTTTAGCCAGGCGGCCAGCCCCACTGACGGCCACCCAGAAGACGTAGGTGTACGTGATAGACAGGCCGCCCACCCTCGGGCCCTTCATCCACAACCATCCGGAATCCACTGGCCAGGCCCAGGTGAGCAGCACGCTTCTTGCCAACAATCATTAAATGCCCAAGAAGCTGGAGAAGGAAGTACAAAACCATAAATAAAAAAAATAAACAAAGAAGGGAGCGGGCAGGGAGGGAAGGAACGAGAGCAGAGAACCACCCAGAGAAACCAGGTAGCCAATTCCTAGCAATTCAACCAGTGCGCTTCAAAGTACCGTCTGCCCGCCCGCCCGCCCGTCCACCCGCAACTGACGTTTTCCAAGCAAAGCTATAAAGAGCGACTCTGCGCTCTACCGGGGTGGGGGGGGTGTGTGTGTGGGGAAACAAGAGGGTAACGGACTACAAAACAGCCACAGAAGCCAAGTTTGTCTCCGGGTTAAAGCCCCCGTGATAGCTTCAGGCAAGACAAGCAATTCTGGTGGAAAATAAACTTTAGGCTGCCTTTTGCGTGGGTTTACAAAGTCTCTGAACCTGACTTTCGTCGCTCAAAGCGAAGCATCCAGCACCTCTCAACCAGCTTTGCCCTTCCTCGCCCCTGACCTGCCAAAAACCCCCAAGCCCTCTTCTCCGTATCAGAAGAAGTACTACTACTCTCGCTTCTAAACCACGACAACAGGCACCAGACTGCGCTCCAAAAAAACACCGCCGCGTTCTGCACCGGAAGTACGTGCCCAGGGCTGAGCATTGCTTTATATCACTCCTTTTAGTCAAAAAGCTCAACTCCGTTACAAGCTAGAGGCAAAAGATTATAGCGCCAGAAAGCCCACAGTAGCCTACTGTGCCCTATCGAGAGGAAAAGGGGGGGAATGGGAAAGAGCCTAGGAAATTCGGAACCAATTACAGGTACAGTTTAGCGTACAGAAAGCTTCCACGGCACTCACGGATTCACCAGAATCTTCGGCTTCAGAAAACCTGGTAATTGGCTCCTTCGGCACGACTAGGAAAAGCATCGGAGCTCGCGGTGAAGGATCACAGGACGCAAGGCACTGGAGGAAGAGCAAACAGTGAAAACGCTGAGGTTTTTCCTTACGCGATACTAATACTTTCTATACACAGAATACAACATATTTACAGAGCCCCCTCCAGAAGTGGGATTCGGCACGCAAGGCGACGGGGGCAAGGAGACGGGCCAGTACTTCAGATTAGCGACCTGCGGTATGCTGTCATTTGGGTCGATCGTTTCCTAAGCGGTTTTCCTATTCGATGGGGTCCACGCCGAGGCAGGAGACAAATGGCTTAACTGAATCGGCAAAGAACTTGGTGAAGTGGAAGATGAGCGGCCATCCATTTCCCATGCTACAGGGAGCTCAAGTACTGAACAAAAGCATAATCACAGGAAGCCTGCCAGCGCATAGTACGAGTCTGTCTTCTGTACCGCGCATAAACCCTACCTTCAGAAGCAGAAGACATCCCTAACTGCTAGTCCTCAGCATTTCAATAACAACACGATACGGGACACAGCCTTAAAGTTAACGTCGCGTAGGTAACGGCTGCATTTCCTTCCCCACAGTCTAAGCGGCTCACTCCAGTTCCTAGCGCGTTGTGGTGCGCCAGCACCCGTGAACCTTGCAAGCACGCTCTTGGCACGGTCCCACTTCACCACAGAAACAAGATCCGGGAAGCTTTTGCAGCCTGCGGGATGACCGGCTTCTAGATTTTTTTCAAGAAAGATAAGAAAAGCTGCAATTCTTTGCTTTAACAATCCAGTTTGGGGGTTCAGAACCAAAGCCTAGCACAGCAGAGCTGTGAAATCCCTATAATGCTATTACGAGGCACATCAAGACCTGCCTTTCTCCTAGGCAGGACCAACTCGTTACGGTCAGTACTCAGACGTTCACTGCTGACATACATACGTACGCACAGCCGGAATCCCCGAGGAGACTGACTGCGTGCGCTTTATCCAAGGTTTCAGGACTATCGCCCTACGCGCGGCAGGACCACTCCCATCCCTCGGCAGCAAACTCTGCACGACTTGCAGCGCCAAAGGGATATCACGCGGCAAGCGCCTGCGGCTGCCACCAAGCGCGTTACCGTCAGAGGCCCTCCTCTGCACGCGCACGTGGACACGGTGGGGCTGGGAAGCGAGGCGAGCCGGACAGCACCGGCAACCCAGTACGCGCCGCGGCAGCCGAGGGAGGGGGCACAGAAGCAGCGCGATGTTTATGGGATGGTGCAGCAGAGAGCGCCACAACCCAGAGAGGCCCCGTCCGCCCCCTGCCCCGTCCCTCCACCCACCCGCAGCAACGCCGCCACCCGCCCTGCCGCGCTGCCGGGCACCGCGCAACGGGTCCGGCTCAGGGTGCCTGCGAGCGCGGGGGGGAGGGGGGAGGGAGGGGGAAGGGAAGCGACGGGAAGCGACGGGAAGCGAAGCGAAGAGGAACCGCGCACAGAGCAAAGCCGCGGCTACCTCCTCGTCCTCGTAGGTGACGTTGGCGGGGAAGCGCCTTGCCGATGATCTTTCCGAAGGCAGCAGTGGCGCCACCGGGCCGGGCGGCCCGCGCTCCAATAACCTCGTCAGCCACGACAGCGCCCGTAGTCGCCCCCGCGCTTCCGCCACTCGGCCAGCCCCTCCGCGGCGCCCATTGGGCCGCCAGATCGCCGCCGGCCGATCCCGCGTCTCGATTGGCTGGCTCGCCTGTCGTTTTCGCTTGTCGCCGCCCCCTCGCCGGGTCCGCCCTCGTCGACCGGGTGCTTACCGGGGCTCAGGGAGTTTGCGTGCCCTCGGGGCGCGGAGGGATCCGACCTGGGGGTGGAGGGAGAAGACGTTGGGCGAGCCCGCGGAGGCAGCTGTGCCGCGTAGTGCTGCGACCCTGCGGGCGGGCAACGAGGTCCCACAAGAGGCTGTTGTCGCGAGAAGTACCGTTTCTTGTTTCTTATTACCGCATCGAGCCCACCCCAGGCGGGCTTGTGGCTTTTTGGTGCTGCTCCCTCCAGTCAAATGGCTGCTTTTTCACTAAAAGGAGTGATATAAAGCAATGCTCAGCCCCGGGCATGTACTTCCGGTGCAGAACGCAGCGGTGTTTTGGAGCGCACTCTGATGCCTGTTGTCGTGGTTTAGAAGCGAGAGTAGTAGTACTTCTTCTGATACGGAGAAGAGGGCTTGGGGGGGTTTGGCAGGTCAGGGGCGAGGAAGGGCAAAGCTGGTTGAGAGGTGCTGGATGCTTCGCTTTGAGCTAATAAAGATTTAGCACGGGGATATCCCCTCCGTCTTGTGCGCCTTACTGAGGGAAACAGTTCTGCAAGTTAAAAGGGTGTCTCCGCGGAGTGTAACTACGGGGAATGTTTCCGTCTGTTAACAGCGTTCCATAGATGGGCAATGATTTACCCGGTCGTTTGAAGCCTGACGCAGGAGCTCCAGTTCTTTGTCACTTTTAGTGCCAAGTGAGAAAAAGCGGAGCCTAGATCCTTTTTCTCACAGGAGCCTCTTATTGCTCAGAAAGAAGGCTTTTTCTCTTGAATCTCTCCCCGCGCCCCACCCCCACCCCAAGGGGACTGGATCCCCAGATATTTCCCAACTTTCCTGCCTCCAAAGCGTCCTGTTCCTACCCCAGTCACTATCGTTCTTTAAACCACCAACCCCCTTCAACTTTGACACGGGGGAAGCTGCCTTTTAGGCTTTGTGAAGGGCTGACCTTGGCCGGCTGCCCAGGGGCTCTCTCACTGCCCCTCCTCAACAGGGCAGGGGGAGAAAACAGGATGAAAAGGTTCCTTCGGGAAACATCCACCTGCCGGATCCCCGGGCAGCAAGGCAATACCGGCCCCGGCCAGCCTTTTGCCCTTCCTTAACTATGCTTTCACAGGGGCGCCGCCAGCTTCGCTTTGCTGCTCAGCTTTGGCCTGCGGTGAGTCCGGTGCCTAGCTAGCTGGCTGGAACCAGCTGTGCCCGCCACAGGGCAGACCCTGGCCTCTTCTCACAGAGGCCACCCCTGCAGGCCGCACCTGGGGCGCCGTGTCCGGTTCTGGTCCCCACAATTCCAAAAAAGACGCAGACAGACCGCAGAGGGTCCCAAGGAGGGCCACGAAGACGATCAAAGGGCTGGAGAGCCTGCCCTGGGAGGAAAGACTGAAGGAGTTGGGTCTTTTCTCCCTTGGAGAAGAGAAGGCTCAGGGGAGACCTCATCGCAGTATTCCAGTGCTTAAAGGGTGGCTACAAAGAGGACGGAGGCTCTCTCTTCACAAGGAGCCACGCAGACAAGACAAGAGGCAACAAGTACAAGTTGCACCAGGAGAGAGGCTTCGCCCCAAAACAAGACAGAGGTTTTTTGGTTTGTGTGTTTTCTTGGTTGGGGGTGTGTGTGCGCGTGTATGCGCATGTGCGTGTCTGTGTGTGTGTGTTGGGTTTAACAGCGAAAACAGTCATCCACTGGAACAGCCCCCCCAGGGCTGCGGCAGAGTCCCCATCGCCGGAGGTTTTTGAGATGCAATCGGACAGGGGGCTAGACGATCTCATCTAGGCTCCCTTGCCCACAACAGGTTGGACCAGCTGATCTGTTGAGGTCCCTTCCCACCTGGGCTGCTCCGATTCTTCAGCGGACCCCTGCTGAATAACCCTTTGCGCTCTCTGGTTTGGAGCAACGTGTCGGCAACCTTGCCTGCGAGGCGAGACGTACATTCCGCCGGGCGCCACAGACTTCTAAAACCTGTGGTAATCACCCAGTCTCTCTGAACATACCTTAGCTTCTTCAAGATTCCCCCGCCCCCAGAAGCGGGACCACCACCTAGATACCTTAGGGAGCTTACGCAGACAGCACAATAGAGGTTACCTAGCTCAATCCTTCAGTAAGCAAACACTGCACCGGTGCAGTTTCAAGGAAACATCATCATATGTCACTTTCCATCCACTTCAGGTAAATCATTTCCATCTCCTCCCCGGGGAGATTAAATAAAGGGTTACTTACCAAACTTCACCTGATCGCTTGGGGATATAGAAGAGATGAAGACGCCTTCCAGTGGGCGTCTCGGATGCCTCAGTAACATGCTGTTCAAGGGCCACGAAGGATCGCCCTGCTTTCCCGTGCCCATCTCCCTTTTGTAACAGCCGTTAAAGAAAGATGAAGTTTGCCATCTCCCCGCGATGTAGTTTTGGCTTGGATGGAGGTAACTTTCCCCATAGCAGCCCTCATAGTGCTGTGCTTTGTAGTTGTAGCTAGGAGGGTGTTGAGAGCACAGCGATGTTTTGGCTACTGCTGAGCAGTGCTCCCCACGGCATGGAGGCTGCCTCTCCAACCACCCCCACCCCCACAGCCCAGTAAGCTGGGGGTGGGCAAGAGGTTGGGAGGGGACAGAGCCAGGACAGCTGACCCAAACTGACAAGGGAGAGATTCCACTGTGCTATGGAAGCACCACAGCTGCCATTCAGGCCGATTGTTTTCTCCCTCCTCACCAGAAAAGGGAGATCAACGGGGCCTTATCATATCACACAGCCGTTGCAGAAGTGCTCCAATGGGAGTTGGATGCTTCCGACACGTTGCACTGTGCCAAAGCCACCCTCGTATGGCACGCCTGTAGCGTCACATACAGTAGTCTCTAAAGTTTTAGCAGCAGCCTACGCTGGCTCTACGTACGTTTGCGTCCCGCCTCCCAAAAGCTAAGAGTTGGCTTCCTACAAGACGCAGGAGACTGCTAAGCGCTTCCAGCGTCACGCTTCAAGCGACTGGGCAAATCATTGCCCATCTATAGAACGCTGTTAACAGACCGAAACATTCCACATACTTACGCTCTGGGGAGACACCGTTTTAACTTGCAGAACCGTTTCCCTCAGTAAGACGCACAAGACAGAGATGATATCCCCATGTTAAATCTTTATTGTGCAACTGCTGCTCAAAGCTTTTACTACCTTCCACAGACACACGCCACAAAAAACCCAAAAACAGACATCAACAGCGGCTAGACCGACGGGCAACAGATGAAATCCATTCAGTGGCGATTTGTACACGTGCAGCCACTCTGGCGGTGCAAAAATCTTTAGCCAGGCGGCCAGCCCCACTGACGGCCACCCAGAAGACGTAGGTGTACGTGATAGACAGGCCGCCCACCCTCGGGCCCTTCATCCACAACCATCCGGAATCCACTGGCCAGGCCCAGGTGAGCAGCACGCTTCTTGCCAACAATCATTAAATGCCCAAGAAGCTGGAGAAGGAAGTACAAAACCATAAATAAAAAAAATAAACAAAGAAGGGAGCGGGCAGGGAGGGAAGGAACGAGAGCAGAGAACCACCCAGAGAAACCAGGTAGCCAATTCCTAGCAATTCAACCAGTGCGCTTCAAAGTACCGTCTGCCCGCCCGCCCGCCCGTCCACCCGCAACTGACGTTTTCCAAGCAAAGCTATAAAGAGCGACTCTGCGCTCTACCGGGGTGGGGTGTGTGTGTGTGTGGGGAAACAAGAGGGTAACGGACTACAAAACAGCCACAGAAGCCAAGTTTGTCTCCGGGTTAAAGCCCCCGTGATAGCTTCAGGCAAGACAAGCAATTCTGGTGGAAAATAAACTTTAGGCTGCCTTTTGCGTGGGTTTACAAAGTCTCTGAACCTGACTTTCGTCGCTCAAAGCGAAGCATCCAGCACCTCTCAACCAGCTTTGCCCTTCCTCGCCCCTGACCTGCCAAAAACCCCCAAGCCCTCTTCTCCGTATCAGAAGAAGTACTACTACTCTCGCTTCTAAACCACGACAACAGGCACCAGACTGCGCTCCAAAAAAACACCGCCGCGTTCTGCACCGGAAGTACGTGCCCAGGGCTGAGCATTGCTTTATATCACTCCTTTTAGTCAAAAAGCTCAACTCCGTTACAAGCTAGAGGCAAAAGATTATAGCGCCAGAAAGCCCACAGTAGCCTACTGTGCCCTATCGAGAGGAAAAGGGGGGGAATGGGAAAGAGCCTAGGAAATTCGGAACCAATTACAGGTACAGTTTAGCGTACAGAAAGCTTCCACGGCACTCACGGATTCACCAGAATCTTCGGCTTCAGAAAACCTGGTAATTGGCTCCTTCGGCACGACTAGGAAAAGCATCGGAGCTCGCGGTGAAGGATCACAGGACGCAAGGCACTGGAGGAAGAGCAAACAGTGAAAACGCTGAGGTTTTTCCTTACGCGATACTAATACTTTCTATACACAGAATACAACATATTTACAGAGCCCCCTCCAGAAGTGGGATTCGGCACGCAAGGCGACGGGGGCAAGGAGACGGGCCAGTACTTCAGATTAGCGACCTGCGGTATGCTGTCATTTGGGTCGATCGTTTCCTAAGCGGTTTTCCTATTCGATGGGGTCCACGCCGAGGCAGGAGACAAATGGCTTAACTGAATCGGCAAAGAACTTGGTGAAGTGGAAGATGAGCGGCCATCCATTTCCCATGCTACAGGGAGCTCAAGTACTGAACAAAAGCATAATCACAGGAAGCCTGCCAGCGCATAGTACGAGTCTGTCTTCTGTACCGCGCATAAACCCTACCTTCAGAAGCAGAAGACATCCCTAACTGCTAGTCCTCAGCATTTCAATAACAACACGATACGGGACACAGCCTTAAAGTTAACGTCGCGTAGGTAACGGCTGCATTTCCTTCCCCACAGTCTAAGCGGCTCACTCCAGTTCCTAGCGCGTTGTGGTGCGCCAGCACCCGTGAACCTTGCAAGCACGCTCTTGGCACGGTCCCACTTCACCACAGAAACAAGATCCGGGAAGCTTTTGCAGCCTGCGGGATGACCGGCTTCTAGATTTTTTTCAAGAAAGATAAGAAAAGCTGCAATTCTTTGCTTTAACAATCCAGTTTGGGGGTTCAGAACCAAAGCCTAGCACAGCAGAGCTGTGAAATCCCTATAATGCTATTACGAGGCACATCAAGACCTGCCTTTCTCCTAGGCAGGACCAACTCATTACGGTCAGTACTCAGACGTTCACTGCTGACATACATAGGTCAGTACTCAGACGTTCACTGCTGACATACATACGTACGCACAGCCGGAATCCCCGAGGAGACTGACTGCGTGCGCTTTATCCAAGGTTTCAGGACTATCGCCCTACGCGCGGCAGGACCACTCCCATCCCTCGGCAGCAAACTCTGCACGACTTGCAGCGCCAAAGGGATATCACGCGGCAAGCGCCTGCGGCTGCCACCAAGCGCGTTACCGTCAGAGGCCCTCCTCTGCACGCGCACGTGGACACGGTGGGGCTGGGAAGCGAGGCGAGCCGGACAGCACCGGCAACCCAGTACGCGCCGCGGCAGCCGAGGGAGGGGGCACAGAAGCAGCGCGATGTTTATGGGATGGTGCAGCAGAGAGCGCCACAACCCAGAGAGGCCCCGTCCGCCCCCTGCCCCGTCCCTCCACCCACCCGCAGCAACGCCGCCACCCGCCCTGCCGCCCTGCCGGGCACCGCGCAACGGGTCCGGCTCAGGGTGCCTGCGAGCGCGGGGGGGAGGGGGGAGGGAGGGGGGAAGGGAGGGGGAAGGAAGGGGGAAGGGAAGCGAAGCGACGAGGAACCGCGCACAGAGCAAAGCCGCGGCTACCTCCTCGTCCTCGTAGGTGACGTTGGCGGGGAAGCGCCTTGCCGATGATCTTTCCGAAGGCAGCAGTGGCGCCACCGGGCCGGGCGGCCCGCGCTCCAATAACCTCGTCAGCCACGACAGCGCCCGTAGTCGCCCCCGCGCTTCCGCCACTCGGCCAGCCCCTCCGCGGCGCCCATTGGGCCGCCAGATCGCCGCCGGCCGATCCCGCGTCTCGATTGGCTGGCTCGCCTGTCGTTTTCGCTTGTCGCCGCCCCCTCGCCGGGTCCGCCCTCGTCGACCGGGTGCTTACCGGGGCTCAGGGAGTTTGCGTGCCCTCGGGGCGCGGAGGGATCCGACCTGGGGGTGGAGGGAGAAGACGTTGGGCGAGCCCGCGGAGGCAGCTGTGCCGCGTAGTGCTGCGACCCTGCGGGCGGGCAACGAGGTCCCACAAGAGGCTGTTGTCGCGAGAAGTACCGTTTCTTGTTTCTTATTACCGCATCGAGCCCACCCCAGGCGGGCTTGTGGCTTTTTGGTGCTGCTCCCTCCAGTCAAATGGCTGCTTTTTCACTAAAAGGAGTGATATAAAGCAATGCTCAGCCCCGGGCATGTACTTCCGGTGCAGAACGCAGCGGTGTTTTGGAGCGCACTCTGATGCCTGTTGTCGTGGTTTAGAAGCGAGAGTAGTAGTACTTCTTCTGATACGGAGAAGAGGGCTTGGGGGGGTTTGGCAGGTCAGGGGCGAGGAAGGGCAAAGCTGGTTGAGAGGTGCTGGATGCTTCGCTTTGAGCTAATAAAGATTTAGCACGGGGATATCCCCTCCGTCTTGTGCGCCTTACTGAGGGAAACAGTTCTGCAAGTTAAAAGGGTGTCTCCGCGGAGTGTAACTACGGGGAATGTTTCCGTCTGTTAACAGCGTTCCATAGATGGGCAATGATTTACCCGGTCGTTTGAAGCCTGACGCAGGAGCTCCAGTTCTTTGTCACTTTTAGTGCCAAGTGAGAAAAAGCGGAGCCTAGATCCTTTTTCTCACAGGAGCCTCTTATTGCTCAGAAAGAAGGCTTTTTCTCTTGAATCTCTCCCCGCGCCCCACCCCCACCCCAAGGGGACTGGATCCCCAGATATTTCCCAACTTTCCTGCCTCCAAAGCGTCCTGTTCCTACCCCAGTCACTATCGTTCTTTAAACCACCAACCCCCTTCAACTTTGACACGGGGGAAGCTGCCTTTTAGGCTTTGTGAAGGGCTGACCTTGGCCGGCTGCCCAGGGGCTCTCTCACTGCCCCTCCTCAACAGGGCAGGGGGAGAAAACAGGATGAAAAGGTTCCTTCGGGAAACATCCACCTGCCGGATCCCCGGGCAGCAAGGCAATACCGGCCCCGGCCAGCCTTTTGCCCTTCCTTAACTATGCTTTCACAGGGGCGCCGCCAGCTTCGCTTTGCTGCTCAGCTTTGGCCTGCGGTGAGTCCGGTGCCTAGCTAGCTGGCTGGAACCAGCTGTGCCCGCCACAGGGCAGACCCTGGCCTCTTCTCACAGAGGCCACCCCTGCAGGCCGCACCTGGGGCGCCGTGTCCGGTTCTGGTCCCCACAATTCCAAAAAAGACGCAGACAGACCGCAGAGGGTCCCAAGGAGGGCCACGAAGACGATCAAAGGGCTGGAGAGCCTGCCCTGGGAGGAAAGACTGAAGGAGTTGGGTCTTTTCTCCCTTGGAGAAGAGAAGGCTCAGGGGAGACCTCATCGCAGTATTCCAGTGCTTAAAGGGTGGCTACAAAGAGGACGGAGGCTCTCTCTTCACAAGGAGCCACGCAGACAAGACAAGAGGCAACAAGTACAAGTTGCACCAGGAGAGAGGCTTCGCCCCAAAACAAGACAGAGGTTTTTTGGTTTGTGTGTTTTCTTGGTTGGGGGTGTGTGTGCGCGTGTATGCGCATGTGCGTGTCTGTGTGTGTGTGTTGGGTTTAACAGCGAAAACAGTCATCCACTGGAACAGCCCCCCCAGGGCTGCGGCAGAGTCCCCATCGCCGGAGGTTTTTGAGATGCAATCGGACAGGGGGCTAGACGATCTCATCTAGGCTCCCTTGCCCACAACAGGTTGGACCAGCTGATCTGTTGAGGTCCCTTCCCACCTGGGCTGCTCCGATTCTTCAGCGGACCCCTGCTGAATAACCCTTTGCGCTCTCTGGTTTGGAGCAACGTGTCGGCAACCTTGCCTGCGAGGCGAGACGTACATTCCGCCGGGCGCCACAGACTTCTAAAACCTGTGGTAATCACCCAGTCTCTCTGAACATACCTTAGCTTCTTCAAGATTCCCCCGCCCCCAGAAGCGGGACCACCACCTAGATACCTTAGGGAGCTTACGCAGACAGCACAATAGAGGTTACCTAGCTCAATCCTTCAGTAAGCAAACACTGCACCGGTGCAGTTTCAAGGAAACATCATCATATGTCACTTTCCATCCACTTCAGGTAAATCATTTCCATCTCCTCCCCGGGGAGATTAAATAAAGGGTTACTTACCAAACTTCACCTGATCGCTTGGGGATATAGAAGAGATGAAGACGCCTTCCAGTGGGCGTCTCGGATACCTCAGTAACATGCTGTTCAAGGGCCACGAAGGATCGCCCTGCTTTCCCGTGCCCATCTCCCTTTTGTAACAGCCGTTAAAGAAAGATGAAGTTTGCCATCTCCCCGCGATGTAGTTTTGGCTTGGATGGAGGTAACTTTCCCCATAGCAGCCCTCATAGTGCTGTGCTTTGTAGTTGTAGCTAGGAGGGTGTTGAGAGCACAGCGATGTTTTGGCTACTGCTGAGCAGTGCTCCCCACGGCATGGAGGCTGCCTCTCCAACCACCCCCACCCCCACAGCCCAGTAAGCTGGGGGTGGGCAAGAGGTTGGGAGGGGACAGAGCCAGGACAGCTGACCCAAACTGACAAGGGAGAGATTCCACTGTGCTATGGAAGCACCACAGCTGCCATTCAGGCTGATTGTTTTCTCCCTCCTCACCAGAAAAGGGAGATCAACGGGGCCTTATCATATCACACAGCCGTTGCAGAAGTGCTCCAATGGGAGTTGGATGCTTCCGACACGTTGCACTGTGCCAAAGCCACCCTCGTATGGCACGCCTGTAGCGTCACATACAGTAGTCTCTAAAGTTTTAGCAGCAGCCTACGCTGGCTCTACGTACGTTTGCGTCCCGCCTCCCAAAAGCTAAGAGTTGGCTTCCTACAAGACGCAGGAGACTGCTAAGCGCTTCCAGCGTCACGCTTCAAGCGACTGGGCAAATCATTGCCCATCTATAGAACGCTGTTAACAGACCGAAACATTCCACATACTTACGCTCTGGGGAGACACCGTTTTAACTTGCAGAACCGTTTCCCTCAGTAAGACGCACAAGACAGAGATGATATCCCCATGTTAAATCTTTATTGTGCAACTGCTGCTCAAAGCTTTTACTACCTTCCACAGACACACGCCACAAAAAACCCAAAAACAGACATCAACAGCGGCTAGACCGACGGGCAACAGATGAAATCCATTCAGTGGCGATTTGTACACGTGCAGCCACTCTGGCGGTGCAAAAATCTTTAGCCAGGCGGCCAGCCCCACTGACGGCCACCCAGAAGACGTAGGTGTACGTGATAGACAGGCCGCCCACCCTCGGGCCCTTCATCCACAACCATCCGGAATCCACTGGCCAGGCCCAGGTGAGCAGCACGCTTCTTGCCAACAATCATTAAATGCCCAAGAAGCTGGAGAAGGAAGTACAAAACCATAAATAAAAAAAATAAACAAAGAAGGGAGCGGGCAGGGAGGGAAGGAACGAGAGCAGAGAACCACCCAGAGAAACCAGGTAGCCAATTCCTAGCAATTCAACCAGTGCGCTTCAAAGTACCGTCTGCCCGCCCGCCCGCCCGTCCACCCGCAACTGACGTTTTCCAAGCAAAGCTATAAAGAGCGACTCTGCGCTCTACCGGGGTGGGGTGTGTGTGTGTGTGGGGAAACAAGAGGGTAACGGACTACAAAACAGCCACAGAAGCCAAGTTTGTCTCCGGGTTAAAGCCCCCGTGATAGCTTCAGGCAAGACAAGCAATTCTGGTGGAAAATAAACTTTAGGCTGCCTTTTGCGTGGGTTTACAAAGTCTCTGAACCTGACTTTCGTCGCTCAAAGCGAAGCATCCAGCACCTCTCAACCAGCTTTGCCCTTCCTCGCCCCTGACCTGCCAAAAACCCCCAAGCCCTCTTCTCCGTATCAGAAGAAGTACTACTACTCTCGCTTCTAAACCACGACAACAGGCACCAGACTGCGCTCCAAAAAAACACCGCCGCGTTCTGCACCGGAAGTACGTGCCCAGGGCTGAGCATTGCTTTATATCACTCCTTTTAGTCAAAAAGCTCAACTCCGTTACAAGCTAGAGGCAAAAGATTATAGCGCCAGAAAGCCCACAGTAGCCTACTGTGCCCTATCGAGAGGAAAAGGGGGGGAATGGGAAAGAGCCTAGGAAATTCGGAACCAATTACAGGTACAGTTTAGCGTACAGAAAGCTTCCACGGCACTCACGGATTCACCAGAATCTTCGGCTTCAGAAAACCTGGTAATTGGCTCCTTCGGCACGACTAGGAAAAGCATCGGAGCTCGCGGTGAAGGATCACAGGACGCAAGGCACTGGAGGAAGAGCAAACAGTGAAAACGCTGAGGTTTTTCCTTACGCGATACTAATACTTTCTATACACAGAATACAACATATTTACAGAGCCCCCTCCAGAAGTGGGATTTGGCACGCAAGGCGACGGGGGCAAGGAGACGGGCCAGTACTTCAGATTAGCGACCTGCGGTATGCTGTCATTTGGGTCGATCGTTTCCTAAGCGGTTTTCCTATTCGATGGGGTCCACGCCGAGGCAGGAGACAAATGGCTTAACTGAATCGGCAAAGAACTTGGTGAAGTGGAAGATGAGCGGCCATCCATTTCCCATGCTACAGGGAGCTCAAGTACTGAACAAAAGCATAATCACAGGAAGCCTGCCAGCGCATAGTACGAGTCTGTCTTCTGTACCGCGCATAAACCCTACCTTCAGAAGCAGAAGACATCCCTAACTGCTAGTCCTCAGCATTTCAATAACAACACGATACGGGACACAGCCTTAAAGTTAACGTCGCGTAGGTAACGGCTGCATTTCCTTCCCCACAGTCTAAGCGGCTCACTCCAGTTCCTAGCGCGTTGTGGTGCGCCAGCACCCGTGAACCTTGCAAGCACGCTCTTGGCACGGTCCCACTTCACCACAGAAACAAGATCCGGGAAGCTTTTGCAGCCTGCGGGATGACCGGCTTCTAGATTTTTTTCAAGAAAGATAAGAAAAGCTGCAATTCTTTGCTTTAACAATCCAGTTTGGGGGTTCAGAACCAAAGCCTAGCACAGCAGAGCTGTGAAATCCCTATAATGCTATTACGAGGCACATCAAGACCTGCCTTTCTCCTAGGCAGGACCAACTCATTACGGTCAGTACTCAGACGTTCACTGCTGACATACATAGGTCAGTACTCAGACGTTCACTGCTGACATACATACGTACGCACAGCCGGAATCCCCGAGGAGACTGACTGCGTGCGCTTTATCCAAGGTTTCAGGACTATCGCCCTACGCGCGGCAGGACCACTCCCATCCCTCGGCAGCAAACTCTGCACGACTTGCAGCGCCAAAGGGATATCACGCGGCAAGCGCCTGCGGCTGCCACCAAGCGCGTTACCGTCAGAGGCCCTCCTCTGCACGCGCACGTGGACACGGTGGGGCTGGGAAGCGAGGCGAGCCGGACAGCACCGGCAACCCAGTACGCGCCGCGGCAGCCGAGGGAGGGGGCACAGAAGCAGCGCGATGTTTATGGGATGGTGCAGCAGAGCGCGCCACAACCCAGAGAGGCCCCGTCCGCCCCCTGCCCCGTCCCTCCACCCACCCGCAGCAACGCCGCCACCCGCCCTGCCGCGCTGCCGGGCACCGCGCAACGGGTCCGGCTCAGGGTGCCTGCGAGCGCGGGGGGGAGGGGGGAGGGAGGGGGGAAGGAAGGGGGAAGGAAGGGGGAAGGGAAGCGAAGCGACGAGGAACCGCGCACAGAGCAAAGCCGCGGCTACCTCCTCGTCCTCGTAGGTGACGTTGGCGGGGAAGCGCCTTGCCGATGATCTTTCCGAAGGCAGCAGTGGCGCCACCGGGCCGGGCGGCCCGCGCTCCAATAACCTCGTCAGCCACGACAGCGCCCGTAGTCGCCCCCGCGCTTCCGCCACTCGGCCAGCCCCTCCGCGGCGCCCATTGGGCCGCCAGATCGCCGCCGGCCGATCCCGCGTCTCGATTGGCTGGCTCGCCTGTCGTTTTCGCTTGTCGCCGCCCCCTCGCCGGGTCCGCCCTCGTCGACCGGGTGCTTACCGGGGCTCAGGGAGTTTGCGTGCCCTCGGGGCGCGGAGGGATCCGACCTGGGGGTGGAGGGAGAAGACGTTGGGCGAGCCCGCGGAGGCAGCTGTGCCGCGTAGTGCTGCGACCCTGCGGGCGGGCAACGAGGTCCCACAAGAGGCTGTTGTCGCGAGAAGTACCGTTTCTTGTTTCTTATTACCGCATCGAGCCCACCCCAGGCGGGCTTGTGGCTTTTTGGTGCTGCTCCCTCCAGTCAAATGGCTGCTTTTTCACTAAAAGGAGTGATATAAAGCAATGCTCAGCCCCGGGCATGTACTTCCGGTGCAGAACGCAGCGGTGTTTTGGAGCGCACTCTGATGCCTGTTGTCGTGGTTTAGAAGCGAGAGTAGTAGTACTTCTTCTGATACGGAGAAGAGGGCTTGGGGGGGTTTGGCAGGTCAGGGGCGAGGAAGGGCAAAGCTGGTTGAGAGGTGCTGGATGCTTCGCTTTGAGCTAATAAAGATTTAGCACGGGGATATCCCCTCCGTCTTGTGCGCCTTACTGAGGGAAACAGTTCTGCAAGTTAAAAGGGTGTCTCCGCGGAGTGTAACTACGGGGAATGTTTCCGTCTGTTAACAGCGTTCCATAGATGGGCAATGATTTACCCGGTCGTTTGAAGCCTGACGCAGGAGCTCCAGTTCTTTGTCACTTTTAGTGCCAAGTGAGAAAAAGCGGAGCCTAGATCCTTTTTCTCACAGGAGCCTCTTATTGCTCAGAAAGAAGGCTTTTTCTCTTGAATCTCTCCCCGCGCCCCACCCCCACCCCAAGGGGACTGGATCCCCAGATATTTCCCAACTTTCCTGCCTCCAAAGCGTCCTGTTCCTACCCCAGTCACTATCGTTCTTTAAACCACCAACCCCCTTCAACTTTGACACGGGGGAAGCTGCCTTTTAGGCTTTGTGAAGGGCTGACCTTGGCCGGCTGCCCAGGGGCTCTCTCACTGCCCCTCCTCAACAGGGCAGGGGGAGAAAACAGGATGAAAAGGTTCCTTCGGGAAACATCCACCTGCCGGATCCCCGGGCAGCAAGGCAATACCGGCCCCGGCCAGCCTTTTGCCCTTCCTTAACTATGCTTTCACAGGGGCGCCGCCAGCTTCGCTTTGCTGCTCAGCTTTGGCCTGCGGTGAGTCCGGTGCCTAGCTAGCTGGCTGGAACCAGCTGTGCCCGCCACAGGGCAGACCCTGGCCTCTTCTCACAGAGGCCACCCCTGCAGGCCGCACCTGGGGCGCCGTGTCCGGTTCTGGTCCCCACAATTCCAAAAAAGACGCAGACAGACCGCAGAGGGTCCCAAGGAGGGCCACGAAGACGATCAAAGGGCTGGAGAGCCTGCCCTGGGAGGAAAGACTGAAGGAGTTGGGTCTTTTCTC
This sequence comes from Falco cherrug, assembly GCF_023634085.1. Taxonomy (NCBI): domain Eukaryota; kingdom Metazoa; phylum Chordata; class Aves; order Falconiformes; family Falconidae; genus Falco; species Falco cherrug. The sequence continues at coordinate 2,111,060 of NW_026599288.1, read as the reverse complement.
CCTTGGAGAAGAGAAGGCTCAGGGGAGACCTCATCGCAGTATTCCAGTGCTTAAAGGGTGGCTACAAAGAGGACGGAGGCTCTCTCTTCACAAGGAGCCACGCAGACAAGACAAGAGGCAACAAGTACAAGTTGCACCAGGAGAGAGGCTTCGCCCCAAAACAAGACAGAGGTTTTTTGGTTTGTGTGTTTTCTTGGTTGGGGGTGTGTGTGCGCGTGTATGCGCGTGTGCGTGTCTGTGTGTGTGTGTTGGGTTTAACAGCGAAAACAGTCATCCACTGGAACAGCCCCCCCAGGGCTGCGGCAGAGTCCCCATCGCCGGAGGTTTTTGAGATGCAATCGGACAGGGGGCTAGACGATCTCATCTAGGCTCCCTTGCCCACAACAGGTTGGACCAGCTGATCTGTTGAGGTCCCTTCCCACCTGGGCTGCTCCGATTCTTCAGCGGACCCCTGCTGAATAACCCTTTGCGCTCTCTGGTTTGGAGCAACGTGTCGGCAACCTTGCCTGCGAGGCGAGACGTACATTCCGCCGGGCGCCACAGACTTCTAAAACCTGTGGTAATCACCCAGTCTCTCTGAACATACCTTAGCTTCTTCAAGATTCCCCCGCCCCCAGAAGCGGGACCACCACCTAGATACCTTAGGGAGCTTACGCAGACAGCACAATAGAGGTTACCTAGCTCAATCCTTCAGTAAGCAAACACTGCACCGGTGCAGTTTCAAGGAAACATCATCATATGTCACTTTCCATCCACTTCAGGTAAATCATTTCCATCTCCTCCCCGGGGAGATTAAATAAAGGGTTACTTACCAAACTTCACCTGATCGCTTGGGGATATAGAAGAGATGAAGACGCCTTCCAGTGGGCGTCTCGGATGCCTCAGTAACATGCTGTTCAAGGGCCACGAAGGATCGCCCTGCTTTCCCGTGCCCATCTCCCTTTTGTAACAGCCGTTAAAGAAAGATGAAGTTTGCCATCTCCCCGCGATGTAGTTTTGGCTTGGATGGAGGTAACTTTCCCCATAGCAGCCCTCATAGTGCTGTGCTTTGTAGTTGTAGCTAGGAGGGTGTTGAGAGCACAGCGATGTTTTGGCTACTGCTGAGCAGTGCTCCCCACGGCATGGAGGCTGCCTCTCCAACCACCCCCACCCCCACAGCCCAGTAAGCTGGGGGTGGGCAAGAGGTTGGGAGGGGACAGAGCCAGGACAGCTGACCCAAACTGACAAGGGAGAGATTCCACTGTGCTATGGAAGCACCACAGCTGCCATTCAGGCCGATTGTTTTCTCCCTCCTCACCAGAAAAGGGAGATCAACGGGGCCTTATCATATCACACAGCCGTTGCAGAAGTGCTCCAATGGGAGTTGGATGCTTCCGACACGTTGCACTGTGCCAAAGCCACCCTCGTATGGCACGCCTGTAGCGTCACATACAGTAGTCTCTAAAGTTTTAGCAGCAGCCTACGCTGGCTCTACGTACGTTTGCGTCCCGCCTCCCAAAAGCTAAGAGTTGGCTTCCTACAAGACGCAGGAGACTGCTAAGCGCTTCCAGCGTCACGCTTCAAGCGACTGGGCAAATCATTGCCCATCTATAGAACGCTGTTAACAGACCGAAACATTCCACATACTTACGCTCTGGGGAGACACCGTTTTAACTTGCAGAACCGTTTCCCTCAGTAAGACGCACAAGACAGAGATGATATCCCCATGTTAAATCTTTATTGTGCAACTGCTGCTCAAAGCTTTTACTACCTTCCACAGACACACGCCACAAAAAACCCAAAAACAGACATCAACAGCGGCTAGACCGACGGGCAACAGATGAAATCCATTCAGTGGCGATTTGTACACGTGCAGCCACTCTGGCGGTGCAAAAATCTTTAGCCAGGCGGCCAGCCCCACTGACGGCCACCCAGAAGACGTAGGTGTACGTGATAGACAGGCCGCCCACCCTCGGGCCCTTCATCCACAACCATCCGGAATCCACTGGCCAGGCCCAGGTGAGCAGCACGCTTCTTGCCAACAATCATTAAATGCCCAAGAAGCTGGAGAAGGAAGTACAAAACCATAAATAAAAAAAATAAACAAAGAAGGGAGCGGGCAGGGAGGGAAGGAACGAGAGCAGAGAACCACCCAGAGAAACCAGGTAGCCAATTCCTAGCAATTCAACCAGTGCGCTTCAAAGTACCGTCTGCCCGCCCGCCCGCCCGTCCACCCGCAACTGACGTTTTCCAAGCAAAGCTATAAAGAGCGACTCTGCGCTCTACCGGGGTGGGGGGGGTGTGTGTGTGGGGAAACAAGAGGGTAACGGACTACAAAACAGCCACAGAAGCCAAGTTTGTCTCCGGGTTAAAGCCCCCGTGATAGCTTCAGGCAAGACAAGCAATTCTGGTGGAAAATAAACTTTAGGCTGCCTTTTGCGTGGGTTTACAAAGTCTCTGAACCTGACTTTCGTCGCTCAAAGCGAAGCATCCAGCACCTCTCAACCAGCTTTGCCCTTCCTCGCCCCTGACCTGCCAAAAACCCCCAAGCCCTCTTCTCCGTATCAGAAGAAGTACTACTACTCTCGCTTCTAAACCACGACAACAGGCACCAGACTGCGCTCCAAAAAAACACCGCCGCGTTCTGCACCGGAAGTACGTGCCCAGGGCTGAGCATTGCTTTATATCACTCCTTTTAGTCAAAAAGCTCAACTCCGTTACAAGCTAGAGGCAAAAGATTATAGCGCCAGAAAGCCCACAGTAGCCTACTGTGCCCTATCGAGAGGAAAAGGGGGGGAATGGGAAAGAGCCTAGGAAATTCGGAACCAATTACAGGTACAGTTTAGCGTACAGAAAGCTTCCACGGCACTCACGGATTCACCAGAATCTTCGGCTTCAGAAAACCTGGTAATTGGCTCCTTCGGCACGACTAGGAAAAGCATCGGAGCTCGCGGTGAAGGATCACAGGACGCAAGGCACTGGAGGAAGAGCAAACAGTGAAAACGCTGAGGTTTTTCCTTACGCGATACTAATACTTTCTATACACAGAATACAACATATTTACAGAGCCCCCTCCAGAAGTGGGATTCGGCACGCAAGGCGACGGGGGCAAGGAGACGGGCCAGTACTTCAGATTAGCGACCTGCGGTATGCTGTCATTTGGGTCGATCGTTTCCTAAGCGGTTTTCCTATTCGATGGGGTCCACGCCGAGGCAGGAGACAAATGGCTTAACTGAATCGGCAAAGAACTTGGTGAAGTGGAAGATGAGCGGCCATCCATTTCCCATGCTACAGGGAGCTCAAGTACTGAACAAAAGCATAATCACAGGAAGCCTGCCAGCGCATAGTACGAGTCTGTCTTCTGTACCGCGCATAAACCCTACCTTCAGAAGCAGAAGACATCCCTAACTGCTAGTCCTCAGCATTTCAATAACAACACGATACGGGACACAGCCTTAAAGTTAACGTCGCGTAGGTAACGGCTGCATTTCCTTCCCCACAGTCTAAGCGGCTCACTCCAGTTCCTAGCGCGTTGTGGTGCGCCAGCACCCGTGAACCTTGCAAGCACGCTCTTGGCACGGTCCCACTTCACCACAGAAACAAGATCCGGGAAGCTTTTGCAGCCTGCGGGATGACCGGCTTCTAGATTTTTTTCAAGAAAGATAAGAAAAGCTGCAATTCTTTGCTTTAACAATCCAGTTTGGGGGTTCAGAACCAAAGCCTAGCACAGCAGAGCTGTGAAATCCCTATAATGCTATTACGAGGCACATCAAGACCTGCCTTTCTCCTAGGCAGGACCAACTCATTACGGTCAGTACTCAGACGTTCACTGCTGACATACATAGGTCAGTACTCAGACGTTCACTGCTGACATACATACGTACGCACAGCCGGAATCCCCGAGGAGACTGACTGCGTGCGCTTTATCCAAGGTTTCAGGACTATCGCCCTACGCGCGGCAGGACCACTCCCATCCCTCGGCAGCAAACTCTGCACGACTTGCAGCGCCAAAGGGATATCACGCGGCAAGCGCCTGCGGCTGCCACCAAGCGCGTTACCGTCAGAGGCCCTCCTCTGCACGCGCACGTGGACACGGTGGGGCTGGGAAGCGAGGCGAGCCGGACAGCACCGGCAACCCAGTACGCGCCGCGGCAGCCGAGGGAGGGGGCACAGAAGCAGCGCGATGTTTATGGGATGGTGCAGCAGAGCGCGCCACAACCCAGAGAGGCCCCGTCCGCCCCCTGCCCCGTCCCTCCACCCACCCGCAGCAACGCCGCCACCCGCCCTGCCGCGCTGCCGGGCACCGCGCAACGGGTCCGGCTCAGGGTGCCTGCGAGCGCGGGGGGGAGGGGGGAGGGAGGGGGGAAGGAAGGGGGAAGGAAGGGGGAAGGGAAGCGAAGCGACGAGGAACCGCGCACAGAGCAAAGCCGCGGCTACCTCCTCGTCCTCGTAGGTGACGTTGGCGGGGAAGCGCCTTGCCGATGATCTTTCCGAAGGCAGCAGTGGCGCCACCGGGCCGGGCGGCCCGCGCTCCAATAACCTCGTCAGCCACGACAGCGCCCGTAGTCGCCCCCGCGCTTCCGCCACTCGGCCAGCCCCTCCGCGGCGCCCATTGGGCCGCCAGATCGCCGCCGGCCGATCCCGCGTCTCGATTGGCTGGCTCGCCTGTCGTTTTCGCTTGTCGCCGCCCCCTCGCCGGGTCCGCCCTCGTCGACCGGGTGCTTACCGGGGCTCAGGGAGTTTGCGTGCCCTCGGGGCGCGGAGGGATCCGACCTGGGGGTGGAGGGAGAAGACGTTGGGCGAGCCCGCGGAGGCAGCTGTGCCGCGTAGTGCTGCGACCCTGCGGGCGGGCAACGAGGTCCCACAAGAGGCTGTTGTCGCGAGAAGTACCGTTTCTTGTTTCTTATTACCGCATCGAGCCCACCCCAGGCGGGCTTGTGGCTTTTTGGTGCTGCTCCCTCCAGTCAAATGGCTGCTTTTTCACTAAAAGGAGTGATATAAAGCAATGCTCAGCCCCGGGCATGTACTTCCGGTGCAGAACGCAGCGGTGTTTTGGAGCGCACTCTGATGCCTGTTGTCGTGGTTTAGAAGCGAGAGTAGTAGTACTTCTTCTGATACGGAGAAGAGGGCTTGGGGGGGTTTGGCAGGTCAGGGGCGAGGAAGGGCAAAGCTGGTTGAGAGGTGCTGGATGCTTCGCTTTGAGCTAATAAAGATTTAGCACGGGGATATCCCCTCCGTCTTGTGCGCCTTACTGAGGGAAACAGTTCTGCAAGTTAAAAGGGTGTCTCCGCGGAGTGTAACTACGGGGAATGTTTCCGTCTGTTAACAGCGTTCCATAGATGGGCAATGATTTACCCGGTCGTTTGAAGCCTGACGCAGGAGCTCCAGTTCTTTGTCACTTTTAGTGCCAAGTGAGAAAAAGCGGAGCCTAGATCCTTTTTCTCACAGGAGCCTCTTATTGCTCAGAAAGAAGGCTTTTTCTCTTGAATCTCTCCCCGCGCCCCACCCCCACCCCAAGGGGACTGGATCCCCAGATATTTCCCAACTTTCCTGCCTCCAAAGCGTCCTGTTCCTACCCCAGTCACTATCGTTCTTTAAACCACCAACCCCCTTCAACTTTGACACGGGGGAAGCTGCCTTTTAGGCTTTGTGAAGGGCTGACCTTGGCCGGCTGCCCAGGGGCTCTCTCACTGCCCCTCCTCAACAGGGCAGGGGGAGAAAACAGGATGAAAAGGTTCCTTCGGGAAACATCCACCTGCCGGATCCCCGGGCAGCAAGGCAATACCGGCCCCGGCCAGCCTTTTGCCCTTCCTTAACTATGCTTTCACAGGGGCGCCGCCAGCTTCGCTTTGCTGCTCAGCTTTGGCCTGCGGTGAGTCCGGTGCCTAGCTAGCTGGCTGGAACCAGCTGTGCCCGCCACAGGGCAGACCCTGGCCTCTTCTCACAGAGGCCACCCCTGCAGGCCGCACCTGGGGCGCCGTGTCCGGTTCTGGTCCCCACAATTCCAAAAAAGACGCAGACAGACCGCAGAGGGTCCCAAGGAGGGCCACGAAGACGATCAAAGGGCTGGAGAGCCTGCCCTGGGAGGAAAGACTGAAGGAGTTGGGTCTTTTCTCCCTTGGAGAAGAGAAGGCTCAGGGGAGACCTCATCGCAGTATTCCAGTGCTTAAAGGGTGGCTACAAAGAGGACGGAGGCTCTCTCTTCACAAGGAGCCACGCAGACAAGACAAGAGGCAACAAGTACAAGTTGCACCAGGAGAGAGGCTTCGCCCCAAAACAAGACAGAGGTTTTTTGGTTTGTGTGTTTTCTTGGTTGGGGGTGTGTGTGCGCGTGTATGCGCGTGTGCGTGTCTGTGTGTGTGTGTTGGGTTTAACAGCGAAAACAGTCATCCACTGGAACAGCCCCCCCAGGGCTGCGGCAGAGTCCCCATCGCCGGAGGTTTTTGAGATGCAATCGGACAGGGGGCTAGACGATCTCATCTAGGCTCCCTTGCCCACAACAGGTTGGACCAGCTGATCTGTTGAGGTCCCTTCCCACCTGGGCTGCTCCGATTCTTCAGCGGACCCCTGCTGAATAACCCTTTGCGCTCTCTGGTTTGGAGCAACGTGTCGGCAACCTTGCCTGCGAGGCGAGACGTACATTCCGCCGGGCGCCACAGACTTCTAAAACCTGTGGTAATCACCCAGTCTCTCTGAACATACCTTAGCTTCTTCAAGATTCCCCCGCCCCCAGAAGCGGGACCACCACCTAGATACCTTAGGGAGCTTACGCAGACAGCACAATAGAGGTTACCTAGCTCAATCCTTCAGTAAGCAAACACTGCACCGGTGCAGTTTCAAGGAAACATCATCATATGTCACTTTCCATCCACTTCAGGTAAATCATTTCCATCTCCTCCCCGGGGAGATTAAATAAAGGGTTACTTACCAAACTTCACCTGATCGCTTGGGGATATAGAAGAGATGAAGACGCCTTCCAGTGGGCGTCTCGGATGCCTCAGTAACATGCTGTTCAAGGGCCACGAAGGATCGCCCTGCTTTCCCGTGCCCATCTCCCTTTTGTAACAGCCGTTAAAGAAAGATGAAGTTTGCCATCTCCCCGCGATGTAGTTTTGGCTTGGATGGAGGTAACTTTCCCCATAGCAGCCCTCATAGTGCTGTGCTTTGTAGTTGTAGCTAGGAGGGTGTTGAGAGCACAGCGATGTTTTGGCTACTGCTGAGCAGTGCTCCCCACGGCATGGAGGCTGCCTCTCCAACCACCCCCACCCCCACAGCCCAGTAAGCTGGGGGTGGGCAAGAGGTTGGGAGAGGACAGAGCCAGGACAGCTGACCCAAACTGACAAGGGAGAGATTCCACTGTGCTATGGAAGCACCACAGCTGCCATTCAGGCCGATTGTTTTCTCCCTCCTCACCAGAAAAGGGAGATCAACGGGGCCTTATCATATCACACAGCCGTTGCAGAAGTGCTCCAATGGGAGTTGGATGCTTCCGACACGTTGCACTGTGCCAAAGCCACCCTCGTATGGCACGCCTGTAGCGTCACATACAGTAGTCTCTAAAGTTTTAGCAGCAGCCTACGCTGGCTCTACGTACGTTTGCGTCCCGCCTCCCAAAAGCTAAGAGTTGGCTTCCTACAAGACGCAGGAGACTGCTAAGCGCTTCCAGCGTCACGCTTCAAGCGACTGGGCAAATCATTGCCCATCTATAGAACGCTGTTAACAGACCGAAACATTCCACATACTTACGCTCTGGGGAGACACCGTTTTAACTTGCAGAACCGTTTCCCTCAGTAAGACGCACAAGACAGAGATGATATCCCCATGTTAAATCTTTATTGTGCAACTGCTGCTCAAAGCTTTTACTACCTTCCACAGACACACGCCACAAAAAACCCAAAAACAGACATCAACAGCGGCTAGACCGACGGGCAACAGATGAAATCCATTCAGTGGCGATTTGTACACGTGCAGCCACTCTGGCGGTGCAAAAATCTTTAGCCAGGCGGCCAGCCCCACTGACGGCCACCCAGAAGACGTAGGTGTACGTGATAGACAGGCCGCCCACCCTCGGGCCCTTCATCCACAACCATCCGGAATCCACTGGCCAGGCCCAGGTGAGCAGCACGCTTCTTGCCAACAATCATTAAATGCCCAAGAAGCTGGAGAAGGAAGTACAAAACCATAAATAAAAAAAATAAACAAAGAAGGGAGCGGGCAGGGAGGGAAGGAACGAGAGCAGAGAACCACCCAGAGAAACCAGGTAGCCAATTCCTAGCAATTCAACCAGTGCGCTTCAAAGTACCGTCTGCCCGCCCGCCCGCCCGTCCACCCGCAACTGACGTTTTCCAAGCAAAGCTATAAAGAGCGACTCTGCGCTCTACCGGGGTGGGGGGGGGGTGTGTGTGTGGGGAAACAAGAGGGTAACGGACTACAAAACAGCCACAGAAGCCAAGTTTGTCTCCGGGTTAAAGCCCCCGTGATAGCTTCAGGCAAGACAAGCAATTCTGGTGGAAAATAAACTTTAGGCTGCCTTTTGCGTGGGTTTACAAAGTCTCTGAACCTGACTTTCGTCGCTCAAAGCGAAGCATCCAGCACCTCTCAACCAGCTTTGCCCTTCCTCGCCCCTGACCTGCCAAAAACCCCCAAGCCCTCTTCTCCGTATCAGAAGAAGTACTACTACTCTCGCTTCTAAACCACGACAACAGGCACCAGACTGCGCTCCAAAAAAACACCGCCGCGTTCTGCACCGGAAGTACGTGCCCAGGGCTGAGCATTGCTTTATATCACTCCTTTTAGTCAAAAAGCTCAACTCCGTTACAAGCTAGAGGCAAAAGATTATAGCGCCAGAAAGCCCACAGTAGCCTACTGTGCCCTATCGAGAGGAAAAGGGGGGGAATGGGAAAGAGCCTAGGAAATTCGGAACCAATTACAGGTACAGTTTAGCGTACAGAAAGCTTCCACGGCACTCACGGATTCACCAGAATCTTCGGCTTCAGAAAACCTGGTAATTGGCTCCTTCGGCACGACTAGGAAAAGCATCGGAGCTCGCGGTGAAGGATCACAGGACGCAAGGCACTGGAGGAAGAGCAAACAGTGAAAACGCTGAGGTTTTTCCTTACGCGATACTAATACTTTCTATACACAGAATACAACATATTTACAGAGCCCCCTCCAGAAGTGGGATTCGGCACGCAAGGCGACGGGGGCAAGGAGACGGGCCAGTACTTCAGATTAGCGACCTGCGGTATGCTGTCATTTGGGTCGATCGTTTCCTAAGCGGTTTTCCTATTCGATGGGGTCCACGCCGAGGCAGGAGACAAATGGCTTAACTGAATCGGCAAAGAACTTGGTGAAGTGGAAGATGAGCGGCCATCCATTTCCCATGCTACAGGGAGCTCAAGTACTGAACAAAAGCATAATCACAGGAAGCCTGCCAGCGCATAGTACGAGTCTGTCTTCTGTACCGCGCATAAACCCTACCTTCAGAAGCAGAAGACATCCCTAACTGCTAGTCCTCAGCATTTCAATAACAACACGATACGGGACACAGCCTTAAAGTTAACGTCGCGTAGGTAACGGCTGCATTTCCTTCCCCACAGTCTAAGCGGCTCACTCCAGTTCCTAGCGCGTTGTGGTGCGCCAGCACCCGTGAACCTTGCAAGCACGCTCTTGGCACGGTCCCACTTCACCACAGAAACAAGATCCGGGAAGCTTTTGCAGCCTGCGGGATGACCGGCTTCTAGATTTTTTTCAAGAAAGATAAGAAAAGCTGCAATTCTTTGCTTTAACAATCCAGTTTGGGGGTTCAGAACCAAAGCCTAGCACAGCAGAGCTGTGAAATCCCTATAATGCTATTACGAGGCACATCAAGACCTGCCTTTCTCCTAGGCAGGACCAACTCGTTACGGTCAGTACTCAGACGTTCACTGCTGACATACATACGTACGCACAGCCGGAATCCCCGAGGAGACTGACTGCGTGCGCTTTATCCAAGGTTTCAGGACTATCGCCCTACGCGCGGCAGGACCACTCCCATCCCTCGGCAGCAAACTCTGCACGACTTGCAGCGCCAAAGGGATATCACGCGGCAAGCGCCTGCGGCTGCCACCAAGCGCGTTACCGTCAGAGGCCCTCCTCTGCACGCGCACGTGGACACGGTGGGGCTGGGAAGCGAGGCGAGCCGGACAGCACCGGCAACCCAGTACGCGCCGCGGCAGCCGAGGGAGGGGGCACAGAAGCAGCGCGATGTTTATGGGATGGTGCAGCAGAGCGCGCCACAACCCAGAGAGGCCCCGTCCGCCCCCTGCCCCGTCCCTCCACCCACCCGCAGCAACGCCGCCACCCGCCCTGCCGCGCTGCCGGGCACCGCGCAACGGGTCCGGCTCAGGGTGCCTGCGAGCGCGGGGGGGAGGGGGGAGGGAGGGGGGAAGGAAGGGGGAAGGGAAGCGACGGGAAGCGAAGCGAAGAGGAACCGCGCACAGAGCAAAGCCGCGGCTACCTCCTCGTCCTCGTAGGTGACGTTGGCGGGGAAGCGCCTTGCCGATGATCTTTCCGAAGGCAGCAGTGGCGCCACCGGGCCGGGCGGCCCGCGCTCCAATAACCTCGTCAGCCACGACAGCGCCCGTAGTCGCCCCCGCGCTTCCGCCACTCGGCCAGCCCCTCCGCGGCGCCCATTGGGCCGCCAGATCGCCGCCGGCCGATCCCGCGTCTCGATTGGCTGGCTCGCCTGTCGTTTTCGCTTGTCGCCGCCCCCTCGCCGGGTCCGCCCTCGTCGACCGGGTGCTTACCGGGGCTCAGGGAGTTTGCGTGCCCTCGGGGCGCGGAGGGATCCGACCTGGGGGTGGAGGGAGAAGACGTTGGGCGAGCCCGCGGAGGCAGCTGTGCCGCGTAGTGCTGCGACCCTGCGGGCGGGCAACGAGGTCCCACAAGAGGCTGTTGTCGCGAGAAGTACCGTTTCTTGTTTCTTATTACCGCATCGAGCCCACCCCAGGCGGGCTTGTGGCTTTTTGGTGCTGCTCCCTCCAGTCAAATGGCTGCTTTTTCACTAAAAGGAGTGATATAAAGCAATGCTCAGCCCCGGGCATGTACTTCCGGTGCAGAACGCAGCGGTGTTTTGGAGCGCACTCTGATGCCTGTTGTCGTGGTTTAGAAGCGAGAGTAGTAGTACTTCTTCTGATACGGAGAAGAGGGCTTGGGGGGGTTTGGCAGGTCAGGGGCGAGGAAGGGCAAAGCTGGTTGAGAGGTGCTGGATGCTTCGCTTTGAGCTAATAAAGATTTAGCACGGGGATATCCCCTCCGTCTTGTGCGCCTTACTGAGGGAAACAGTTCTGCAAGTTAAAAGGGTGTCTCCGCGGAGTGTAACTACGGGGAATGTTTCCGTCTGTTAACAGCGTTCCATAGATGGGCAATGATTTACCCGGTCGTTTGAAGCCTGACGCAGGAGCTCCAGTTCTTTGTCACTTTTAGTGCCAAGTGAGAAAAAGCGGAGCCTAGATCCTTTTTCTCACAGGAGCCTCTTATTGCTCAGAAAGAAGGCTTTTTCTCTTGAATCTCTCCCCGCGCCCCACCCCCACCCCAAGGGGACTGGATCCCCAGATATTTCCCAACTTTCCTGCCTCCAAAGCGTCCTGTTCCTACCCCAGTCACTATCGTTCTTTAAACCACCAACCCCCTTCAACTTTGACACGGGGGAAGCTGCCTTTTAGGCTTTGTGAAGGGCTGACCTTGGCCGGCTGCCCAGGGGCTCTCTCACTGCCCCTCCTCAACAGGGCAGGGGGAGAAAACAGGATGAAAAGGTTCCTTCGGGAAACATCCACCTGCCGGATCCCCGGGCAGCAAGGCAATACCGGCCCCGGCCAGCCTTTTGCCCTTCCTTAACTATGCTTTCACAGGGGCGCCGCCAGCTTCGCTTTGCTGCTCAGCTTTGGCCTGCGGTGAGTCCGGTGCCTAGCTAGCTGGCTGGAACCAGCTGTGCCCGCCACAGGGCAGACCCTGGCCTCTTCTCACAGAGGCCACCCCTGCAGGCCGCACCTGGGGCGCCGTGTCCGGTTCTGGTCCCCACAATTCCAAAAAAGACGCAGACAGACCGCAGAGGGTCCCAAGGAGGGCCACGAAGACGATCAAAGGGCTGGAGAGCCTGCCCTGGGAGGAAAGACTGAAGGAGTTGGGTCTTTTCTCCCTTGGAGAAGAGAAGGCTCAGGGGAGACCTCATCGCAGTATTCCAGTGCTTAAAGGGTGGCTACAAAGAGGACGGAGGCTCTCTCTTCACAAGGAGCCACGCAGACAAGACAAGAGGCAACAAGTACAAGTTGCACCAGGAGAGAGGCTTCGCCCCAAAACAAGACAGAGGTTTTTTGGTTTGTGTGTTTTCTTGGTTGGGGGTGTGTGTGCGCGTGTATGCGCGTGTGCGTGTCTGTGTGTGTGTGTTGGGTTTAACAGCGAAAACAGTCATCCACTGGAACAGCCCCCCCAGGGCTGCGGCAGAGTCCCCATCGCCGGAGGTTTTTGAGATGCAATCGGACAGGGGGCTAGACGATCTCATCTAGGCTCCCTTGCCCACAACAGGTTGGACCAGCTGATCTGTTGAGGTCCCTTCCCACCTGGGCTGCTCCGATTCTTCAGCGGACCCCTGCTGAATAACCCTTTGCGCTCTCTGGTTTGGAGCAACGTGTCGGCAACCTTGCCTGCGAGGCGAGACGTACATTCCGCCGGGCGCCACAGACTTCTAAAACCTGTGGTAATCACCCAGTCTCTCTGAACATACCTTAGCTTCTTCAAGATTCCCCCGCCCCCAGAAGCGGGACCACCACCTAGATACCTTAGGGAGCTTACGCAGACAGCACAATAGAGGTTACCTAGCTCAATCCTTCAGTAAGCAAACACTGCACCGGTGCAGTTTCAAGGAAACATCATCATATGTCACTTTCCATCCACTTCAGGTAAATCATTTCCATCTCCTCCCCGGGGAGATTAAATAAAGGGTTACTTACCAAACTTCACCTGATCGCTTGGGGATATAGAAGAGATGAAGACGCCTTCCAGTGGGCGTCTCGGATGCCTCAGTAACATGCTGTTCAAGGGCCACGAAGGATCGCCCTGCTTTCCCGTGCCCATCTCCCTTTTGTAACAGCCGTTAAAGAAAGATGAAGTTTGCCATCTCCCCGCGATGTAGTTTTGGCTTGGATGGAGGTAACTTTCCCCATAGCAGCCCTCATAGTGCTGTGCTTTGTAGTTGTAGCTAGGAGGGTGTTGAGAGCACAGCGATGTTTTGGCTACTGCTGAGCAGTGCTCCCCACGGCATGGAGGCTGCCTCTCCAACCACCCCCACCCCCACAGCCCAGTAAGCTGGGGGTGGGCAAGAGGTTGGGAGGGGACAGAGCCAGGACAGCTGACCCAAACTGACAAGGGAGAGATTCCACTGTGCTATGGAAGCACCACAGCTGCCATTCAGGCCGATTGTTTTCTCCCTCCTCACCAGAAAAGGGAGATCAACGGGGCCTTATCATATCACACAGCCGTTGCAGAAGTGCTCCAATGGGAGTTGGATGCTTCCGACACGTTGCACTGTGCCAAAGCCACCCTCGTATGGCACGCCTGTAGCGTCACATACAGTAGTCTCTAAAGTTTTAGCAGCAGCCTACGCTGGCTCTACGTACGTTTGCGTCCCGCCTCCCAAAAGCTAAGAGTTGGCTTCCTACAAGACGCAGGAGACTGCTAAGCGCTTCCAGCGTCACGCTTCAAGCGACTGGGCAAATCATTGCCCATCTATAGAACGCTGTTAACAGACCGAAACATTCCACATACTTACGCTCTGGGGAGACACCGTTTTAACTTGCAGAACCGTTTCCCTCAGTAAGACGCACAAGACAGAGATGATATCCCCATGTTAAATCTTTATTGTGCAACTGCTGCTCAAAGCTTTTACTACCTTCCACAGACACACGCCACAAAAAACCCAAAAACAGACATCAACAGCGGCTAGACCGACGGGCAACAGATGAAATCCATTCAGTGGCGATTTGTACACGTGCAGCCACTCTGGCGGTGCAAAAATCTTTAGCCAGGCGGCCAGCCCCACTGACGGCCACCCAGAAGACGTAGGTGTACGTGATAGACAGGCCGCCCACCCTCGGGCCCTTCATCCACAACCATCCGGAATCCACTGGCCAGGCCCAGGTGAGCAGCACGCTTCTTGCCAACAATCATTAAATGCCCAAGAAGCTGGAGAAGGAAGTACAAAACCATAAATAAAAAAAATAAACAAAGAAGGGAGCGGGCAGGGAGGGAAGGAACGAGAGCAGAGAACCACCCAGAGAAACCAGGTAGCCAATTCCTAGCAATTCAACCAGTGCGCTTCAAAGTACCGTCTGCCCGCCCGCCCGCCCGTCCACCCGCAACTGACGTTTTCCAAGCAAAGCTATAAAGAGCGACTCTGCGCTCTACCGGGGTGGGGGGGGTGTGTGTGTGGGGAAACAAGAGGGTAACGGACTACAAAACAGCCACAGAAGCCAAGTTTGTCTCCGGGTTAAAGCCCCCGTGATAGCTTCAGGCAAGACAAGCAATTCTGGTGGAAAATAAACTTTAGGCTGCCTTTTGCGTGGGTTTACAAAGTCTCTGAACCTGACTTTCGTCGCTCAAAGCGAAGCATCCAGCACCTCTCAACCAGCTTTGCCCTTCCTCGCCCCTGACCTGCCAAAAACCCCCAAGCCCTCTTCTCCGTATCAGAAGAAGTACTACTACTCTCGCTTCTAAACCACGACAACAGGCACCAGACTGCGCTCCAAAAAAACACCGCCGCGTTCTGCACCGGAAGTACGTGCCCAGGGCTGAGCATTGCTTTATATCACTCCTTTTAGTCAAAAAGCTCAACTCCGTTACAAGCTAGAGGCAAAAGATTATAGCGCCAGAAAGCCCACAGTAGCCTACTGTGCCCTATCGAGAGGAAAAGGGGGGGAATGGGAAAGAGCCTAGGAAATTCGGAACCAATTACAGGTACAGTTTAGCGTACAGAAAGCTTCCACGGCACTCACGGATTCACCAGAATCTTCGGCTTCAGAAAACCTGGTAATTGGCTCCTTCGGCACGACTAGGAAAAGCATCGGAGCTCGCGGTGAAGGATCACAGGACGCAAGGCACTGGAGGAAGAGCAAACAGTGAAAACGCTGAGGTTTTTCCTTACGCGATACTAATACTTTCTATACACAGAATACAACATATTTACAGAGCCCCCTCCAGAAGTGGGATTCGGCACGCAAGGCGACGGGGGCAAGGAGACGGGCCAGTACTTCAGATTAGCGACCTGCGGTATGCTGTCATTTGGGTCGATCGTTTCCTAAGCGGTTTTCCTATTCGATGGGGTCCACGCCGAGGCAGGAGACAAATGGCTTAACTGAATCGGCAAAGAACTTGGTGAAGTGGAAGATGAGCGGCCATCCATTTCCCATGCTACAGGGAGCTCAAGTACTGAACAAAAGCATAATCACAGGAAGCCTGCCAGCGCATAGTACGAGTCTGTCTTCTGTACCGCGCATAAACCCTACCTTCAGAAGCAGAAGACATCCCTAACTCTTAGTCCTCAGCATTTCAATAACAACACGATACGGGACACAGCCTTAAAGTTAACGTCGCGTAGGTAACGGCTGCATTTCCTTCCCCACAGTCTAAGCGGCTCACTCCAGTTCCTAGCGCGTTGTGGTGCGCCAGCACCCGTGAACCTTGCAAGCACGCTCTTGGCACGGTCCCACTTCACCACAGAAACAAGATCCGGGAAGCTTTTGCAGCCTGCGGGATGACCGGCTTCTAGATTTTTTTCAAGAAAGATAAGAAAAGCTGCAATTCTTTGCTTTAACAATCCAGTTTGGGGGTTCAGAACCAAAGCCTAGCACAGCAGAGCTGTGAAATCCCTATAATGCTATTACGAGGCACATCAAGACCTGCCTTTCTCCTAGGCAGGACCAACTCATTACGGTCAGTACTCAGACGTTCACTGCTGACATACATACGTACGCACAGCCGGAATCCCCGAGGAGACTGACTGCGTGCGCTTTATCCAAGGTTTCAGGACTATCGCCCTACGCGCGGCAGGACCACTCCCATCCCTCGGCAGCAAACTCTGCACGACTTGCAGCGCCAAAGGGATATCACGCGGCAAGCGCCTGCGGCTGCCACCAAGCGCGTTACCGTCAGAGGCCCTCCTCTGCACGCGCACGTGGACACGGTGGGGCTGGGAAGCGAGGCGAGCCGGACAGCACCGGCAACCCAGTACGCGCCGCGGCAGCCGAGGGAGGGGGCACAGAAGCAGCGCGATGTTTATGGGATGGTGCAGCAGAGAGCGCCACAACCCAGAGAGGCCCCGTCCGCCCCCTGCCCCGTCCCTCCACCCACCCGCAGCAACGCCGCCACCCGCCCTGCCGCGCTGCCGGGCACCGCGCAACGGGTCCGGCTCAGGGTGCCTGCGAGCGCGGGGGGGAGGGGGGAGGGAGGGGGGAAGGAAGGGGGAAGGAAGGGGGAAGGGAAGCGAAGCGACGAGGAACCGCGCACAGAGCAAAGCCGCGGCTACCTCCTCGTCCTCGTAGGTGACGTTGGCGGGGAAGCGCCTTGCCGATGATCTTTCCGAAGGCAGCAGTGGCGCCACCGGGCCGGGCGGCCCGCGCTCCAATAACCTCGTCAGCCACGACAGCGCCCGTAGTCGCCCCCGCGCTTCCGCCACTCGGCCAGCCCCTCCGCGGCGCCCATTGGGCCGCCAGATCGCCGCCGGCCGATCCCGCGTCTCGATTGGCTGGCTCGCCTGTCGTTTTCGCTTGTCGCCGCCCCCTCGCCGGGTCCGCCCTCGTCGACCGGGTGCTTACCGGGGCTCAGGGAGTTTGCGTGCCCTCGGGGCGCGGAGGGATCCGACCTGGGGGTGGAGGGAGAAGACGTTGGGCGAGCCCGCGGAGGCAGCTGTGCCGCGTAGTGCTGCGACCCTGCGGGCGGGCAACGAGGTCCCACAAGAGGCTGTTGTCGCGAGAAGTACCGTTTCTTGTTT
The DNA here is from genome assembly GCF_023634085.1 of Falco cherrug. Lineage (NCBI taxonomy): Eukaryota > Metazoa > Chordata > Aves > Falconiformes > Falconidae > Falco > Falco cherrug. The sequence goes on along the minus strand of NW_026599288.1, from coordinate 2,094,058 downwards.
CTTATTACCGCATCGAGCCCACCCCAGGCGGGCTTGTGGCTTTTTGGTGCTGCTCCCTCCAGTCAAATGGCTGCTTTTTCACTAAAAGGAGTGATATAAAGCAATGCTCAGCCCCGGGCATGTACTTCCGGTGCAGAACGCAGCGGTGTTTTGGAGCGCACTCTGATGCCTGTTGTCGTGGTTTAGAAGCGAGAGTAGTAGTACTTCTTCTGATACGGAGAAGAGGGCTTGGGGGGGTTTGGCAGGTCAGGGGCGAGGAAGGGCAAAGCTGGTTGAGAGGTGCTGGATGCTTCGCTTTGAGCTAATAAAGATTTAGCACGGGGATATCCCCTCCGTCTTGTGCGCCTTACTGAGGGAAACAGTTCTGCAAGTTAAAAGGGTGTCTCCGCGGAGTGTAACTACGGGGAATGTTTCCGTCTGTTAACAGCGTTCCATAGATGGGCAATGATTTACCCGGTCGTTTGAAGCCTGACGCAGGAGCTCCAGTTCTTTGTCACTTTTAGTGCCAAGTGAGAAAAAGCGGAGCCTAGATCCTTTTTCTCACAGGAGCCTCTTATTGCTCAGAAAGAAGGCTTTTTCTCTTGAATCTCTCCCCGCGCCCCACCCCCACCCCAAGGGGACTGGATCCCCAGATATTTCCCAACTTTCCTGCCTCCAAAGCGTCCTGTTCCTACCCCAGTCACTATCGTTCTTTAAACCACCAACCCCCTTCAACTTTGACACGGGGGAAGCTGCCTTTTAGGCTTTGTGAAGGGCTGACCTTGGCCGGCTGCCCAGGGGCTCTCTCACTGCCCCTCCTCAACAGGGCAGGGGGAGAAAACAGGATGAAAAGGTTCCTTCGGGAAACATCCACCTGCCGGATCCCCGGGCAGCAAGGCAATACCGGCCCCGGCCAGCCTTTTGCCCTTCCTTAACTATGCTTTCACAGGGGCGCCGCCAGCTTCGCTTTGCTGCTCAGCTTTGGCCTGCGGTGAGTCCGGTGCCTAGCTAGCTGGCTGGAACCAGCTGTGCCCGCCACAGGGCAGACCCTGGCCTCTTCTCACAGAGGCCACCCCTGCAGGCCGCACCTGGGGCGCCGTGTCCGGTTCTGGTCCCCACAATTCCAAAAAAGACGCAGACAGACCGCAGAGGGTCCCAAGGAGGGCCACGAAGACGATCAAAGGGCTGGAGAGCCTGCCCTGGGAGGAAAGACTGAAGGAGTTGGGTCTTTTCTCCCTTGGAGAAGAGAAGGCTCAGGGGAGACCTCATCGCAGTATTCCAGTGCTTAAAGGGTGGCTACAAAGAGGACGGAGGCTCTCTCTTCACAAGGAGCCACGCAGACAAGACAAGAGGCAACAAGTACAAGTTGCACCAGGAGAGAGGCTTCGCCCCAAAACAAGACAGAGGTTTTTTGGTTTGTGTGTTTTCTTGGTTGGGGGTGTGTGTGCGCGTGTATGCGCGTGTGCGTGTCTGTGTGTGTGTGTTGGGTTTAACAGCGAAAACAGTCATCCACTGGAACAGCCCCCCCAGGGCTGCGGCAGAGTCCCCATCGCCGGAGGTTTTTGAGATGCAATCGGACAGGGGGCTAGACGATCTCATCTAGGCTCCCTTGCCCACAACAGGTTGGACCAGCTGATCTGTTGAGGTCCCTTCCCACCTGGGCTGCTCCGATTCTTCAGCGGACCCCTGCTGAATAACCCTTTGCGCTCTCTGGTTTGGAGCAACGTGTCGGCAACCTTGCCTGCGAGGCGAGACGTACATTCCGCCGGGCGCCACAGACTTCTAAAACCTGTGGTAATCACCCAGTCTCTCTGAACATACCTTAGCTTCTTCAAGATTCCCCCGCCCCCAGAAGCGGGACCACCACCTAGATACCTTAGGGAGCTTACGCAGACAGCACAATAGAGGTTACCTAGCTCAATCCTTCAGTAAGCAAACACTGCACCGGTGCAGTTTCAAGGAAACATCATCGTATGTCACTTTCCATCCACTTCAGGTAAATCATTTCCATCTCCTCCCCGGGGAGATTAAATAAAGGGTTACTTACCAAACTTCACCTGATCGCTTGGGGATATAGAAGAGATGAAGACGCCTTCCAGTGGGCGTCTCGGATGCCTCAGTAACATGCTGTTCAAGGGCCACGAAGGATCGCCCTGCTTTCCCGTGCCCATCTCCCTTTTGTAACAGCCGTTAAAGAAAGATGAAGTTTGCCATCTCCCCGCGATGTAGTTTTGGCTTGGATGGAGGTAACTTTCCCCATAGCAGCCCTCATAGTGCTGTGCTTTGTAGTTGTAGCTAGGAGGGTGTTGAGAGCACAGCGATGTTTTGGCTACTGCTGAGCAGTGCTCCCCACGGCATGGAGGCTGCCTCTCCAACCACCCCCACCCCCACAGCCCAGTAAGCTGGGGGTGGGCAAGAGGTTGGGAGGGGACAGAGCCAGGACAGCTGACCCAAACTGACAAGGGAGAGATTCCACTGTGCTATGGAAGCACCACAGCTGCCATTCAGGCCGATTGTTTTCTCCCTCCTCACCAGAAAAGGGAGATCAACGGGGCCTTATCATATCACACAGCCGTTGCAGAAGTGCTCCAATGGGAGTTGGATGCTTCCGACACGTTGCACTGTGCCAAAGCCACCCTCGTATGGCACGCCTGTAGCGTCACATACAGTAGTCTCTAAAGTTTTAGCAGCAGCCTACGCTGGCTCTACGTACGTTTGCGTCCCGCCTCCCAAAAGCTAAGAGTTGGCTTCCTACAAGACGCAGGAGACTGCTAAGCGCTTCCAGCGTCACGCTTCAAGCGACTGGGCAAATCATTGCCCATCTATAGAACGCTGTTAACAGACCGAAACATTCCACATACTTACGCTCTGGGGAGACACCGTTTTAACTTGCAGAACCGTTTCCCTCAGTAAGACGCACAAGACAGAGATGATATCCCCATGTTAAATCTTTATTGTGCAACTGCTGCTCAAAGCTTTTACTACCTTCCACAGACACACGCCACAAAAAACCCAAAAACAGACATCAACAGCGGCTAGACCGACGGGCAACAGATGAAATCCATTCAGTGGCGATTTGTACACGTGCAGCCACTCTGGCGGTGCAAAAATCTTTAGCCAGGCGGCCAGCCCCACTGACGGCCACCCAGAAGACGTAGGTGTACGTGATAGACAGGCCGCCCACCCTCGGGCCCTTCATCCACAACCATCCGGAATCCACTGGCCAGGCCCAGGTGAGCAGCACGCTTCTTGCCAACAATCATTAAATGCCCAAGAAGCTGGAGAAGGAAGTACAAAACCATAAATAAAAAAAATAAACAAAGAAGGGAGCGGGCAGGGAGGGAAGGAACGAGAGCAGAGAACCACCCAGAGAAACCAGGTAGCCAATTCCTAGCAATTCAACCAGTGCGCTTCAAAGTACCGTCTGCCCGCCCGCCCGCCCGTCCACCCGCAACTGACGTTTTCCAAGCAAAGCTATAAAGAGCGACTCTGCGCTCTACCGGGGTGGGGGGTGTGTGTGTGTGGGGAAACAAGAGGGTAACGGACTACAAAACAGCCACAGAAGCCAAGTTTGTCTCCGGGTTAAAGCCCCCGTGATAGCTTCAGGCAAGACAAGCAATTCTGGTGGAAAATAAACTTTAGGCTGCCTTTTGCGTGGGTTTACAAAGTCTCTGAACCTGACTTTCGTCGCTCAAAGCGAAGCATCCAGCACCTCTCAACCAGCTTTGCCCTTCCTCGCCCCTGACCTGCCAAAAACCCCCAAGCCCTCTTCTCCGTATCAGAAGAAGTACTACTACTCTCGCTTCTAAACCACGACAACAGGCACCAGACTGCGCTCCAAAAAAACACCGCCGCGTTCTGCACCGGAAGTACGTGCCCAGGGCTGAGCATTGCTTTATATCACTCCTTTTAGTCAAAAAGCTCAACTCCGTTACAAGCTAGAGGCAAAAGATTATAGCGCCAGAAAGCCCACAGTAGCCTACTGTGCCCTATCGAGAGGAAAAGGGGGGGAATGGGAAAGAGCCTAGGAAATTCGGAACCAATTACAGGTACAGTTTAGCGTACAGAAAGCTTCCACGGCACTCACGGATTCACCAGAATCTTCGGCTTCAGAAAACCTGGTAATTGGCTCCTTCGGCACGACTAGGAAAAGCATCGGAGCTCGCGGTGAAGGATCACAGGACGCAAGGCACTGGAGGAAGAGCAAACAGTGAAAACGCTGAGGTTTTTCCTTACGCGATACTAATACTTTCTATACACAGAATACAACATATTTACAGAGCCCCCTCCAGAAGTGGGATTCGGCACGCAAGGCGACGGGGGCAAGGAGACGGGCCAGTACTTCAGATTAGCGACCTGCGGTATGCTGTCATTTGGGTCGATCGTTTCCTAAGCGGTTTTCCTATTCGATGGGGTCCACGCCGAGGCAGGAGACAAATGGCTTAACTGAATCGGCAAAGAACTTGGTGAAGTGGAAGATGAGCGGCCATCCATTTCCCATGCTACAGGGAGCTCAAGTACTGAACAAAAGCATAATCACAGGAAGCCTGCCAGCGCATAGTACGAGTCTGTCTTCTGTACCGCGCATAAACCCTACCTTCAGAAGCAGAAGACATCCCTAACTGCTAGTCCTCAGCATTTCAATAACAACACGATACGGGACACAGCCTTAAAGTTAACGTCGCGTAGGTAACGGCTGCATTTCCTTCCCCACAGTCTAAGCGGCTCACTCCAGTTCCTAGCGCGTTGTGGTGCGCCAGCACCCGTGAACCTTGCAAGCACGCTCTTGGCACGGTCCCACTTCACCACAGAAACAAGATCCGGGAAGCTTTTGCAGCCTGCGGGATGACCGGCTTCTAGATTTTTTTCAAGAAAGATAAGAAAAGCTGCAATTCTTTGCTTTAACAATCCAGTTTGGGGGTTCAGAACCAAAGCCTAGCACAGCAGAGCTGTGAAATCCCTATAATGCTATTACGAGGCACATCAAGACCTGCCTTTCTCCTAGGCAGGACCAACTCATTACGGTCAGTACTCAGACGTTCACTGCTGACATACATACGTACGCACAGCCGGAATCCCCGAGGAGACTGACTGCGTGCGCTTTATCCAAGGTTTCAGGACTATCGCCCTACGCGCGGCAGGACCACTCCCATCCCTCGGCAGCAAACTCTGCACGACTTGCAGCGCCAAAGGGATATCACGCGGCAAGCGCCTGCGGCTGCCACCAAGCGCGTTACCGTCAGAGGCCCTCCTCTGCACGCGCACGTGGACACGGTGGGGCTGGGAAGCGAGGCGAGCCGGACAGCACCGGCAACCCAGTACGCGCCGCGGCAGCCGAGGGAGGGGGCACAGAAGCAGCGCGATGTTTATGGGATGGTGCAGCAGAGAGCGCCACAACCCAGAGAGGCCCCGTCCGCCCCCTGCCCCGTCCCTCCACCCACCCGCAGCAACGCCGCCACCCGCCCTGCCGCGCTGCCGGGCACCGCGCAACGGGTCCGGCTCAGGGTGCCTGCGAGCGCGGGGGGGAGGGGGGAGGGAGGGGGGAAGGAAGGGGGAAGGAAGGGGGAAGGGAAGCGAAGCGACGAGGAACCGCGCACAGAGCAAAGCCGCGGCTACCTCCTCGTCCTCGTAGGTGACGTTGGCGGGGAAGCGCCTTGCCGATGATCTTTCCGAAGGCAGCAGTGGCGCCACCGGGCCGGGCGGCCCGCGCTCCAATAACCTCGTCAGCCACGACAGCGCCCGTAGTCGCCCCCGCGCTTCCGCCACTCGGCCAGCCCCTCCGCGGCGCCCATTGGGCCGCCAGATCGCCGCCGGCCGATCCCGCGTCTCGATTGGCTGGCTCGCCTGTCGTTTTCGCTTGTCACCGCCCCCTCGCCGGGTCCGCCCTCGTCGACCGGGTGCTTACCGGGGCTCAGGGAGTTTGCGTGCCCTCGGGGCGCGGAGGGATCCGACCTGGGGGTGGAGGGAGAAGACGTTGGGCGAGCCCGCGGAGGCAGCTGTGCCGCGTAGTGCTGCGACCCTGCGGGCGGGCAACGAGGTCCCACAAGAGGCTGTTGTCGCGAGAAGTACCGTTTCTTGTTTCTTATTACCGCATCGAGCCCACCCCAGGCGGGCTTGTGGCTTTTTGGTGCTGCTCCCTCCAGTCAAATGGCTGCTTTTTCACTAAAAGGAGTGATATAAAGCAATGCTCAGCCCCGGGCATGTACTTCCGGTGCAGAACGCAGCGGTGTTTTGGAGCGCACTCTGATGCCTGTTGTCGTGGTTTAGAAGCGAGAGTAGTAGTACTTCTTCTGATACGGAGAAGAGGGCTTGGGGGGGTTTGGCAGGTCAGGGGCGAGGAAGGGCAAAGCTGGTTGAGAGGTGCTGGATGCTTCGCTTTGAGCTAATAAAGATTTAGCACGGGGATATCCCCTCCGTCTTGTGCGCCTTACTGAGGGAAACAGTTCTGCAAGTTAAAAGGGTGTCTCCGCGGAGTGTAACTACGGGGAATGTTTCCGTCTGTTAACAGCGTTCCATAGATGGGCAATGATTTACCCGGTCGTTTGAAGCCTGACGCAGGAGCTCCAGTTCTTTGTCACTTTTAGTGCCAAGTGAGAAAAAGCGGAGCCTAGATCCTTTTTCTCACAGGAGCCTCTTATTGCTCAGAAAGAAGGCTTTTTCTCTTGAATCTCTCCCCGCGCCCCACCCCCACCCCAAGGGGACTGGATCCCCAGATATTTCCCAACTTTCCTGCCTCCAAAGCGTCCTGTTCCTACCCCAGTCACTATCGTTCTTTAAACCACCAACCCCCTTCAACTTTGACACGGGGGAAGCTGCCTTTTAGGCTTTGTGAAGGGCTGACCTTGGCCGGCTGCCCAGGGGCTCTCTCACTGCCCCTCCTCAACAGGGCAGGGGGAGAAAACAGGATGAAAAGGTTCCTTCGGGAAACATCCACCTGCCGGATCCCCGGGCAGCAAGGCAATACCGGCCCCGGCCAGCCTTTTGCCCTTCCTTAACTATGCTTTCACAGGGGCGCCGCCAGCTTCGCTTTGCTGCTCAGCTTTGGCCTGCGGTGAGTCCGGTGCCTAGCTAGCTGGCTGGAACCAGCTGTGCCCGCCACAGGGCAGACCCTGGCCTCTTCTCACAGAGGCCACCCCTGCAGGCCGCACCTGGGGCGCCGTGTCCGGTTCTGGTCCCCACAATTCCAAAAAAGACGCAGACAGACCGCAGAGGGTCCCAAGGAGGGCCACGAAGACGATCAAAGGGCTGGAGAGCCTGCCCTGGGAGGAACGACTGAAGGAGTTGGGTCTTTTCTCCCTTGGAGAAGAGAAGGCTCAGGGGAGACCTCATCGCAGTATTCCAGTGCTTAAAGGGTGGCTACAAAGAGGACGGAGGCTCTCTCTTCACAAGGAGCCACGCAGACAAGACAAGAGGCAACAAGTACAAGTTGCACCAGGAGAGAGGCTTCGCCCCAAAACAAGACAGAGGTTTTTTGGTTTGTGTGTTTTCTTGGTTGGGGGTGTGTGTGCGCGTGTATGCGCGTGTGCGTGTCTGTGTGTGTGTGTTGGGTTTAACAGCGAAAACAGTCATCCACTGGAACAGCCCCCCCAGGGCTGCGGCAGAGTCCCCATCGCCGGAGGTTTTTGAGATGCAATCGGACAGGGGGCTAGACGATCTCATCTAGGCTCCCTTGCCCACAACAGGTTGGACCAGCTGATCTGTTGAGGTCCCTTCCCACCTGGGCTGCTCCGATTCTTCAGCGGACCCCTGCTGAATAACCCTTTGCGCTCTCTGGTTTGGAGCAACGTGTCGGCAACCTTGCCTGCGAGGCGAGACGTACATTCCGCCGGGCGCCACAGACTTCTAAAACCTGTGGTAATCACCCAGTCTCTCTGAACATACCTTAGCTTCTTCAAGATTCCCCCGCCCCCAGAAGCGGGACCACCACCTAGATACCTTAGGGAGCTTACGCAGACAGCACAATAGAGGTTACCTAGCTCAATCCTTCAGTAAGCAAACACTGCACCGGTGCAGTTTCAAGGAAACATCATCATATGTCACTTTCCATCCACTTCAGGTAAATCATTTCCATCTCCTCCCCGGGGAGATTAAATAAAGGGTTACTTACCAAACTTCACCTGATCGCTTGGGGATATAGAAGAGATGAAGACGCCTTCCAGTGGGCGTCTCGGATGCCTCAGTAACATGCTGTTCAAGGGCCACGAAGGATCGCCCTGCTTTCCCGTGCCCATCTCCCTTTTGTAACAGCCGTTAAAGAAAGATGAAGTTTGCCATCTCCCCGCGATGTAGTTTTGGCTTGGATGGAGGTAACTTTCCCCATAGCAGCCCTCATAGTGCTGTGCTTTGTAGTTGTAGCTAGGAGGGTGTTGAGAGCACAGCGATGTTTTGGCTACTGCTGAGCAGTGCTCCCCACGGCATGGAGGCTGCCTCTCCAACCACCCCCACCCCCACAGCCCAGTAAGCTGGGGGTGGGCAAGAGGTTGGGAGAGGACAGAGCCAGGACAGCTGACCCAAACTGACAAGGGAGAGATTCCACTGTGCTATGGAAGCACCACAGCTGCCATTCAGGCCGATTGTTTTCTCCCTCCTCACCAGAAAAGGGAGATCAACGGGGCCTTATCATATCACACAGCCGTTGCAGAAGTGCTCCAATGGGAGTTGGATGCTTCCGACACGTTGCACTGTGCCAAAGCCACCCTCGTATGGCACGCCTGTAGCGTCACATACAGTAGTCTCTAAAGTTTTAGCAGCAGCCTACGCTGGCTCTACGTACGTTTGCGTCCCGCCTCCCAAAAGCTAAGAGTTGGCTTCCTACAAGACGCAGGAGACTGCTAAGCGCTTCCAGCGTCACGCTTCAAGCGACTGGGCAAATCATTGCCCATCTATAGAACGCTGTTAACAGACCGAAACATTCCACATACTTACGCTCTGGGGAGACACCGTTTTAACTTGCAGAACCGTTTCCCTCAGTAAGACGCACAAGACAGAGATGATATCCCCATGTTAAATCTTTATTGTGCAACTGCTGCTCAAAGCTTTTACTACCTTCCACAGACACACGCCACAAAAAACCCAAAAACAGACATCAACAGCGGCTAGACCGACGGGCAACAGATGAAATCCATTCAGTGGCGATTTGTACACGTGCAGCCACTCTGGCGGTGCAAAAATCTTTAGCCAGGCGGCCAGCCCCACTGACGGCCACCCAGAAGACGTAGGTGTACGTGATAGACAGGCCGCCCACCCTCGGGCCCTTCATCCACAACCATCCGGAATCCACTGGCCAGGCCCAGGTGAGCAGCACGCTTCTTGCCAACAATCATTAAATGCCCAAGAAGCTGGAGAAGGAAGTACAAAACCATAAATAAAAAAAATAAACAAAGAAGGGAGCGGGCAGGGAGGGAAGGAACGAGAGCAGAGAACCACCCAGAGAAACCAGGTAGCCAATTCCTAGCAATTCAACCAGTGCGCTTCAAAGTACCGTCTGCCCGCCCGCCCGCCCGTCCACCCGCAACTGACGTTTTCCAAGCAAAGCTATAAAGAGCGACTCTGCGCTCTACCGGGGTGGGGTGTGTGTGTGTGTGGGGAAACAAGAGGGTAACGGACTACAAAACAGCCACAGAAGCCAAGTTTGTCTCCGGGTTAAAGCCCCCGTGATAGCTTCAGGCAAGACAAGCAATTCTGGTGGAAAATAAACTTTAGGCTGCCTTTTGCGTGGGTTTACAAAGTCTCTGAACCTGACTTTCGTCGCTCAAAGCGAAGCATCCAGCACCTCTCAACCAGCTTTGCCCTTCCTCGCCCCTGACCTGCCAAAAACCCCCAAGCCCTCTTCTCCGTATCAGAAGAAGTACTACTACTCTCGCTTCTAAACCACGACAACAGGCACCAGACTGCGCTCCAAATAAACACCGCCGCGTTCTGCACCGGAAGTACGTGCCCAGGGCTGAGCATTGCTTTATATCACTCCTTTTAGTCAAAAAGCTCAACTCCGTTACAAGCTAGAGGCAAAAGATTATAGCGCCAGAAAGCCCACAGTAGCCTACTGTGCCCTATCGAGAGGAAAAGGGGGGGAATGGGAAAGAGCCTAGGAAATTCGGAACCAATTACAGGTACAGTTTAGCGTACAGAAAGCTTCCACGGCACTCACGGATTCACCAGAATCTTCGGCTTCAGAAAACCTGGTAATTGGCTCCTTCGGCACGACTAGGAAAAGCATCGGAGCTCGCGGTGAAGGATCACAGGACGCAAGGCACTGGAGGAAGAGCAAACAGTGAAAACGCTGAGGTTTTTCCTTACGCGATACTAATACTTTCTATACACAGAATACAACATATTTACAGAGCCCCCTCCAGAAGTGGGATTCGGCACGCAAGGCGACGGGGGCAAGGAGACGGGCCAGTACTTCAGATTAGCGACCTGCGGTATGCTGTCATTTGGGTCGATCGTTTCCTAAGCGGTTTTCCTATTCGATGGGGTCCACGCCGAGGCAGGAGACAAATGGCTTAACTGAATCGGCAAAGAACTTGGTGAAGTGGAAGATGAGCGGCCATCCATTTCCCATGCTACAGGGAGCTCAAGTACTGAACAAAAGCATAATCACAGGAAGCCTGCCAGCGCATAGTACGAGTCTGTCTTCTGTACCGCGCATAAACCCTACCTTCAGAAGCAGAAGACATCCCTAACTGCTAGTCCTCAGCATTTCAATAACAACACGATACGGGACACAGCCTTAAAGTTAACGTCGCATAGGTAACGGCTGCATTTCCTTCCCCACAGTCTAAGCGGCTCACTCCAGTTCCTAGCGCGTTGTGGTGCGCCAGCACCCGTGAACCTTGCAAGCACGCTCTTGGCACGGTCCCACTTCACCACAGAAACAAGATCCGGGAAGCTTTTGCAGCCTGCGGGATGACCGGCTTCTAGATTTTTTTCAAGAAAGATAAGAAAAGCTGCAATTCTTTGCTTTAACAATCCAGTTTGGGGGTTCAGAACCAAAGCCTAGCACAGCAGAGCTGTGAAATCCCTATAATGCTATTACGAGGCACATCAAGACCTGCCTTTCTCCTAGGCAGGACCAACTCATTACGGTCAGTACTCAGACGTTCACTGCTGACATACATAGGTCAGTACTCAGACGTTCACTGCTGACATACATACGTACGCACAGCCGGAATCCCCGAGGAGACTGACTGCGTGCGCTTTATCCAAGGTTTCAGGACTATCGCCCTACGCGCGGCAGGACCACTCCCATCCCTCGGCAGCAAACTCTGCACGACTTGCAGCGCCAAAGGGATATCACGCGGCAAGCGCCTGCGGCTGCCACCAAGCGCGTTACCGTCAGAGGCCCTCCTCTGCACGCGCACGTGGACACGGTGGGGCTGGGAAGCGAGGCGAGCCGGACAGCACCGGCAACCCAGTACGCGCCGCGGCAGCCGAGGGAGGGGGCACAGAAGCAGCGCGATGTTTATGGGATGGTGCAGCAGAGCGCGCCACAACCCAGAGAGGCCCCGTCCGCCCCCTGCCCCGTCCCTCCACCCACCCGCAGCAACGCCGCCACCCGCCCTGCCGCGCTGCCGGGCACCGCGCAACGGGTCCGGCTCAGGGTGCCTGCGAGCGCGGGGGGGAGGGGGGGAGGGAGGGGGGAAGGAAGGGGGAAGGAAGGGGGAAGGAAGGGGGAAGGAAGGGGGAAGGGAAGCGAAGCGACGAGGAACCGCGCACAGAGCAAAGCCGCGGCTACCTCCTCGTCCTCGTAGGTGACGTTGGCGGGGAAGCGCCTTGCCGATGATCTTTCCGAAGGCAGCAGTGGCGCCACCGGGCCGGGCGGCCCGCGCTCCAATAACCTCGTCAGCCACGACAGCGCCCGTAGTCGCCCCCGCGCTTCCGCCACTCGGCCAGCCCCTCCGCGGCGCCCATTGGGCCGCCAGATCGCCGCCGGCCGATCCCGCGTCTCGATTGGCTGGCTCGCCTGTCGTTTTCGCTTGTCGCCGCCCCCTCGCCGGGTCCGCCCTCGTCGACCGGGTGCTTACCGGGGCTCAGGGAGTTTGCGTGCCCTCGGGGCGCGGAGGGATCCGACCTGGGGGTGGAGGGAGAAGACGTTGGGCGAGCCCGCGGAGGCAGCTGTGCCGCGTAGTGCTGCGACCCTGCGGGCGGGCAACGAGGTCCCACAAGAGGCTGTTGTCGCGAGAAGTACCGTTTCTTGTTTCTTATTACCGCATCGAGCCCACCCCAGGCGGGCTTGTGGCTTTTTGGTGCTGCTCCCTCCAGTCAAATGGCTGCTTTTTCACTAAAAGGAGTGATATAAAGCAATGCTCAGCCCCGGGCATGTACTTCCGGTGCAGAACGCAGCGGTGTTTTGGAGCGCACTCTGATGCCTGTTGTCGTGGTTTAGAAGCGAGAGTAGTAGTACTTCTTCTGATACGGAGAAGAGGGCTTGGGGGGGTTTGGCAGGTCAGGGGCGAGGAAGGGCAAAGCTGGTTGAGAGGTGCTGGATGCTTCGCTTTGAGCTAATAAAGATTTAGCACGGGGATATCCCCTCCGTCTTGTGCGCCTTACTGAGGGAAACAGTTCTGCAAGTTAAAAGGGTGTCTCCGCGGAGTGTAACTACGGGGAATGTTTCCGTCTGTTAACAGCGTTCCATAGATGGGCAATGATTTACCCGGTCGTTTGAAGCCTGACGCAGGAGCTCCAGTTCTTTGTCACTTTTAGTGCCAAGTGAGAAAAAGCGGAGCCTAGATCCTTTTTCTCACAGGAGCCTCTTATTGCTCAGAAAGAAGGCTTTTTCTCTTGAATCTCTCCCCGCGCCCCACCCCCACCCCAAGGGGACTGGATCCCCAGATATTTCCCAACTTTCCTGCCTCCAAAGCGTCCTGTTCCTACCCCAGTCACTATCGTTCTTTAAACCACCAACCCCCTTCAACTTTGACACGGGGGAAGCTGCCTTTTAGGCTTTGTGAAGGGCTGACCTTGGCCGGCTGCCCAGGGGCTCTCTCACTGCCCCTCCTCAACAGGGCAGGGGGAGAAAACAGGATGAAAAGGTTCCTTCGGGAAACATCCACCTGCCGGATCCCCGGGCAGCAAGGCAATACCGGCCCCGGCCAGCCTTTTGCCCTTCCTTAACTATGCTTTCACAGGGGCGCCGCCAGCTTCGCTTTGCTGCTCAGCTTTGGCCTGCGGTGAGTCCGGTGCCTAGCTAGCTGGCTGGAACCAGCTGTGCCCGCCACAGGGCAGACCCTGGCCTCTTCTCACAGAGGCCACCCCTGCAGGCCGCACCTGGGGCGCCGTGTCCGGTTCTGGTCCCCACAATTCCAAAAAAGACGCAGACAGACCGCAGAGGGTCCCAAGGAGGGCCACGAAGACGATCAAAGGGCTGGAGAGCCTGCCCTGGGAGGAAAGACTGAAGGAGTTGGGTCTTTTCTCCCTTGGAGAAGAGAAGGCTCAGGGGAGACCTCATCGCAGTATTCCAGTGCTTAAAGGGTGGCTACAAAGAGGACGGAGGCTCTCTCTTCACAAGGAGCCACGCAGACAAGACAAGAGGCAACAAGTACAAGTTGCACCAGGAGAGAGGCTTCGCCCCAAAACAAGACAGAGGTTTTTTGGTTTGTGTGTTTTCTTGGTTGGGGGTGTGTGTGCGCGTGTATGCGCGTGTGCGTGTCTGTGTGTGTGTGTTGGGTTTAACAGCGAAAACAGTCATCCACTGGAACAGCCCCCCCAGGGCTGCGGCAGAGTCCCCATCGCCGGAGGTTTTTGAGATGCAATCGGACAGGGGGCTAGACGATCTCATCTAGGCTCCCTTGCCCACAACAGGTTGGACCAGCTGATCTGTTGAGGTCCCTTCCCACCTGGGCTGCTCCGATTCTTCAGCGGACCCCTGCTGAATAACCCTTTGCGCTCTCTGGTTTGGAGCAACGTGTCGGCAACCTTGCCTGCGAGGCGAGACGTACATTCCGCCGGGCGCCACAGACTTCTAAAACCTGTGGTAATCACCCAGTCTCTCTGAACATACCTTAGCTTCTTCAAGATTCCCCCGCCCCCAGAAGCGGGACCACCACCTAGATACCTTAGGGAGCTTACGCAGACAGCACAATAGAGGTTACCTAGCTCAATCCTTCAGTAAGCAAACACTGCACCGGTGCAGTTTCAAGGAAACATCATCATATGTCACTTTCCATCCACTTCAGGTAAATCATTTCCATCTCCTCCCCGGGGAGATTAAATAAAGGGTTACTTACCAAACTTCACCTGATCGCTTGGGGATATAGAAGAGATGAAGACGCCTTCCAGTGGGCGTCTCGGATGCCTCAGTAACATGCTGTTCAAGGGCCACGAAGGATCGCCCTGCTTTCCCGTGCCCATCTCCCTTTTGTAACAGCCGTTAAAGAAAGATGAAGTTTGCCATCTCCCCGCGATGTAGTTTTGGCTTGGATGGAGGTAACTTTCCCCATAGCAGCCCTCATAGTGCTGTGCTTTGTAGTTGTAGCTAGGAGGGTGTTGAGAGCACAGCGATGTTTTGGCTACTGCTGAGCAGTGCTCCCCACGGCATGGAGGCTGCCTCTCCAACCACCCCCACCCCCACAGCCCAGTAAGCTGGGGGTGGGCAAGAGGTTGGGAGGGGACAGAGCCAGGACAGCTGACCCAAACTGACAAGGGAGAGATTCCACTGTGCTATGGAAGCACCACAGCTGCCATTCAGGCCGATTGTTTTCTCCCTCCTCACCAGAAAAGGGAGATCAACGGGGCCTTATCATATCACACAGCCGTTGCAGAAGTGCTCCAATGGGAGTTGGATGCTTCCGACACGTTGCACTGTGCCAAAGCCACCCTCGTATGGCACGCCTGTAGCGTCACATACAGTAGTCTCTAAAGTTTTAGCAGCAGCCTACGCTGGCTCTACGTACGTTTGCGTCCCGCCTCCCAAAAGCTAAGAGTTGGCTTCCTACAAGACGCAGGAGACTGCTAAGCGCTTCCAGCGTCACGCTTCAAGCGACTGGGCAAATCATTGCCCATCTATAGAACGCTGTTAACAGACCGAAACATTCCACATACTTACGCTCTGGGGAGACACCGTTTTAACTTGCAGAACCGTTTCCCTCAGTAAGACGCACAAGACAGAGATGATATCCCCATGTTAAATCTTTATTGTGCAACTGCTGCTCAAAGCTTTTACTACCTTCCACAGACACACGCCACAAAAAACCCAAAAACAGACATCAACAGCGGCTAGACCGACGGGCAACAGATGAAATCCATTCAGTGGCGATTTGTACACGTGCAGCCACTCTGGCGGTGCAAAAATCTTTAGCCAGGCGGCCAGCCCCACTGACGGCCACCCAGAAGACGTAGGTGTACGTGATAGACAGGCCGCCCACCCTCGGGCCCTTCATCCACAACCATCCGGAATCCACTGGCCAGGCCCAGGTGAGCAGCACGCTTCTTGCCAACAATCATTAAATGCCCAAGAAGCTGGAGAAGGAAGTACAAAACCATAAATAAAAAAAATAAACAAAGAAGGGAGCGGGCAGGGAGGGAAGGAACGAGAGCAGAGAACCACCCAGAGAAACCAGGTAGCCAATTCCTAGCAATTCAACCAGTGCGCTTCAAAGTACCGTCTGCCCGCCCGCCCGCCCGTCCACCCGCAACTGACGTTTTCCAAGCAAAGCTATAAAGAGCGACTCTGCGCTCTACCGGGGTGGGGGGTGTGTGTGTGTGGGGAAACAAGAGGGTAACGGACTACAAAACAGCCACAGAAGCCAAGTTTGTCTCCGGGTTAAAGCCCCCGTGATAGCTTCAGGCAAGACAAGCAATTCTGGTGGAAAATAAACTTTAGGCTGCCTTTTGCGTGGGTTTACAAAGTCTCTGAACCTGACTTTCGTCGCTCAAAGCGAAGCATCCAGCACCTCTCAACCAGCTTTGCCCTTCCTCGCCCCTGACCTGCCAAAAACCCCCAAGCCCTCTTCTCCGTATCAGAAGAAGTACTACTACTCTCGCTTCTAAACCACGACAACAGGCACCAGACTGCGCTCCAAAAAAACACCGCCGCGTTCTGCACCGGAAGTACGTGCCCAGGGCTGAGCATTGCTTTATATCACTCCTTTTAGTCAAAAAGCTCAACTCCGTTACAAGCTAGAGGCAAAAGATTATAGCGCCAGAAAGCCCACAGTAGCCTACTGTGCCCTATCGAGAGGAAAAGGGGGGGAATGGGAAAGAGCCTAGGAAATTCGGAACCAATTACAGGTACAGTTTAGCGTACAGAAAGCTTCCACGGCACTCACGGATTCACCAGAATCTTCGGCTTCAGAAAACCTGGTAATTGGCTCCTTCGGCACGACTAGGAAAAGCATCGGAGCTCGCGGTGAAGGATCACAGGACGCAAGGCACTGGAGGAAGAGCAAACAGTGAAAACGCTGAGGTTTTTCCTTACGCGATACTAATACTTTCTATACACAGAATACAACATATTTACAGAGCCCCCTCCAGAAGTGGGATTCGGCACGCAAGGCGACGGGGGCAAGGAGACGGGCCAGTACTTCAGATTAGCGACCTGCGGTATGCTGTCATTTGGGTCGATCGTTTCCTAAGCGGTTTTCCTATTCGATGGGGTCCACGCCGAGGCAGGAGACAAATGGCTTAACTGAATCGGCAAAGAACTTGGTGAAGTGGAAGATGAGCGGCCATCCATTTCCCATGCTACAGGGAGCTCAAGTACTGAACAAAAGCATAATCACAGGAAGCCTGCCAGCGCATAGTACGAGTCTGTCTTCTGTACCGCGCATAAACCCTACCTTCAGAAGCAGAAGACATCCCTAACTGCTAGTCCTCAGCATTTCAATAACAACACGATACGGGACACAGCCTTAAAGTTAACGTCGCGTAGGTAACGGCTGCATTTCCTTCCCCACAGTCTAAGCGGCTCACTCCAGTTCCTAGCGCGTTGTGGTGCGCCAGCACCCGTGAACCTTGCAAGCACGCTCTTGGCACGGTCCCACTTCACCACAGAAACAAGATCCGGGAAGCTTTTGCAGCCTGCGGGATGACCGGCTTCTAGATTTTTTTCAAGAAAGATAAGAAAAGCTGCAATTCTTTGCTTTAACAATCCAGTTTGGGGGTTCAGAACTAAAGCCTAGCACAGCAGAGCTGTGAAATCCCTATAATGCTATTACGAGGCACATCAAGACCTGCCTTTCTCCTAGGCAGGACCAACTCGTTACGGTCAGTACTCAGACGTTCACTGCTGACATACATACGTACGCACAGCCGGAATCCCCGAGGAGACTGACTGCGTGCGCTTTATCCAAGGTTTCAGGACTATCGCCCTACGCGCGGCAGGACCACTCCCATCCCTCGGCAGCAAACTCTGCACGACTTGCAGCGCCAAAGGGATATCACGCGGCAAGCGCCTGCGGCTGCCACCAAGCGCGTTACCGTCAGAGGCCCTCCTCTGCACGCGCACGTGGACACGGTGGGGCTGGGAAGCGAGGCGAGCCGGACAGCACCGGCAACCCAGTACGCGCCGCGGCAGCCGAGGGAGGGGGCACAGAAGCAGCGCGATGTTTATGGGATGGTGCAGCAGAGCGCGCCACAACCCAGAGAGGCCCCGTCCGCCCCCTGCCCCGTCCCTCCACCCACCCGCAGCAACGCCGCCACCCGCCCTGCCGCGCTGCCGGGCACCGCGCAACGGGTCCGGCTCAGGGTGCCTGCGAGCGCGGGGGGGAGGGGGGAGGGAGGGGGGAAGGAAGGGGGAAGGGAAGCGAAGCGACGAGGAACCGCGCACAGAGCAAAGCCGCGGCTACCTCCTCGTCCTCGTAGGTGACGTTGGCGGGGAAGCGCCTTGCCGATGATCTTTCCGAAGGCAGCAGTGGCGCCACCGGGCCGGGCGGCCCGCGCTCCAATAACCTCGTCAGCCACGACAGCGCCCGTAGTCGCCCCCGCGCTTCCGCCACTCGGCCAGCCCCTCCGCGGCGCCCATTGGGCCGCCAGATCGCCGCCGGCCGATCCCGCGTCTCGATTGGCTGGCTCGCCTGTCGTTTTCGCTTGTCACCGCCCCCTCGCCGGGTCCGCCCTCGTCGACCGGGTGCTTACCGGGGCTCAGGGAGTTTGCGTGCCCTCGGGGCGCGGAGGGATCCGACCTGGGGGTGGAGGGAGAAGACGTTGGGCGAGCCCGCGGAGGCAGCTGTGCCGCGTAGTGCTGCGACCCTGCGGGCGGGCAACGAGGTCCCACAAGAGGCTGTTGTCGCGAGAAGTACCGTTTCTTGTTTCTTATTACCGCATCGAGCCCACCCCAGGCGGGCTTGTGGCTTTTTGGTGCTGCTCCCTCCAGTCAAATGGCTGCTTTTTCACTAAAAGGAGTGATATAAAGCAATGCTCAGCCCCGGGCATGTACTTCCGGTGCAGAACGCAGCGGTGTTTTGGAGCGCACTCTGATGCCTGTTGTCGTGGTTTAGAAGCGAGAGTAGTAGTACTTCTTCTGATACGGAGAAGAGGGCTTGGGGGGGTTTGGCAGGTCAGGGGCGAGGAAGGGCAAAGCTGGTTGAGAGGTGCTGGATGCTTCGCTTTGAGCTAATAAAGATTTAGCACGGGGATATCCCCTCCGTCTTGTGCGCCTTACTGAGGGAAACAGTTCTGCAAGTTAAAAGGGTGTCTCCGCGGAGTGTAACTACGGGGAATGTTTCCGTCTGTTAACAGCGTTCCATAGATGGGCAATGATTTACCCGGTCGTTTGAAGCCTGACGCAGGAGCTCCAGTTCTTTGTCACTTTTAGTGCCAAGTGAGAAAAAGCGGAGCCTAGATCCTTTTTCTCACAGGAGCCTCTTATTGCTCAGAAAGAAGGCTTTTTCTCTTGAATCTCTCCCCGCGCCCCACCCCCACCCCAAGGGGACTGGATCCCCAGATATTTCCCAACTTTCCTGCCTCCAAAGCGTCCTGTTCCTACCCCAGTCACTATCGTTCTTTAAACCACCAACCCCCTTCAACTTTGACACGGGGGAAGCTGCCTTTTAGGCTTTGTGAAGGGCTGACCTTGGCCGGCTGCCCAGGGGCTCTCTCACTGCCCCTCCTCAACAGGGCAGGGGGAGAAAACAGGATGAAAAGGTTCCTTCGGGAAACATCCACCTGCCGGATCCCCGGGCAGCAAGGCAATACCGGCCCCGGCCAGCCTTTTGCCCTTCCTTAACTATGCTTTCACAGGGGCGCCGCCAGCTTCGCTTTGCTGCTCAGCTTTGGCCTGCGGTGAGTCCGGTGCCTAGCTAGCTGGCTGGAACCAGCTGTGCCCGCCACAGGGCAGACCCTGGCCTCTTCTCACAGAGGCCACCCCTGCAGGCCGCACCTGGGGCGCCGTGTCCGGTTCTGGTCCCCACAATTCCAAAAAAGACGCAGACAGACCGCAGAGGGTCCCAAGGAGGGCCACGAAGACGATCAAAGGGCTGGAGAGCCTGCCCTGGGAGGAAAGACTGAAGGAGTTGGGTCTTTTCTCCCTTGGAGAAGAGAAGGCTCAGGGGAGACCTCATCGCAGTATTCCAGTGCTTAAAGGGTGGCTACAAAGAGGACGGAGGCTCTCTCTTCACAAGGAGCCACGCAGACAAGACAAGAGGCAACAAGTACAAGTTGCACCAGGAGAGAGGCTTCGCCCCAAAACAAGACAGAGGTTTTTTGGTTTGTGTGTTTTCTTGGTTGGGGGTGTGTGTGCGCGTGTATGCGCGTGTGCGTGTCTGTGTGTGTGTGTTGGGTTTAACAGCGAAAACAGTCATCCACTGGAACAGCCCCCCCAGGGCTGCGGCAGAGTCCCCATCGCCGGAGGTTTTTGAGATGCAATCGGACAGGGGGCTAGACGATCTCATCTAGGCTCCCTTGCCCACAACAGGTTGGACCAGCTGATCTGTTGAGGTCCCTTCCCACCTGGGCTGCTCCGATTCTTCAGCGGACCCCTGCTGAATAACCCTTTGCGCTCTCTGGTTTGGAGCAACGTGTCGGCAACCTTGCCTGCGAGGCGAGACGTACATTCCGCCGGGCGCCACAGACTTCTAAAACCTGTGGTAATCACCCAGTCTCTCTGAACATACCTTAGCTTCTTCAAGATTCCCCCGCCCCCAGAAGCGGGACCACCACCTAGATACCTTAGGGAGCTTACGCAGACAGCACAATAGAGGTTACCTAGCTCAATCCTTCAGTAAGCAAACACTGCACCGGTGCAGTTTCAAGGAAACATCATCGTATGTCACTTTCCATCCACTTCAGGTAAATCATTTCCATCTCCTCCCCGGGGAGATTAAATAAAGGGTTACTTACCAAACTTCACCTGATCGCTTGGGGATATAGAAGAGATGAAGACGCCTTCCAGTGGGCGTCTCGGATGCCTCAGTAACATGCTGTTCAAGGGCCACGAAGGATCGCCCTGCTTTCCCGTGCCCATCTCCCTTTTGTAACAGCCGTTAAAGAAAGATGAAGTTTGCCATCTCCCCGCGATGTAGTTTTGGCTTGGATGGAGGTAACTTTCCCCATAGCAGCCCTCATAGTGCTGTGCTTTGTAGTTGTAGCTAGGAGGGTGTTGAGAGCACAGCGATGTTTTGGCTACTGCTGAGCAGTGCTCCCCACGGCATGGAGGCTGCCTCTCCAACCACCCCCACCCCCACAGCCCAGTAAGCTGGGGGTGGGCAAGAGGTTGGGAGGGGACAGAGCCAGGACAGCTGACCCAAACTGACAAGGGAGAGATTCCACTGTGCTATGGAAGCACCACAGCTGCCATTCAGGCCGATTGTTTTCTCCCTCCTCACCAGAAAAGGGAGATCAACGGGGCCTTATCATATCACACAGCCGTTGCAGAAGTGCTCCAATGGGAGTTGGATGCTTCCGACACGTTGCACTGTGCCAAAGCCACCCTCGTATGGCACGCCTGTAGCGTCACATACAGTAGTCTCTAAAGTTTTAGCAGCAGCCTACGCTGGCTCTACGTACGTTTGCGTCCCGCCTCCCAAAAGCTAAGAGTTGGCTTCCTACAAGACGCAGGAGACTGCTAAGCGCTTCCAGCGTCACGCTTCAAGCGACTGGGCAAATCATTGCCCATCTATAGAACGCTGTTAACAGACCGAAACATTCCACATACTTACGCTCTGGGGAGACACCGTTTTAACTTGCAGAACCGTTTCCCTCAGTAAGACGCACAAGACAGAGATGATATCCCCATGTTAAATCTTTATTGTGCAACTGCTGCTCAAAGCTTTTACTACCTTCCACAGACACACGCCACAAAAAACCCAAAAACAGACATCAACAGCGGCTAGACCGACGGGCAACAGATGAAATCCATTCAGTGGCGATTTGTACACGTGCAGCCACTCTGGCGGTGCAAAAATCTTTAGCCAGGCGGCCAGCCCCACTGACGGCCACCCAGAAGACGTAGGTGTACGTGATAGACAGGCCGCCCACCCTCGGGCCCTTCATCCACAACCATCCGGAATCCACTGGCCAGGCCCAGGTGAGCAGCACGCTTCTTGCCAACAATCATTAAATGCCCAAGAAGCTGGAGAAGGAAGTACAAAACCATAAATAAAAAAAATAAACAAAGAAGGGAGCGGGCAGGGAGGGAAGGAACGAGAGCAGAGAACCACCCAGAGAAACCAGGTAGCCAATTCCTAGCAATTCAACCAGTGCGCTTCAAAGTACCGTCTGCCCGCCCGCCCGCCCGTCCACCCGCAACTGACGTTTTCCAAGCAAAGCTATAAAGAGCGACTCTGCGCTCTACCGGGGTGGGGGGGGTGTGTGTGTGGGGAAACAAGAGGGTAACGGACTACAAAACAGCCACAGAAGCCAAGTTTGTCTCCGGGTTAAAGCCCCCGTGATAGCTTCAGGCAAGACAAGCAATTCTGGTGGAAAATAAACTTTAGGCTGCCTTTTGCGTGGGTTTACAAAGTCTCTGAACCTGACTTTCGTCGCTCAAAGCGAAGCATCCAGCACCTCTCAACCAGCTTTGCCCTTCCTCGCCCCTGACCTGCCAAAAACCCCCAAGCCCTCTTCTCCGTATCAGAAGAAGTACTACTACTCTCGCTTCTAAACCACGACAACAGGCACCAGACTGCGCTCCAAAAAAACACCGCCGCGTTCTGCACCGGAAGTACGTGCCCAGGGCTGAGCATTGCTTTATATCACTCCTTTTAGTCAAAAAGCTCAACTCCGTTACAAGCTAGAGGCAAAAGATTATAGCGCCAGAAAGCCCACAGTAGCCTACTGTGCCCTATCGAGAGGAAAAGGGGGGGAATGGGAAAGAGCCTAGGAAATTCGGAACCAATTACAGGTACAGTTTAGCGTACAGAAAGCTTCCACGGCACTCACGGATTCACCAGAATCTTCGGCTTCAGAAAACCTGGTAATTGGCTCCTTCGGCACGACTAGGAAAAGCATCGGAGCTCGCGGTGAAGGATCACAGGACGCAAGGCACTGGAGGAAGAGCAAACAGTGAAAACGCTGAGGTTTTTCCTTACGCGATACTAATACTTTCTATACACAGAATACAACATATTTACAGAGCCCCCTCCAGAAGTGGGATTCGGCACGCAAGGCGACGGGGGCAAGGAGACGGGCCAGTACTTCAGATTAGCGACCTGCGGTATGCTGTCATTTGGGTCGATCGTTTCCTAAGCGGTTTTCCTATTCGATGGGGTCCACGCCGAGGCAGGAGACAAATGGCTTAACTGAATCGGCAAAGAACTTGGTGAAGTGGAAGATGAGCGGCCATCCATTTCCCATGCTACAGGGAGCTCAAGTACTGAACAAAAGCATAATCACAGGAAGCCTGCCAGCGCATAGTACGAGTCTGTCTTCTGTACCGCGCATAAACCCTACCTTCAGAAGCAGAAGACATCCCTAACTGCTAGTCCTCAGCATTTCAATAACAACACGATACGGGACACAGCCTTAAAGTTAACGTCGCGTAGGTAACGGCTGCATTTCCTTCCCCACAGTCTAAGCGGCTCACTCCAGTTCCTAGCGCGTTGTGGTGCGCCAGCACCCGTGAACCTTGCAAGCACGCTCTTGGCACGGTCCCACTTCACCACAGAAACAAGATCCGGGAAGCTTTTGCAGCCTGCGGGATGACCGGCTTCTAGATTTTTTTCAAGAAAGATAAGAAAAGCTGCAATTCTTTGCTTTAACAATCCAGTTTGGGGGTTCAGAACTAAAGCCTAGCACAGCAGAGCTGTGAAATCCCTATAATGCTATTACGAGGCACATCAAGACCTGCCTTTCTCCTAGGCAGGACCAACTCGTTACGGTCAGTACTCAGACGTTCACTGCTGACATACATACGTACGCACAGCCGGAATCCCCGAGGAGACTGACTGCGTGCGCTTTATCCAAGGTTTCAGGACTATCGCCCTACGCGCGGCAGGACCACTCCCATCCCTCGGCAGCAAACTCTGCACGACTTGCAGCGCCAAAGGGATATCACGCGGCAAGCGCCTGCGGCTGCCACCAAGCGCGTTACCGTCAGAGGCCCTCCTCTGCACGCGCACGTGGACACGGTGGGGCTGGGAAGCGAGGCGAGCCGGACAGCACCGGCAACCCAGTACGCGCCGCGGCAGCCGAGGGAGGGGGCACAGAAGCAGCGCGATGTTTATGGGATGGTGCAGCAGAGCGCGCCACAACCCAGAGAGGCCCCGTCCGCCCCCTGCCCCGTCCCTCCACCCACCCGCAGCAACGCCGCCACCCGCCCTGCCGCGCTGCCGGGCACCGCGCAACGGGTCCGGCTCAGGGTGCCTGCGAGCGCGGGGGGGAGGGGGGAGGGAGGGGGGAAGGAAGGGGGAAGGGAAGCGAAGCGACGAGGAACCGCGCACAGAGCAAAGCCGCGGCTACCTCCTCGTCCTCGTAGGTGACGTTGGCGGGGAAGCGCCTTGCCGATGATCTTTCCGAAGGCAGCAGTGGCGCCACCGGGCCGGGCGGCCCGCGCTCCAATAACCTCGTCAGCCACGACAGCGCCCGTAGTCGCCCCCGCGCTTCCGCCACTCGGCCAGCCCCTCCGCGGCGCCCATTGGGCCGCCAGATCGCCGCCGGCCGATCCCGCGTCTCGATTGGCTGGCTCGCCTGTCGTTTTCGCTTGTCGCCGCCCCCTCGCCGGGTCCGCCCTCGTCGACCGGGTGCTTACCGGGGCTCAGGGAGTTTGCGTGCCCTCGGGGCGCGGAGGGATCCGACCTGGGGGTGGAGGGAGAAGACGTTGGGCGAGCCCGCGGAGGCAGCTGTGCCGCGTAGTGCTGCGACCCTGCGGGCGGGCAACGAGGTCCCACAAGAGGCTGTTGTCGCGAGAAGTACCGTTTCTTGTTTCTTATTACCGCATCGAGCCCACCCCAGGCGGGCTTGTGGCTTTTTGGTGCTGCTCCCTCCAGTCAAATGGCTGCTTTTTCACTAAAAGGAGTGATATAAAGCAATGCTCAGCCCCGGGCATGTACTTCCGGTGCAGAACGCAGCGGTGTTTTGGAGCGCACTCTGATGCCTGTTGTCGTGGTTTAGAAGCGAGAGTAGTAGTACTTCTTCTGATACGGAGAAGAGGGCTTGGGGGGGTTTGGCAGGTCAGGGGCGAGGAAGGGCAAAGCTGGTTGAGAGGTGCTGGATGCTTCGCTTTGAGCTAATAAAGATTTAGCACGGGGATATCCCCTCCGTCTTGTGCGCCTTACTGAGGGAAACAGTTCTGCAAGTTAAAAGGGTGTCTCCGCGGAGTGTAACTACGGGGAATGTTTCCGTCTGTTAACAGCGTTCCATAGATGGGCAATGATTTACCCGGTCGTTTGAAGCCTGACGCAGGAGCTCCAGTTCTTTGTCACTTTTAGTGCCAAGTGAGAAAAAGCGGAGCCTAGATCCTTTTTCTCACAGGAGCCTCTTATTGCTCAGAAAGAAGGCTTTTTCTCTTGAATCTCTCCCCGCGCCCCACCCCCACCCCAAGGGGACTGGATCCCCAGATATTTCCCAACTTTCCTGCCTCCAAAGCGTCCTGTTCCTACCCCAGTCACTATCGTTCTTTAAACCACCAACCCCCTTCAACTTTGACACGGGGGAAGCTGCCTTTTAGGCTTTGTGAAGGGCTGACCTTGGCCGGCTGCCCAGGGGCTCTCTCACTGCCCCTCCTCAACAGGGCAGGGGGAGAAAACAGGATGAAAAGGTTCCTTCGGGAAACATCCACCTGCCGGATCCCCGGGCAGCAAGGCAATACCGGCCCCGGCCAGCCTTTTGCCCTTCCTTAACTATGCTTTCACAGGGGCGCCGCCAGCTTCGCTTTGCTGCTCAGCTTTGGCCTGCGGTGAGTCCGGTGCCTAGCTAGCTGGCTGGAACCAGCTGTGCCCGCCACAGGGCAGACCCTGGCCTCTTCTCACAGAGGCCACCCCTGCAGGCCGCACCTGGGGCGCCGTGTCCGGTTCTGGTCCCCACAATTCCAAAAAAGACGCAGACAGACCGCAGAGGGTCCCAAGGAGGGCCACGAAGACGATCAAAGGGCTGGAGAGCCTGCCCTGGGAGGAAAGACTGAAGGAGTTGGGTCTTTTCTCCCTTGGAGAAGAGAAGGCTCAGGGGAGACCTCATCGCAGTATTCCAGTGCTTAAAGGGTGGCTACAAAGAGGACGGAGGCTCTCTCTTCACAAGGAGCCACGCAGACAAGACAAGAGGCAACAAGTACAAGTTGCACCAGGAGAGAGGCTTCGCCCCAAAACAAGACAGAGGTTTTTTGGTTTGTGTGTTTTCTTGGTTGGGGGTGTGTGTGCGCGTGTATGCGCGTGTGCGTGTCTGTGTGTGTGTGTTGGGTTTAACAGCGAAAACAGTCATCCACTGGAACAGCCCCCCCAGGGCTGCGGCAGAGTCCCCATCGCCGGAGGTTTTTGAGATGCAATCGGACAGGGGGCTAGACGATCTCATCTAGGCTCCCTTGCCCACAACAGGTTGGACCAGCTGATCTGTTGAGGTCCCTTCCCACCTGGGCTGCTCCGATTCTTCAGCGGACCCCTGCTGAATAACCCTTTGCGCTCTCTGGTTTGGAGCAACGTGTCGGCAACCTTGCCTGCGAGGCGAGACGTACATTCCGCCGGGCGCCACAGACTTCTAAAACCTGTGGTAATCACCCAGTCTCTCTGAACATACCTTAGCTTCTTCAAGATTCCCCCGCCCCCAGAAGCGGGACCACCACCTAGATACCTTAGGGAGCTTACGCAGACAGCACAATAGAGGTTACCTAGCTCAATCCTTCAGTAAGCAAACACTGCACCGGTGCAGTTTCAAGGAAACATCATCATATGTCACTTTCCATCCACTTCAGGTAAATCATTTCCATCTCCTCCCCGGGGAGATTAAATAAAGGGTTACTTACCAAACTTCACCTGATCGCTTGGGGATATAGAAGAGATGAAGACGCCTTCCAGTGGGCGTCTCGGATGCCTCAGTAACATGCTGTTCAAGGGCCACGAAGGATCGCCCTGCTTTCCCGTGCCCATCTCCCTTTTGTAACAGCCGTTAAAGAAAGATGAAGTTTGCCATCTCCCCGCGATGTAGTTTTGGCTTGGATGGAGGTAACTTTCCCCATAGCAGCCCTCATAGTGCTGTGCTTTGTAGTTGTAGCTAGGAGGGTGTTGAGAGCACAGCGATGTTTTGGCTACTGCTGAGCAGTGCTCCCCACGGCATGGAGGCTGCCTCTCCAACCACCCCCACCCCCACAGCCCAGTAAGCTGGGGGTGGGCAAGAGGTTGGGAGAGGACAGAGCCAGGACAGCTGACCCAAACTGACAAGGGAGAGATTCCACTGTGCTATGGAAGCACCACAGCTGCCATTCAGGCCGATTGTTTTCTCCCTCCTCACCAGAAAAGGGAGATCAACGGGGCCTTATCATATCACACAGCCGTTGCAGAAGTGCTCCAATGGGAGTTGGATGCTTCCGACACGTTGCACTGTGCCAAAGCCACCCTCGTATGGCACGCCTGTAGCGTCACATACAGTAGTCTCTAAAGTTTTAGCAGCAGCCTACGCTGGCTCTACGTACGTTTGCGTCCCGCCTCCCAAAAGCTAAGAGTTGGCTTCCTACAAGACGCAGGAGACTGCTAAGCGCTTCCAGCGTCACGCTTCAAGCGACTGGGCAAATCATTGCCCATCTATAGAACGCTGTTAACAGACCGAAACATTCCACATACTTACGCTCTGGGGAGACACCGTTTTAACTTGCAGAACCGTTTCCCTCAGTAAGACGCACAAGACAGAGATGATATCCCCATGTTAAATCTTTATTGTGCAACTGCTGCTCAAAGCTTTTACTACCTTCCACAGACACACGCCACAAAAAACCCAAAAACAGACATCAACAGCGGCTAGACCGACGGGCAACAGATGAAATCCATTCAGTGGCGATTTGTACACGTGCAGCCACTCTGGCGGTGCAAAAATCTTTAGCCAGGCGGCCAGCCCCACTGACGGCCACCCAGAAGACGTAGGTGTACGTGATAGACAGGCCGCCCACCCTCGGGCCCTTCATCCACAACCATCCGGAATCCACTGGCCAGGCCCAGGTGAGCAGCACGCTTCTTGCCAACAATCATTAAATGCCCAAGAAGCTGGAGAAGGAAGTACAAAACCATAAATAAAAAAAATAAACAAAGAAGGGAGCGGGCAGGGAGGGAAGGAACGAGAGCAGAGAACCACCCAGAGAAACCAGGTAGCCAATTCCTAGCAATTCAACCAGTGCGCTTCAAAGTACCGTCTGCCCGCCCGCCCGCCCGTCCACCCGCAACTGACGTTTTCCAAGCAAAGCTATAAAGAGCGACTCTGCGCTCTACCGGGGTGGGGTGTGTGTGTGTGTGGGGAAACAAGAGGGTAACGGACTACAAAACAGCCACAGAAGCCAAGTTTGTCTCCGGGTTAAAGCCCCCGTGATAGCTTCAGGCAAGACAAGCAATTCTGGTGGAAAATAAACTTTAGGCTGCCTTTTGCGTGGGTTTACAAAGTCTCTGAACCTGACTTTCGTCGCTCAAAGCGAAGCATCCAGCACCTCTCAACCAGCTTTGCCCTTCCTCGCCCCTGACCTGCCAAAAACCCCCAAGCCCTCTTCTCCGTATCAGAAGAAGTACTACTACTCTCGCTTCTAAACCACGACAACAGGCACCAGACTGCGCTCCAAATAAACACCGCCGCGTTCTGCACCGGAAGTACGTGCCCAGGGCTGAGCATTGCTTTATATCACTCCTTTTAGTCAAAAAGCTCAACTCCGTTACAAGCTAGAGGCAAAAGATTATAGCGCCAGAAAGCCCACAGTAGCCTACTGTGCCCTATCGAGAGGAAAAGGGGGGGAATGGGAAAGAGCCTAGGAAATTCGGAACCAATTACAGGTACAGTTTAGCGTACAGAAAGCTTCCACGGCACTCACGGATTCACCAGAATCTTCGGCTTCAGAAAACCTGGTAATTGGCTCCTTCGGCACGACTAGGAAAAGCATCGGAGCTCGCGGTGAAGGATCACAGGACGCAAGGCACTGGAGGAAGAGCAAACAGTGAAAACGCTGAGGTTTTTCCTTACGCGATACTAATACTTTCTATACACAGAATACAACATATTTACAGAGCCCCCTCCAGAAGTGGGATTCGGCACGCAAGGCGACGGGGGCAAGGAGACGGGCCAGTACTTCAGATTAGCGACCTGCGGTATGCTGTCATTTGGGTCGATCGTTTCCTAAGCGGTTTTCCTATTCGATGGGGTCCACGCCGAGGCAGGAGACAAATGGCTTAACTGAATCGGCAAAGAACTTGGTGAAGTGGAAGATGAGCGGCCATCCATTTCCCATGCTACAGGGAGCTCAAGTACTGAACAAAAGCATAATCACAGGAAGCCTGCCAGCGCATAGTACGAGTCTGTCTTCTGTACCGCGCATAAACCCTACCTTCAGAAGCAGAAGACATCCCTAACTGCTAGTCCTCAGCATTTCAATAACAACACGATACGGGACACAGCCTTAAAGTTAACGTCGCATAGGTAACGGCTGCATTTCCTTCCCCACAGTCTAAGCGGCTCACTCCAGTTCCTAGCGCGTTGTGGTGCGCCAGCACCCGTGAACCTTGCAAGCACGCTCTTGGCACGGTCCCACTTCACCACAGAAACAAGATCCGGGAAGCTTTTGCAGCCTGCGGGATGACCGGCTTCTAGATTTTTTTCAAGAAAGATAAGAAAAGCTGCAATTCTTTGCTTTAACAATCCAGTTTGGGGGTTCAGAACCAAAGCCTAGCACAGCAGAGCTGTGAAATCCCTATAATGCTATTACGAGGCACATCAAGACCTGCCTTTCTCCTAGGCAGGACCAACTCATTACGGTCAGTACTCAGACGTTCACTGCTGACATACATAGGTCAGTACTCAGACGTTCACTGCTGACATACATACGTACGCACAGCCGGAATCCCCGAGGAGACTGACTGCGTGCGCTTTATCCAAGGTTTCAGGACTATCGCCCTACGCGCGGCAGGACCACTCCCATCCCTCGGCAGCAAACTCTGCACGACTTGCAGCGCCAAAGGGATATCACGCGGCAAGCGCCTGCGGCTGCCACCAAGCGCGTTACCGTCAGAGGCCCTCCTCTGCACGCGCACGTGGACACGGTGGGGCTGGGAAGCGAGGCGAGCCGGACAGCACCGGCAACCCAGTACGCGCCGCGGCAGCCGAGGGAGGGGGCACAGAAGCAGCGCGATGTTTATGGGATGGTGCAGCAGAGCGCGCCACAACCCAGAGAGGCCCCGTCCGCCCCCTGCCCCGTCCCTCCACCCACCCGCAGCAACGCCGCCACCCGCCCTGCCGCGCTGCCGGGCACCGCGCAACGGGTCCGGCTCAGGGTGCCTGCGAGCGCGGGGGGGAGGGGGGAGGGAGGGGGGAAGGAAGGGGGAAGGAAGGGGGAAGGAAGGGGGAAGGAAGGGGGAAGGAAGGGGGAAGGAAGGGGGAAGGGAAGCGAAGCGACGAGGAACCGCGCACAGAGCAAAGCCGCGGCTACCTCCTCGTCCTCGTAGGTGACGTTGGCGGGGAAGCGCCTTGCCGATGATCTTTCCGAAGGCAGCAGTGGCGCCACCGGGCC
This sequence comes from Falco cherrug, assembly GCF_023634085.1. Lineage (NCBI taxonomy): Eukaryota > Metazoa > Chordata > Aves > Falconiformes > Falconidae > Falco > Falco cherrug. The sequence continues at coordinate 2,064,027 of NW_026599288.1, read as the reverse complement.
GGGCGGCCCGCGCTCCAATAACCTCGTCAGCCACGACAGCGCCCGTAGTCGCCCCCGCGCTTCCGCCACTCGGCCAGCCCCTCCGCGGCGCCCATTGGGCCGCCAGATCGCCGCCGGCCGATCCCGCGTCTCGATTGGCTGGCTCGCCTGTCGTTTTCGCTTGTCGCCGCCCCCTCGCCGGGTCCGCCCTCGTCGACCGGGTGCTTACCGGGGCTCAGGGAGTTTGCGTGCCCTCGGGGCGCGGAGGGATCCGACCTGGGGGTGGAGGGAGAAGACGTTGGGCGAGCCCGCGGAGGCAGCTGTGCCGCGTAGTGCTGCGACCCTGCGGGCGGGCAACGAGGTCCCACAAGAGGCTGTTGTCGCGAGAAGTACCGTTTCTTGTTTCTTATTACCGCATCGAGCCCACCCCAGGCGGGCTTGTGGCTTTTTGGTGCTGCTCCCTCCAGTCAAATGGCTGCTTTTTCACTAAAAGGAGTGATATAAAGCAATGCTCAGCCCCGGGCATGTACTTCCGGTGCAGAACGCAGCGGTGTTTTGGAGCGCACTCTGATGCCTGTTGTCGTGGTTTAGAAGCGAGAGTAGTAGTACTTCTTCTGATACGGAGAAGAGGGCTTGGGGGGGTTTGGCAGGTCAGGGGCGAGGAAGGGCAAAGCTGGTTGAGAGGTGCTGGATGCTTCGCTTTGAGCTAATAAAGATTTAGCACGGGGATATCCCCTCCGTCTTGTGCGCCTTACTGAGGGAAACAGTTCTGCAAGTTAAAAGGGTGTCTCCGCGGAGTGTAACTACGGGGAATGTTTCCGTCTGTTAACAGCGTTCCATAGATGGGCAATGATTTACCCGGTCGTTTGAAGCCTGACGCAGGAGCTCCAGTTCTTTGTCACTTTTAGTGCCAAGTGAGAAAAAGCGGAGCCTAGATCCTTTTTCTCACAGGAGCCTCTTATTGCTCAGAAAGAAGGCTTTTTCTCTTGAATCTCTCCCCGCGCCCCACCCCCACCCCAAGGGGACTGGATCCCCAGATATTTCCCAACTTTCCTGCCTCCAAAGCGTCCTGTTCCTACCCCAGTCACTATCGTTCTTTAAACCACCAACCCCCTTCAACTTTGACACGGGGGAAGCTGCCTTTTAGGCTTTGTGAAGGGCTGACCTTGGCCGGCTGCCCAGGGGCTCTCTCACTGCCCCTCCTCAACAGGGCAGGGGGAGAAAACAGGATGAAAAGGTTCCTTCGGGAAACATCCACCTGCCGGATCCCCGGGCAGCAAGGCAATACCGGCCCCGGCCAGCCTTTTGCCCTTCCTTAACTATGCTTTCACAGGGGCGCCGCCAGCTTCGCTTTGCTGCTCAGCTTTGGCCTGCGGTGAGTCCGGTGCCTAGCTAGCTGGCTGGAACCAGCTGTGCCCGCCACAGGGCAGACCCTGGCCTCTTCTCACAGAGGCCACCCCTGCAGGCCGCACCTGGGGCGCCGTGTCCGGTTCTGGTCCCCACAATTCCAAAAAAGACGCAGACAGACCGCAGAGGGTCCCAAGGAGGGCCACGAAGACGATCAAAGGGCTGGAGAGCCTGCCCTGGGAGGAAAGACTGAAGGAGTTGGGTCTTTTCTCCCTTGGAGAAGAGAAGGCTCAGGGGAGACCTCATCGCAGTATTCCAGTGCTTAAAGGGTGGCTACAAAGAGGACGGAGGCTCTCTCTTCACAAGGAGCCACGCAGACAAGACAAGAGGCAACAAGTACAAGTTGCACCAGGAGAGAGGCTTCGCCCCAAAACAAGACAGAGGTTTTTTGGTTTGTGTGTTTTCTTGGTTGGGGGTGTGTGTGCGCGTGTATGCGCGTGTGCGTGTCTGTGTGTGTGTGTTGGGTTTAACAGCGAAAACAGTCATCCACTGGAACAGCCCCCCCAGGGCTGCGGCAGAGTCCCCATCGCCGGAGGTTTTTGAGATGCAATCGGACAGGGGGCTAGACGATCTCATCTAGGCTCCCTTGCCCACAACAGGTTGGACCAGCTGATCTGTTGAGGTCCCTTCCCACCTGGGCTGCTCCGATTCTTCAGCGGACCCCTGCTGAATAACCCTTTGCGCTCTCTGGTTTGGAGCAACGTGTCGGCAACCTTGCCTGCGAGGCGAGACGTACATTCCGCCGGGCGCCACAGACTTCTAAAACCTGTGGTAATCACCCAGTCTCTCTGAACATACCTTAGCTTCTTCAAGATTCCCCCGCCCCCAGAAGCGGGACCACCACCTAGATACCTTAGGGAGCTTACGCAGACAGCACAATAGAGGTTACCTAGCTCAATCCTTCAGTAAGCAAACACTGCACCGGTGCAGTTTCAAGGAAACATCATCATATGTCACTTTCCATCCACTTCAGGTAAATCATTTCCATCTCCTCCCCGGGGAGATTAAATAAAGGGTTACTTACCAAACTTCACCTGATCGCTTGGGGATATAGAAGAGATGAAGACGCCTTCCAGTGGGCGTCTCGGATGCCTCAGTAACATGCTGTTCAAGGGCCACGAAGGATCGCCCTGCTTTCCCGTGCCCATCTCCCTTTTGTAACAGCCGTTAAAGAAAGATGAAGTTTGCCATCTCCCCGCGATGTAGTTTTGGCTTGGATGGAGGTAACTTTCCCCATAGCAGCCCTCATAGTGCTGTGCTTTGTAGTTGTAGCTAGGAGGGTGTTGAGAGCACAGCGATGTTTTGGCTACTGCTGAGCAGTGCTCCCCACGGCATGGAGGCTGCCTCTCCAACCACCCCCACCCCCACAGCCCAGTAAGCTGGGGGTGGGCAAGAGGTTGGGAGGGGACAGAGCCAGGACAGCTGACCCAAACTGACAAGGGAGAGATTCCACTGTGCTATGGAAGCACCACAGCTGCCATTCAGGCCGATTGTTTTCTCCCTCCTCACCAGAAAAGGGAGATCAACGGGGCCTTATCATATCACACAGCCGTTGCAGAAGTGCTCCAATGGGAGTTGGATGCTTCCGACACGTTGCACTGTGCCAAAGCCACCCTCGTATGGCACGCCTGTAGCGTCACATACAGTAGTCTCTAAAGTTTTAGCAGCAGCCTACGCTGGCTCTACGTACGTTTGCGTCCCGCCTCCCAAAAGCTAAGAGTTGGCTTCCTACAAGACGCAGGAGACTGCTAAGCGCTTCCAGCGTCACGCTTCAAGCGACTGGGCAAATCATTGCCCATCTATAGAACGCTGTTAACAGACCGAAACATTCCACATACTTACGCTCTGGGGAGACACCGTTTTAACTTGCAGAACCGTTTCCCTCAGTAAGACGCACAAGACAGAGATGATATCCCCATGTTAAATCTTTATTGTGCAACTGCTGCTCAAAGCTTTTACTACCTTCCACAGACACACGCCACAAAAAACCCAAAAACAGACATCAACAGCGGCTAGACCGACGGGCAACAGATGAAATCCATTCAGTGGCGATTTGTACACGTGCAGCCACTCTGGCGGTGCAAAAATCTTTAGCCAGGCGGCCAGCCCCACTGACGGCCACCCAGAAGACGTAGGTGTACGTGATAGACAGGCCGCCCACCCTCGGGCCCTTCATCCACAACCATCCGGAATCCACTGGCCAGGCCCAGGTGAGCAGCACGCTTCTTGCCAACAATCATTAAATGCCCAAGAAGCTGGAGAAGGAAGTACAAAACCATAAATAAAAAAAATAAACAAAGAAGGGAGCGGGCAGGGAGGGAAGGAACGAGAGCAGAGAACCACCCAGAGAAACCAGGTAGCCAATTCCTAGCAATTCAACCAGTGCGCTTCAAAGTACCGTCTGCCCGCCCGCCCGCCCGTCCACCCGCAACTGACGTTTTCCAAGCAAAGCTATAAAGAGCGACTCTGCGCTCTACCGGGGTGGGGGGGGTGTGTGTGTGGGGAAACAAGAGGGTAACGGACTACAAAACAGCCACAGAAGCCAAGTTTGTCTCCGGGTTAAAGCCCCCGTGATAGCTTCAGGCAAGACAAGCAATTCTGGTGGAAAATAAACTTTAGGCTGCCTTTTGCGTGGGTTTACAAAGTCTCTGAACCTGACTTTCGTCGCTCAAAGCGAAGCATCCAGCACCTCTCAACCAGCTTTGCCCTTCCTCGCCCCTGACCTGCCAAAAACCCCCAAGCCCTCTTCTCCGTATCAGAAGAAGTACTACTACTCTCGCTTCTAAACCACGACAACAGGCACCAGACTGCGCTCCAAAAAAACACCGCCGCGTTCTGCACCGGAAGTACGTGCCCAGGGCTGAGCATTGCTTTATATCACTCCTTTTAGTCAAAAAGCTCAACTCCGTTACAAGCTAGAGGCAAAAGATTATAGCGCCAGAAAGCCCACAGTAGCCTACTGTGCCCTATCGAGAGGAAAAGGGGGGGAATGGGAAAGAGCCTAGGAAATTCGGAACCAATTACAGGCACAGTTTAGCGTACAGAAAGCTTCCACGGCACTCACGGATTCACCAGAATCTTCGGCTTCAGAAAACCTGGTAATTGGCTCCTTCGGCACGACTAGGAAAAGCATCGGAGCTCGCGGTGAAGGATCACAGGACGCAAGGCACTGGAGGAAGAGCAAACAGTGAAAACGCTGAGGTTTTTCCTTACGCGATACTAATACTTTCTATACACAGAATACAACATATTTACAGAGCCCCCTCCAGAAGTGGGATTCGGCACGCAAGGCGACGGGGGCAAGGAGACGGGCCAGTACTTCAGATTAGCGACCTGCGGTATGCTGTCATTTGGGTCGATCGTTTCCTAAGCGGTTTTCCTATTCGATGGGGTCCACGCCGAGGCAGGAGACAAATGGCTTAACTGAATCGGCAAAGAACTTGGTGAAGTGGAAGATGAGCGGCCATCCATTTCCCATGCTACAGGGAGCTCAAGTACTGAACAAAAGCATAATCACAGGAAGCCTGCCAGCGCATAGTACGAGTCTGTCTTCTGTACCGCGCATAAACCCTACCTTCAGAAGCAGAAGACATCCCTAACTGCTAGTCCTCAGCATTTCAATAACAACACGATACGGGACACAGCCTTAAAGTTAACGTCGCGTAGGTAACGGCTGCATTTCCTTCCCCACAGTCTAAGCGGCTCACTCCAGTTCCTAGCGCGTTGTGGTGCGCCAGCACCCGTGAACCTTGCAAGCACGCTCTTGGCACGGTCCCACTTCACCACAGAAACAAGATCCGGGAAGCTTTTGCAGCCTGCGGGATGACCGGCTTCTAGATTTTTTTCAAGAAAGATAAGAAAAGCTGCAATTCTTTGCTTTAACAATCCAGTTTGGGGGTTCAGAACCAAAGCCTAGCACAGCAGAGCTGTGAAATCCCTATAATGCTATTACGAGGCACATCAAGACCTGCCTTTCTCCTAGGCAGGACCAACTCGTTACGGTCAGTACTCAGACGTTCACTGCTGACATACATACGTACGCACAGCCGGAATCCCCGAGGAGACTGACTGCGTGCGCTTTATCCAAGGTTTCAGGACTATCGCCCTACGCGCGGCAGGACCACTCCCATCCCTCGGCAGCAAACTCTGCACGACTTGCAGCGCCAAAGGGATATCACGCGGCAAGCGCCTGCGGCTGCCACCAAGCGCGTTACCGTCAGAGGCCCTCCTCTGCACGCGCACGTGGACACGGTGGGGCTGGGAAGCGAGGCGAGCCGGACAGCACCGGCAACCCAGTACGCGCCGCGGCAGCCGAGGGAGGGGGCACAGAAGCAGCGCGATGTTTATGGGATGGTGCAGCAGAGCGCGCCACAACCCAGAGAGGCCCCGTCCGCCCCCTGCCCCGTCCCTCCACCCACCCGCAGCAACGCCGCCACCCGCCCTGCCGCGCTGCCGGGCACCGCGCAACGGGTCCGGCTCAGGGTGCCTGCGAGCGCGGGGGGGAGGGGGGAGGGAGGGGGGAAGGAAGGGGGAAGGGAAGCGAAGCGACGAGGAACCGCGCACAGAGCAAAGCCGCGGCTACCTCCTCGTCCTCGTAGGTGACGTTGGCGGGGAAGCGCCTTGCCGATGATCTTTCCGAAGGCAGCAGTGGCGCCACCGGGCCGGGCGGCCCGCGCTCCAATAACCTCGTCAGCCACGACAGCGCCCGTAGTCGCCCCCGCGCTTCCGCCACTCGGCCAGCCCCTCCGCGGCGCCCATTGGGCCGCCAGATCGCCGCCGGCCGATCCCGCGTCTCGATTGGCTGGCTCGCCTGTCGTTTTCGCTTGTCACCGCCCCCTCGCCGGGTCCGCCCTCGTCGACCGGGTGCTTACCGGGGCTCAGGGAGTTTGCGTGCCCTCGGGGCGCGGAGGGATCCGACCTGGGGGTGGAGGGAGAAGACGTTGGGCGAGCCCGCGGAGGCAGCTGTGCCGCGTAGTGCTGCGACCCTGCGGGCGGGCAACGAGGTCCCACAAGAGGCTGTTGTCGCGAGAAGTACCGTTTCTTGTTTCTTATTACCGCATCGAGCCCACCCCAGGCGGGCTTGTGGCTTTTTGGTGCTGCTCCCTCCAGTCAAATGGCTGCTTTTTCACTAAAAGGAGTGATATAAAGCAATGCTCAGCCCCGGGCATGTACTTCCGGTGCAGAACGCAGCGGTGTTTTGGAGCGCACTCTGATGCCTGTTGTCGTGGTTTAGAAGCGAGAGTAGTAGTACTTCTTCTGATACGGAGAAGAGGGCTTGGGGGGGTTTGGCAGGTCAGGGGCGAGGAAGGGCAAAGCTGGTTGAGAGGTGCTGGATGCTTCGCTTTGAGCTAATAAAGATTTAGCACGGGGATATCCCCTCCGTCTTGTGCGCCTTACTGAGGGAAACAGTTCTGCAAGTTAAAAGGGTGTCTCCGCGGAGTGTAACTACGGGGAATGTTTCCGTCTGTTAACAGCGTTCCATAGATGGGCAATGATTTACCCGGTCGTTTGAAGCCTGACGCAGGAGCTCCAGTTCTTTGTCACTTTTAGTGCCAAGTGAGAAAAAGCGGAGCCTAGATCCTTTTTCTCACAGGAGCCTCTTATTGCTCAGAAAGAAGGCTTTTTCTCTTGAATCTCTCCCCGCGCCCCACCCCCACCCCAAGGGGACTGGATCCCCAGATATTTCCCAACTTTCCTGCCTCCAAAGCGTCCTGTTCCTACCCCAGTCACTATCGTTCTTTAAACCACCAACCCCCTTCAACTTTGACACGGGGGAAGCTGCCTTTTAGGCTTTGTGAAGGGCTGACCTTGGCCGGCTGCCCAGGGGCTCTCTCACTGCCCCTCCTCAACAGGGCAGGGGGAGAAAACAGGATGAAAAGGTTCCTTCGGGAAACATCCACCTGCCGGATCCCCGGGCAGCAAGGCAATACCGGCCCCGGCCAGCCTTTTGCCCTTCCTTAACTATGCTTTCACAGGGGCGCCGCCAGCTTCGCTTTGCTGCTCAGCTTTGGCCTGCGGTGAGTCCGGTGCCTAGCTAGCTGGCTGGAACCAGCTGTGCCCGCCACAGGGCAGACCCTGGCCTCTTCTCACAGAGGCCACCCCTGCAGGCCGCACCTGGGGCGCCGTGTCCGGTTCTGGTCCCCACAATTCCAAAAAAGACGCAGACAGACCGCAGAGGGTCCCAAGGAGGGCCACGAAGACGATCAAAGGGCTGGAGAGCCTGCCCTGGGAGGAAAGACTGAAGGAGTTGGGTCTTTTCTCCCTTGGAGAAGAGAAGGCTCAGGGGAGACCTCATCGCAGTATTCCAGTGCTTAAAGGGTGGCTACAAAGAGGACGGAGGCTCTCTCTTCACAAGGAGCCACGCAGACAAGACAAGAGGCAACAAGTACAAGTTGCACCAGGAGAGAGGCTTCGCCCCAAAACAAGACAGAGGTTTTTTGGTTTGTGTGTTTTCTTGGTTGGGGGTGTGTGTGCGCGTGTATGCGCGTGTGCGTGTCTGTGTGTGTGTGTTGGGTTTAACAGCGAAAACAGTCATCCACTGGAACAGCCCCCCCAGGGCTGCGGCAGAGTCCCCATCGCCGGAGGTTTTTGAGATGCAATCGGACAGGGGGCTAGACGATCTCATCTAGGCTCCCTTGCCCACAACAGGTTGGACCAGCTGATCTGTTGAGGTCCCTTCCCACCTGGGCTGCTCCGATTCTTCAGCGGACCCCTGCTGAATAACCCTTTGCGCTCTCTGGTTTGGAGCAACGTGTCGGCAACCTTGCCTGCGAGGCGAGACGTACATTCCGCCGGGCGCCACAGACTTCTAAAACCTGTGGTAATCACCCAGTCTCTCTGAACATACCTTAGCTTCTTCAAGATTCCCCCGCCCCCAGAAGCGGGACCACCACCTAGATACCTTAGGGAGCTTACGCAGACAGCACAATAGAGGTTACCTAGCTCAATCCTTCAGTAAGCAAACACTGCACCGGTGCAGTTTCAAGGAAACATCATCGTATGTCACTTTCCATCCACTTCAGGTAAATCATTTCCATCTCCTCCCCGGGGAGATTAAATAAAGGGTTACTTACCAAACTTCACCTGATCGCTTGGGGATATAGAAGAGATGAAGACGCCTTCCAGTGGGCGTCTCGGATGCCTCAGTAACATGCTGTTCAAGGGCCACGAAGGATCGCCCTGCTTTCCCGTGCCCATCTCCCTTTTGTAACAGCCGTTAAAGAAAGATGAAGTTTGCCATCTCCCCGCGATGTAGTTTTGGCTTGGATGGAGGTAACTTTCCCCATAGCAGCCCTCATAGTGCTGTGCTTTGTAGTTGTAGCTAGGAGGGTGTTGAGAGCACAGCGATGTTTTGGCTACTGCTGAGCAGTGCTCCCCACGGCATGGAGGCTGCCTCTCCAACCACCCCCACCCCCACAGCCCAGTAAGCTGGGGGTGGGCAAGAGGTTGGGAGGGGACAGAGCCAGGACAGCTGACCCAAACTGACAAGGGAGAGATTCCACTGTGCTATGGAAGCACCACAGCTGCCATTCAGGCCGATTGTTTTCTCCCTCCTCACCAGAAAAGGGAGATCAACGGGGCCTTATCATATCACACAGCCGTTGCAGAAGTGCTCCAATGGGAGTTGGATGCTTCCGACACGTTGCACTGTGCCAAAGCCACCCTCGTATGGCACGCCTGTAGCGTCACATACAGTAGTCTCTAAAGTTTTAGCAGCAGCCTACGCTGGCTCTACGTACGTTTGCGTCCCGCCTCCCAAAAGCTAAGAGTTGGCTTCCTACAAGACGCAGGAGACTGCTAAGCGCTTCCAGCGTCACGCTTCAAGCGACTGGGCAAATCATTGCCCATCTATAGAACGCTGTTAACAGACCGAAACATTCCACATACTTACGCTCTGGGGAGACACCGTTTTAACTTGCAGAACCGTTTCCCTCAGTAAGACGCACAAGACAGAGATGATATCCCCATGTTAAATCTTTATTGTGCAACTGCTGCTCAAAGCTTTTACTACCTTCCACAGACACACGCCACAAAAAACCCAAAAACAGACATCAACAGCGGCTAGACCGACGGGCAACAGATGAAATCCATTCAGTGGCGATTTGTACACGTGCAGCCACTCTGGCGGTGCAAAAATCTTTAGCCAGGCGGCCAGCCCCACTGACGGCCACCCAGAAGACGTAGGTGTACGTGATAGACAGGCCGCCCACCCTCGGGCCCTTCATCCACAACCATCCGGAATCCACTGGCCAGGCCCAGGTGAGCAGCACGCTTCTTGCCAACAATCATTAAATGCCCAAGAAGCTGGAGAAGGAAGTACAAAACCATAAATAAAAAAAATAAACAAAGAAGGGAGCGGGCAGGGAGGGAAGGAACGAGAGCAGAGAACCACCCAGAGAAACCAGGTAGCCAATTCCTAGCAATTCAACCAGTGCGCTTCAAAGTACCGTCTGCCCGCCCGCCCGTCCACCCGCAACTGACGTTTTCCAAGCAAAGCTATAAAGAGCGACTCTGCGCTCTACCGGGGTGGGGGGGGTGTGTGTGTGGGGAAACAAGAGGGTAACGGACTACAAAACAGCCACAGAAGCCAAGTTTGTCTCCGGGTTAAAGCCCCCGTGATAGCTTCAGGCAAGACAAGCAATTCTGGTGGAAAATAAACTTTAGGCTGCCTTTTGCGTGGGTTTACAAAGTCTCTGAACCTGACTTTCGTCGCTCAAAGCGAAGCATCCAGCACCTCTCAACCAGCTTTGCCCTTCCTCGCCCCTGACCTGCCAAAAACCCCCAAGCCCTCTTCTCCGTATCAGAAGAAGTACTACTACTCTCGCTTCTAAACCACGACAACAGGCACCAGACTGCGCTCCAAAAAAACACCGCCGCGTTCTGCACCGGAAGTACGTGCCCAGGGCTGAGCATTGCTTTATATCACTCCTTTTAGTCAAAAAGCTCAACTCCGTTACAAGCTAGAGGCAAAAGATTATAGCGCCAGAAAGCCCACAGTAGCCTACTGTGCCCTATCGAGAGGAAAAGGGGGGGAATGGGAAAGAGCCTAGGAAATTCGGAACCAATTACAGGTACAGTTTAGCGTACAGAAAGCTTCCACGGCACTCACGGATTCACCAGAATCTTCGGCTTCAGAAAACCTGGTAATTGGCTCCTTCGGCACGACTAGGAAAAGCATCGGAGCTCGCGGTGAAGGATCACAGGACGCAAGGCACTGGAGGAAGAGCAAACAGTGAAAACGCTGAGGTTTTTCCTTACGCGATACTAATACTTTCTATACACAGAATACAACATATTTACAGAGCCCCCTCCAGAAGTGGGATTCGGCACGCAAGGCGACGGGGGCAAGGAGACGGGCCAGTACTTCAGATTAGCGACCTGCGGTATGCTGTCATTTGGGTCGATCGTTTCCTAAGCGGTTTTCCTATTCGATGGGGTCCACGCCGAGGCAGGAGACAAATGGCTTAACTGAATCGGCAAAGAACTTGGTGAAGTGGAAGATGAGCGGCCATCCATTTCCCATGCTACAGGGAGCTCAAGTACTGAACAAAAGCATAATCACAGGAAGCCTGCCAGCGCATAGTACGAGTCTGTCTTCTGTACCGCGCATAAACCCTACCTTCAGAAGCAGAAGACATCCCTAACTGCTAGTCCTCAGCATTTCAATAACAACACGATACGGGACACAGCCTTAAAGTTAACGTCGCGTAGGTAACGGCTGCATTTCCTTCCCCACAGTCTAAGCGGCTCACTCCAGTTCCTAGCGCGTTGTGGTGCGCCAGCACCCGTGAACCTTGCAAGCACGCTCTTGGCACGGTCCCACTTCACCACAGAAACAAGATCCGGGAAGCTTTTGCAGCCTGCGGGATGACCGGCTTCTAGATTTTTTTCAAGAAAGATAAGAAAAGCTGCAATTCTTTGCTTTAACAATCCAGTTTGGGGGTTCAGAACCAAAGCCTAGCACAGCAGAGCTGTGAAATCCCTATAATGCTATTACGAGGCACATCAAGACCTGCCTTTCTCCTAGGCAGGACCAACTCATTACGGTCAGTACTCAGACGTTCACTGCTGACATACATACGTACGCACAGCCGGAATCCCCGAGGAGACTGACTGCGTGCGCTTTATCCAAGGTTTCAGGACTATCGCCCTACGCGCGGCAGGACCACTCCCATCCCTCGGCAGCAAACTCTGCACGACTTGCAGCGCCAAAGGGATATCACGCGGCAAGCGCCTGCGGCTGCCACCAAGCGCGTTACCGTCAGAGGCCCTCCTCTGCACGCGCACGTGGACACGGTGGGGCTGGGAAGCGAGGCGAGCCGGACAGCACCGGCAACCCAGTACGCGCCGCGGCAGCCGAGGGAGGGGGCACAGAAGCAGCGCGATGTTTATGGGATGGTGCAGCAGAGAGCGCCACAACCCAGAGAGGCCCCGTCCGCCCCCTGCCCCGTCCCTCCACCCACCCGCAGCAACGCCGCCACCCGCCCTGCCGCGCTGCCGGGCACCGCGCAACGGGTCCGGCTCAGGGTGCCTGCGAGCGCGGGGGGGAGGGGGGAGGGAGGGGGGAAGGAAGGGGGAAGGAAGGGGGAAGGGAAGCGAAGCGACGAGGAACCGCGCACAGAGCAAAGCCGCGGCTACCTCCTCGTCCTCGTAGGTGACGTTGGCGGGGAAGCGCCTTGCCGATGATCTTTCCGAAGGCAGCAGTGGCGCCACCGGGCCGGGCGGCCCGCGCTCCAATAACCTCGTCAGCCACGACAGCGCCCGTAGTCGCCCCCGCGCTTCCGCCACTCGGCCAGCCCCTCCGCGGCGCCCATTGGGCCGCCAGATCGCCGCCGGCCGATCCCGCGTCTCGATTGGCTGGCTCGCCTGTCGTTTTCGCTTGTCGCCGCCCCCTCGCCGGGTCCGCCCTCGTCGACCGGGTGCTTACCGGGGCTCAGGGAGTTTGCGTGCCCTCGGGGCGCGGAGGGATCCGACCTGGGGGTGGAGGGAGAAGACGTTGGGCGAGCCCGCGGAGGCAGCTGTGCCGCGTAGTGCTGCGACCCTGCGGGCGGGCAACGAGGTCCCACAAGAGGCTGTTGTCGCGAGAAGTACCGTTTCTTGTTTCTTATTACCGCATCGAGCCCACCCCAGGCGGGCTTGTGGCTTTTTGGTGCTGCTCCCTCCAGTCAAATGGCTGCTTTTTCACTAAAAGGAGTGATATAAAGCAATGCTCAGCCCCGGGCATGTACTTCCGGTGCAGAACGCAGCGGTGTTTTGGAGCGCACTCTGATGCCTGTTGTCGTGGTTTAGAAGCGAGAGTAGTAGTACTTCTTCTGATACGGAGAAGAGGGCTTGGGGGGGTTTGGCAGGTCAGGGGCGAGGAAGGGCAAAGCTGGTTGAGAGGTGCTGGATGCTTCGCTTTGAGCTAATAAAGATTTAGCACGGGGATATCCCCTCCGTCTTGTGCGCCTTACTGAGGGAAACAGTTCTGCAAGTTAAAAGGGTGTCTCCGCGGAGTGTAACTACGGGGAATGTTTCCGTCTGTTAACAGCGTTCCATAGATGGGCAATGATTTACCCGGTCGTTTGAAGCCTGACGCAGGAGCTCCAGTTCTTTGTCACTTTTAGTGCCAAGTGAGAAAAAGCGGAGCCTAGATCCTTTTTCTCACAGGAGCCTCTTATTGCTCAGAAAGAAGGCTTTTTCTCTTGAATCTCTCCCCGCGCCCCACCCCCACCCCAAGGGGACTGGATCCCCAGATATTTCCCAACTTTCCTGCCTCCAAAGCGTCCTGTTCCTACCCCAGTCACTATCGTTCTTTAAACCACCAACCCCCTTCAACTTTGACACGGGGGAAGCTGCCTTTTAGGCTTTGTGAAGGGCTGACCTTGGCCGGCTGCCCAGGGGCTCTCTCACTGCCCCCCCTCAACAGGGCAGGGGGAGAAAACAGGATGAAAAGGTTCCTTCGGGAAACATCCACCTGCCGGATCCCCGGGCAGCAAGGCAATACCGGCCCCGGCCAGCCTTTTGCCCTTCCTTAACTATGCTTTCACAGGGGCGCCGCCAGCTTCGCTTTGCTGCTCAGCTTTGGCCTGCGGTGAGTCCGGTGCCTAGCTAGCTGGCTGGAACCAGCTGTGCCCGCCACAGGGCAGACCCTGGCCTCTTCTCACAGAGGCCACCCCTGCAGGCCGCACCTGGGGCGCCGTGTCCGGTTCTGGTCCCCACAATTCCAAAAAAGACGCAGACAGACCGCAGAGGGTCCCAAGGAGGGCCACGAAGACGATCAAAGGGCTGGAGAGCCTGCCCTGGGAGGAACGACTGAAGGAGTTGGGTCTTTTCTCCCTTGGAGAAGAGAAGGCTCAGGGGAGACCTCATCGCAGTATTCCAGTGCTTAAAGGGTGGCTACAAAGAGGACGGAGGCTCTCTCTTCACAAGGAGCCACGCAGACAAGACAAGAGGCAACAAGTACAAGTTGCACCAGGAGAGAGGCTTCGCCCCAAAACAAGACAGAGGTTTTTTGGTTTGTGTGTTTTCTTGGTTGGGGGTGTGCGTGCGTGTGTGTGTGTGTGTGTTGGGTTTAACAGCGAAAACAGTCATCCACTGGAACAGCCCCCGCAGGGCTGCGGCAGAGTCCCCATCGCCGGAGGTTTTTGAGATGCAATCGGACAGGGGGCTAGACGATCTCATCTAGGCTCCCTTGCCCACAACAGGTTGGACCAGCTGATCTGTTGAGGTCCCTTCCCACCTGGGCTGCTCCGATTCTTCAGCGGACCCCTGCTGAATAACCCTTTGCGCTCTCTGGTTTGGAGCAACGTGTCGGCAACCTTGCCTGCGAGGCGAGACGTACATTCCGCCGGGCGCCACAGACTTCTAAAACCTGTGGTAATCACCCAGTCTCTCTGAACATACCTTAGCTTCTTCAAGATTCCCCCGCCCCCAGAAGCGGGACCACCACCTAGATACCTTAGGGAGCTTACGCAGACAGCACAATAGAGGTTACCTAGCTCAATCCTTCAGTAAGCAAACACTGCACCGGTGCAGTTTCAAGGAAACATCATCATATGTCACTTTCCATCCACTTCAGGTAAATCATTTCCATCTCCTCCCCGGGGAGATTAAATAAAGGGTTACTTACCAAACTTCACCTGATCGCTTGGGGATATAGAAGAGATGAAGACGCCTTCCAGTGGGCGTCTCGGATGCCTCAGTAACATGCTGTTCAAGGGCCACGAAGGATCGCCCTGCTTTCCCGTGCCCATCTCCCTTTTGTAACAGCCGTTAAAGAAAGATGAAGTTTGCCATCTCCCCGCGATGTAGTTTTGGCTTGGATGGAGGTAACTTTCCCCATAGCAGCCCTCATAGTGCTGTGCTTTGTAGTTGTAGCTAGGAGGGTGTTGAGAGCACAGCGATGTTTTGGCTACTGCTGAGCAGTGCTCCCCACGGCATGGAGGCTGCCTCTCCAACCACCCCCACCCCCACAGCCCAGTAAGCTGGGGGTGGGCAAGAGGTTGGGAGGGGACAGAGCCAGGACAGCTGACCCAAACTGACAAGGGAGAGATTCCACTGTGCTATGGAAGCACCACAGCTGCCATTCAGGCCGATTGTTTTCTCCCTCCTCACCAGAAAAGGGAGATCAACGGGGCCTTATCATATCACACAGCCGTTGCAGAAGTGCTCCAATGGGAGTTGGATGCTTCCGACACGTTGCACTGTGCCAAAGCCACCCTCGTATGGCACGCCTGTAGCGTCACATACAGTAGTCTCTAAAGTTTTAGCAGCAGCCTACGCTGGCTCTACGTACGTTTGCGTCCCGCCTCCCAAAAGCTAAGAGTTGGCTTCCTACAAGACGCAGGAGACTGCTAAGCGCTTCCAGCGTCACGCTTCAAGCGACTGGGCAAATCATTGCCCATCTATAGAACGCTGTTAACAGACCGAAACATTCCACATACTTACGCTCTGGGGAGACACCGTTTTAACTTGCAGAACCGTTTCCCTCAGTAAGACGCACAAGACAGAGATGATATCCCCATGTTAAATCTTTATTGTGCAACTGCTGCTCAAAGCTTTTACTACCTTCCACAGACACACGCCACAAAAAACCCAAAATCAGACATCAACAGCGGCTAGACCGATGTGCAACAGATGAAATCCATTCAGTGGCGATTTGTACACGTGCAGCCACTCTGGCGGTGCAAAAATCTTTAGCCAGGCGGCCAGCCCCACTGACGGCCACCCAGAAGACGTAGGTGTACGTGATAGACAGGCCGCCCACCCTCGGGCCCTTCATCCACAACCATCCGGAATCCACTGGCCAGGCCCAGGTGAGCAGCACGCTTCTTGCCAACAATCATTAAATGCCCAAGAAGCTGGAGAAGGAAGTACAAAACCATAAATAAAAAAAATAAACAAAGAAGGGAGCGGGCAGGGAGGGAAGGAACGAGAGCAGAGAACCACCCAGAGAAACCAGGTAGCCAATTCCTAGCAATTCAACCAGTGCGCTTCAAAGTACCGTCTGCCCGCCCGCCCGTCCACCCGCAACTGACGTTTTCCAAGCAAAGCTATAAAGAGCGACTCTGCGCTCTACCGGGGTGGGGGGTGTGTGTGTGTGTGGGGAAACAAGAGGGTAACGGACTACAAAACAGCCACAGAAGCCAAGTTTGTCTCCGGGTTAAAGCCCCCGTGATAGCTTCAGGCAAGACAAGCAATTCTGGTGGAAAATAAACTTTAGGCTGCCTTTTGCGTGGGTTTACAAAGTCTCTGAACCTGACTTTCGTCGCTCAAAGCGAAGCATCCAGCACCTCTCAACCAGCTTTGCCCTTCCTCGCCCCTGACCTGCCAAAAACCCCCAAGCCCTCTTCTCCGTATCAGAAGAAGTACTACTACTCTCGCTTCTAAACCACGACAACAGGCACCAGACTGCGCTCCAAAAAAACACCGCCGCGTTCTGCACCGGAAGTACGTGCCCAGGGCTGAGCATTGCTTTATATCACTCCTTTTAGTCAAAAAGCTCAACTCCGTTACAAGCTAGAGGCAAAAGATTATAGCGCCAGAAAGCCCACAGTAGCCTACTGTGCCCTATCGAGAGGAAAAGGGGGGGAATGGGAAAGAGCCTAGGAAATTCGGAACCAATTACAGGTACAGTTTAGCGTACAGAAAGCTTCCACGGCACTCACGGATTCACCAGAATCTTCGGCTTCAGAAAACCTGGTAATTGGCTCCTTCGGCACGACTAGGAAAAGCATCGGAGCTCGCGGTGAAGGATCACAGGACGCAAGGCACTGGAGGAAGAGCAAACAGTGAAAATGCTGAGGTTTTTCCTTACGCGATACTAATACTTTCTATACACAGAATACAACATATTTACAGAGCCCCCTCCAGAAGTGGGATTCGGCACGCAAGGCGACGGGGGCAAGGAGACGGGCCAGTACTTCAGATTAGCGACCTGCGGTATGCTGTCATTTGGGTCGATCGTTTCCTAAGCGGTTTTCCTATTCGATGGGGTCCACGCCGAGGCAGGAGACAAATGGCTTAACTGAATCGGCAAAGAACTTGGTGAAGTGGAAGATGAGCGGCCATCCATTTCCCATGCTACAGGGAGCTCAAGTACTGAACAAAAGCATAATCACAGGAAGCCTGCCAGCGCATAGTACGAGTCTGTCTTCTGTACCGCGCATAAACCCTACCTTCAGAAGCAGAAGACATCCCTAACTGCTAGTCCTCAGCATTTCAATAACAACACGATACGGGACACAGCCTTAAAGTTAACGTCGCGTAGGTAACGGCTGCATTTCCTTCCCCACAGTCTAAGCGGCTCACTCCAGTTCCTAGCGCGTTGTGGTGCGCCAGCACCCGTGAACCTTGCAAGCACGCTCTTGGCACGGTCCCACTTCACCACAGAAACAAGATCCGGGAAGCTTTTGCAGCCTGCGGGATGACCGGCTTCTAGATTTTTTTCAAGAAAGATAAGAAAAGCTGCAATTCTTTGCTTTAACAATCCAGTTTGGGGGTTCAGAACCAAAGCCTAGCACAGCAGAGCTGTGAAATCCCTATAATGCTATTACGAGGCACATCAAGACCTGCCTTTCTCCTAGGCAGGACCAACTCGTTACGGTCAGTACTCAGACGTTCACTGCTGACATACATACGTACGCACAGCCGGAATCCCCGAGGAGACTGACTGCGTGCGCTTTATCCAAGGTTTCAGGACTATCGCCCTACGCGCGGCAGGACCACTCCCATCCCTCGGCAGCAAACTCTGCACGACTTGCAGCGCCAAAGGGATATCACGCGGCAAGCGCCTGCGGCTGCCACCAAGCGCGTTACCGTCAGAGGCCCTCCTCTGCACGCGCACGTGGACACGGTGGGGCTGGGAAGCGAGGCGAGCCGGACAGCACCGGCAACCCAGTACGCGCCGCGGCAGCCGAGGGAGGGGGCACAGAAGCAGCGCGATGTTTATGGGATGGTGCAGCAGAGAGCGCCACAACCCAGAGAGGCCCCGTCCGCCCCCTGCCCCGTCCCTCCACCCACCCGCAGCAACGCCGCCACCCGCCCTGCCGCGCTGCCGGGCACCGCGCAACGGGTCCGGCTCAGGGTGCCTGCGAGCGCGGGGGGGAGGGGGGAGGGAGGGGGGAAGGAAGGGGGAAGGAAGGGGGAAGGGAAGCGAAGCGACGAGGAACCGCGCACAGAGCAAAGCCGCGGCTACCTCCTCGTCCTCGTAGGTGACGTTGGCGGGGAAGCGCCTTGCCGATGATCTTTCCGAAGGCAGCAGTGGCGCCACCGGGCCGGGCGGCCCGCGCTCCAATAACCTCGTCAGCCACGACAGCGCCCGTAGTCGCCCCCGCGCTTCCGCCACTCGGCCAGCCCCTCCGCGGCGCCCATTGGGCCGCCAGATCGCCGCCGGCCGATCCCGCGTCTCGATTGGCTGGCTCGCCTGTCGTT
Source organism: Falco cherrug (assembly GCF_023634085.1). Lineage (NCBI taxonomy): Eukaryota > Metazoa > Chordata > Aves > Falconiformes > Falconidae > Falco > Falco cherrug. The sequence goes on along the minus strand of NW_026599288.1, from coordinate 2,045,727 downwards.
TTCGCTTGTCGCCGCCCCCTCGCCGGGTCCGCCCTCGTCGACCGGGTGCTTACCGGGGCTCAGGGAGTTTGCGTGCCCTCGGGGCGCGGAGGGATCCGACCTGGGGGTGGAGGGAGAAGACGTTGGGCGAGCCCGCGGAGGCAGCTGTGCCGCGTAGTGCTGCGACCCTGCGGGCGGGCAACGAGGTCCCACAAGAGGCTGTTGTCGCGAGAAGTACCGTTTCTTGTTTCTTATTACCGCATCGAGCCCACCCCAGGCGGGCTTGTGGCTTTTTGGTGCTGCTCCCTCCAGTCAAATGGCTGCTTTTTCACTAAAAGGAGTGATATAAAGCAATGCTCAGCCCCGGGCATGTACTTCCGGTGCAGAACGCAGCGGTGTTTTGGAGCGCACTCTGATGCCTGTTGTCGTGGTTTAGAAGCGAGAGTAGTAGTACTTCTTCTGATACGGAGAAGAGGGCTTGGGGGGGTTTGGCAGGTCAGGGGCGAGGAAGGGCAAAGCTGGTTGAGAGGTGCTGGATGCTTCGCTTTGAGCTAATAAAGATTTAGCACGGGGATATCCCCTCCGTCTTGTGCGCCTTACTGAGGGAAACAGTTCTGCAAGTTAAAAGGGTGTCTCCGCGGAGTGTAACTACGGGGAATGTTTCCGTCTGTTAACAGCGTTCCATAGATGGGCAATGATTTACCCGGTCGTTTGAAGCCTGACGCAGGAGCTCCAGTTCTTTGTCACTTTTAGTGCCAAGTGAGAAAAAGCGGAGCCTAGATCCTTTTTCTCACAGGAGCCTCTTATTGCTCAGAAAGAAGGCTTTTTCTCTTGAATCTCTCCCCGCGCCCCACCCCCACCCCAAGGGGACTGGATCCCCAGATATTTCCCAACTTTCCTGCCTCCAAAGCGTCCTGTTCCTACCCCAGTCACTATCGTTCTTTAAACCACCAACCCCCTTCAACTTTGACACGGGGGAAGCTGCCTTTTAGGCTTTGTGAAGGGCTGACCTTGGCCGGCTGCCCAGGGGCTCTCTCACTGCCCCTCCTCAACAGGGCAGGGGGAGAAAACAGGATGAAAAGGTTCCTTCGGGAAACATCCACCTGCCGGATCCCCGGGCAGCAAGGCAATACCGGCCCCGGCCAGCCTTTTGCCCTTCCTTAACTATGCTTTCACAGGGGCGCCGCCAGCTTCGCTTTGCTGCTCAGCTTTGGCCTGCGGTGAGTCCGGTGCCTAGCTAGCTGGCTGGAACCAGCTGTGCCCGCCACAGGGCAGACCCTGGCCTCTTCTCACAGAGGCCACCCCTGCAGGCCGCACCTGGGGCGCCGTGTCCGGTTCTGGTCCCCACAATTCCAAAAAAGACGCAGACAGACCGCAGAGGGTCCCAAGGAGGGCCACGAAGACGATCAAAGGGCTGGAGAGCCTGCCCTGGGAGGAACGACTGAAGGAGTTGGGTCTTTTCTCCCTTGGAGAAGAGAAGGCTCAGGGGAGACCTCATCGCAGTATTCCAGTGCTTAAAGGGTGGCTACAAAGAGGACGGAGGCTCTCTCTTCACAAGGAGCCACGCAGACAAGACAAGGGGCAACAAGTACAAGTTGCACCAGGAGAGAGGCTTCGCCCCAAAACAAGACAGAGGTTTTTTGGTTTGTGTGTTTTCTTGGTTGGGGGTGTGCGTGCGTGTGTGTGTGTGTGTTGGGTTTAACAGCGAAAACAGTCATCCACTGGAACAGCCCCCCCAGGGCTGCGGCAGAGTCCCCATCGCCGGAGGTTTTTGAGATGCAATCGGACAGGGGGCTAGACGATCTCATCTAGGCTCCCTTGCCCACAACAGGTTGGACCAGCTGATCTGTTGAGGTCCCTTCCCACCTGGGCTGCTCCGATTCTTCAGCGGACCCCTGCTGAATAACCCTTTGCGCTCTCTGGTTTGGAGCAACGTGTCGGCAACCTTGCCTGCGAGGCGAGACGTACATTCCGCCGGGCGCCACAGACTTCTAAAACCTGTGGTAATCACCCAGTCTCTCTGAACATACCTTAGCTTCTTCAAGATTCCCCCGCCCCCAGAAGCGGGACCACCACCTAGATACCTTAGGGAGCTTACGCAGACAGCACAATAGAGGTTACCTAGCTCAATCCTTCAGTAAGCAAACACTGCACCGGTGCAGTTTCAAGGAAACATCATCATATGTCACTTTCCATCCACTTCAGGTAAATCATTTCCATCTCCTCCCCGGGGAGATTAAATAAAGGGTTACTTACCAAACTTCACCTGATCGCTTGGGGATATAGAAGAGATGAAGACGCCTTCCAGTGGGCGTCTCGGATGCCTCAGTAACATGCTGTTCAAGGGCCACGAAGGATCGCCCTGCTTTCCCGTGCCCATCTCCCTTTTGTAACAGCCGTTAAAGAAAGATGAAGTTTGCCATCTCCCCGCGATGTAGTTTTGGCTTGGATGGAGGTAACTTTCCCCATAGCAGCCCTCATAGTGCTGTGCTTTGTAGTTGTAGCTAGGAGGGTGTTGAGAGCACAGCGATGTTTTGGCTACTGCTGAGCAGTGCTCCCCACGGCATGGAGGCTGCCTCTCCAACCACCCCCACCCCCACAGCCCAGTAAGCTGGGGGTGGGCAAGAGGTTGGGAGGGGACAGAGCCAGGACAGCTGACCCAAACTGACAAGGGAGAGATTCCACTGTGCTATGGAAGCACCACAGCTGCCATTCAGGCCGATTGTTTTCTCCCTCCTCACCAGAAAAGGGAGATCAACGGGGCCTTATCATATCACACAGCCGTTGCAGAAGTGCTCCAATGGGAGTTGGATGCTTCCGACACGTTGCACTGTGCCAAAGCCACCCTCGTATGGCACGCCTGTAGCGTCACATACAGTAGTCTCTAAAGTTTTAGCAGCAGCCTACGCTGGCTCTACGTACGTTTGCGTCCCGCCTCCCAAAAGCTAAGAGTTGGCTTCCTACAAGACGCAGGAGACTGCTAAGCGCTTCCAGCGTCACGCTTCAAGCGACTGGGCAAATCATTGCCCATCTATAGAACGCTGTTAACAGACCGAAACATTCCACATACTTACGCTCTGGGGAGACACCGTTTTAACTTGCAGAACCGTTTCCCTCAGTAAGACGCACAAGACAGAGATGATATCCCCATGTTAAATCTTTATTGTGCAACTGCTGCTCAAAGCTTTTACTACCTTCCACAGACACACGCCACAAAAAACCCAAAAACAGACATCAACAGCGGCTAGACCGACGGGCAACAGATGAAATCCATTCAGTGGCGATTTGTACACGTGCAGCCACTCTGGCGGTGCAAAAATCTTTAGCCAGGCGGCCAGCCCCACTGACGGCCACCCAGAAGACGTAGGTGTACGTGATAGACAGGCCGCCCACCCTCGGGCCCTTCATCCACAACCATCCGGAATCCACTGGCCAGGCCCAGGTGAGCAGCACGCTTCTTGCCAACAATCATTAAATGCCCAAGAAGCTGGAGAAGGAAGTACAAAACCATAAATAAAAAAAATAAACAAAGAAGGGAGCGGGCAGGGAGGGAAGGAACGAGAGCAGAGAACCACCCAGAGAAACCAGGTAGCCAATTCCTAGCAATTCAACCAGTGCGCTTCAAAGTACCGTCTGCCCGCCCGCCCGCCCACCCGCAACTGACGTTTTCCAAGCAAAGCTATAAAGAGCGACTCTGCGCTCTACCGGGGTGGGGGGTGTGTGTGTGTGTGGGGAAACAAGAGGGTAACGGACTACAAAACAGCCACAGAAGCCAAGTTTGTCTCCGGGTTAAAGCCCCCGTGATAGCTTCAGGCAAGACAAGCAATTCTGGTGGAAAATAAACTTTAGGCTGCCTTTTGCGTGGGTTTACAAAGTCTCTGAACCTGACTTTCGTCGCTCAAAGCGAAGCATCCAGCACCTCTCAACCAGCTTTGCCCTTCCTCGCCCCTGACCTGCCAAAAACCCCCAAGCCCTCTTCTCCGTATCAGAAGAAGTACTACTACTCTCGCTTCTAAACCACGACAACAGGCACCAGACTGCGCTCCAAAAAAACACCGCCGCGTTCTGCACCGGAAGTACGTGCCCAGGGCTGAGCATTGCTTTATATCACTCCTTTTAGTCAAAAAGCTCAACTCCGTTACAAGCTAGAGGCAAAAGATTATAGCGCCAGAAAGCCCACAGTAGCCTACTGTGCCCTATCGAGAGGAAAAGGGGGGGAATGGGAAAGAGCCTAGGAAATTCGGAACCAATTACAGGTACAGTTTAGCGTACAGAAAGCTTCCACGGCACTCACGGATTCACCAGAATCTTCGGCTTCAGAAAACCTGGTAATTGGCTCCTTCGGCACGACTAGGAAAAGCATCGGAGCTCGCGGTGAAGGATCACAGGACGCAAGGCACTGGAGGAAGAGCAAACAGTGAAAACGCTGAGGTTTTTCCTTACGCGATACTAATACTTTCTATACACAGAATACAACATATTTACAGAGCCCCCTCCAGAAGTGGGATTCGGCACGCAAGGCGACGGGGGCAAGGAGACGGGCCAGTACTTCAGATTAGCGACCTGCGGTATGCTGTCATTTGGGTCGATCGTTTCCTAAGCGGTTTTCCTATTCGATGGGGTCCACGCCGAGGCAGGAGACAAATGGCTTAACTGAATCGGCAAAGAACTTGGTGAAGTGGAAGATGAGCGGCCATCCATTTCCCATGCTACAGGGAGCTCAAGTACTGAACAAAAGCATAATCACAGGAAGCCTGCCAGCGCATAGTACGAGTCTGTCTTCTGTACCGCGCATAAACCCTACCTTCAGAAGCAGAAGACATCCCTAACTGCTAGTCCTCAGCATTTCAATAACAACACGATACGGGACACAGCCTTAAAGTTAACGTCGCGTAGGTAACGGCTGCATTTCCTTCCCCACAGTCTAAGCGGCTCACTCCAGTTCCTAGCGCGTTGTGGTGCGCCAGCACCCGTGAACCTTGCAAGCACGCTCTTGGCACGGTCCCACTTCACCACAGAAACAAGATCCGGGAAGCTTTTGCAGCCTGCGGGATGACCGGCTTCTAGATTTTTTTCAAGAAAGATAAGAAAAGCTGCAATTCTTTGCTTTAACAATCCAGTTTGGGGGTTCAGAACCAAAGCCTAGCACAGCAGAGCTGTGAAATCCCTATAATGCTATTACGAGGCACATCAAGACCTGCCTTTCTCCTAGGCAGGACCAACTCGTTACGGTCAGTACTCAGACGTTCACTGCTGACATACATACGTACGCACAGCCGGAATCCCCGAGGAGACTGACTGCGTGCGCTTTATCCAAGGTTTCAGGACTATCGCCCTACGCGCGGCAGGACCACTCCCATCCCTCGGCAGCAAACTCTGCACGACTTGCAGCGCCAAAGGGATATCACGCGGCAAGCGCCTGCGGCTGCCACCAAGCGCGTTACCGTCAGAGGCCCTCCTCTGCACGCGCACGTGGACACGGTGGGGCTGGGAAGCGAGGCGAGCCGGACAGCACCGGCAACCCAGTACGCGCCGCGGCAGCCGAGGGAGGGGGCACAGAAGCAGCGCGATGTTTATGGGATGGTGCAGCAGAGCGCGCCACAACCCAGAGAGGCCCCGTCCGCCCCCTGCCCCGTCCCTCCACCCACCCGCAGCAACGCCGCCACCCGCCCTGCCGCGCTGCCGGGCACCGCGCAACGGGTCCGGCTCAGGGTGCCTGCGAGCGCGGGGGGGAGGGGGGAGGGAGGGGGGAAGGAAGGGGGAAGGAAGGGGGAAGGAAGGGGGAAGGGAAGCGAAGCGAAGAGGAACCGCGCACAGAGCAAAGCCGCGGCTACCTCCTCGTCCTCGTAGGTGACGTTGGCGGGGAAGCGCCTTGCCGATGATCTTTCCGAAGGCAGCAGTGGCGCCACCGGGCCGGGCGGCCCGCGCTCCAATAACCTCGTCAGCCACGACAGCGCCCGTAGTCGCCCCCGCGCTTCCGCCACTCGGCCAGCCCCTCCGCGGCGCCCATTGGGCCGCCAGATCGCCGCCGGCCGATCCCGCGTCTCGATTGGCTGGCTCGCCTGTCGTTTTCGCTTGTCGCCGCCCCCTCGCCGGGTCCGCCCTCGTCGACCGGGTGCTTACCGGGGCTCAGGGAGTTTGCGTGCCCTCGGGGCGCGGAGGGATCCGACCTGGGGGTGGAGGGAGAAGACGTTGGGCGAGCCCGCGGAGGCAGCTGTGCCGCGTAGTGCTGCGACCCTGCGGGCGGGCAACGAGGTCCCACAAGAGGCTGTTGTCGCGAGAAGTACCGTTTCTTGTTTCTTATTACCGCATCGAGCCCACCCCAGGCGGGCTTGTGGCTTTTTGGTGCTGCTCCCTCCAGTCAAATGGCTGCTTTTTCACTAAAAGGAGTGATATAAAGCAATGCTCAGCCCCGGGCATGTACTTCCGGTGCAGAACGCAGCGGTGTTTTGGAGCGCACTCTGATGCCTGTTGTCGTGGTTTAGAAGCGAGAGTAGTAGTACTTCTTCTGATACGGAGAAGAGGGCTTGGGGGGGTTTGGCAGGTCAGGGGCGAGGAAGGGCAAAGCTGGTTGAGAGGTGCTGGATGCTTCGCTTTGAGCTAATAAAGATTTAGCACGGGGATATCCCCTCCGTCTTGTGCGCCTTACTGAGGGAAACAGTTCTGCAAGTTAAAAGGGTGTCTCCGCGGAGTGTAACTACGGGGAATGTTTCCGTCTGTTAACAGCGTTCCATAGATGGGCAATGATTTACCCGGTCGTTTGAAGCCTGACGCAGGAGCTCCAGTTCTTTGTCACTTTTAGTGCCAAGTGAGAAAAAGCGGAGCCTAGATCCTTTTTCTCACAGGAGCCTCTTATTGCTCAGAAAGAAGGCTTTTTCTCTTGAATCTCTCCCCGCGCCCCACCCCCACCCCAAGGGGACTGGATCCCCAGATATTTCCCAACTTTCCTGCCTCCAAAGCGTCCTGTTCCTACCCCAGTCACTATCGTTCTTTAAACCACCAACCCCCTTCAACTTTGACACGGGGGAAGCTGCCTTTTAGGCTTTGTGAAGGGCTGACCTTGGCCGGCTGCCCAGGGGCTCTCTCACTGCCCCTCCTCAACAGGGCAGGGGGAGAAAACAGGATGAAAAGGTTCCTTCGGGAAACATCCACCTGCCGGATCCCCGGGCAGCAAGGCAATACCGGCCCCGGCCAGCCTTTTGCCCTTCCTTAACTATGCTTTCACAGGGGCGCCGCCAGCTTCGCTTTGCTGCTCAGCTTTGGCCTGCGGTGAGTCCGGTGCCTAGCTAGCTGGCTGGAACCAGCTGTGCCCGCCACAGGGCAGACCCTGGCCTCTTCTCACAGAGGCCACCCCTGCAGGCCGCACCTGGGGCGCCGTGTCCGGTTCTGGTCCCCACAATTCCAAAAAAGACGCAGACAGACCGCAGAGGGTCCCAAGGAGGGCCACGAAGACGATCAAAGGGCTGGAGAGCCTGCCCTGGGAGGAACGACTGAAGGAGTTGGGTCTTTTCTCCCTTGGAGAAGAGAAGGCTCAGGGGAGACCTCATCGCAGTATTCCAGTGCTTAAAGGGTGGCTACAAAGAGGACGGAGGCTCTCTCTTCACAAGGAGCCACGCAGACAAGACAAGGGGCAACAAGTACAAGTTGCACCAGGAGAGAGGCTTCGCCCCAAAACAAGACAGAGGTTTTTTGGTTTGTGTGTTTTCTTGGTTGGGGGTGTGCGTGCGTGTCTGTGTGTGTGTGTCTGTGTGTGTGTGTTGGGTTTAACAGCGAAAACAGTCATCCACTGGAACAGCCCCCGCAGGGCTGCGGCAGAGTCCCCATCGCCGGAGGTTTTTGAGATGCAATCGGACAGGGGGCTAGACGATCTCATCTAGGCTCCCTTGCCCACAACAGGTTGGACCAGCTGATCTGTTGAGGTCCCTTCCCACCTGGGCTGCTCCGATTCTTCAGCGGACCCCTGCTGAATAACCCTTTGCGCTCTCTGGTTTGGAGCAACGTGTCGGCAACCTTGCCTGCGAGGCGAGACGTACATTCCGCCGGGCGCCACAGACTTCTAAAACCTGTGGTAATCACCCAGTCTCTCTGAACATACCTTAGCTTCTTCAAGATTCCCCCGCCCCCAGAAGCGGGACCACCACCTAGATACCTTAGGGAGCTTACGCAGACAGCACAATAGAGGTTACCTAGCTCAATCCTTCAGTAAGCAAACACTGCACCGGTGCAGTTTCAAGGAAACATCATCATATGTCACTTTCCATCCACTTCAGGTAAATCATTTCCATCTCCTCCCCGGGGAGATTAAATAAAGGGTTACTTACCAAACTTCACCTGATCGCTTGGGGATATAGAAGAGATGAAGACGCCTTCCAGTGGGCGTCTCGGATGCCTCAGTAACATGCTGTTCAAGGGCCACGAAGGATCGCCCTGCTTTCCCGTGCCCATCTCCCTTTTGTAACAGCCGTTAAAGAAAGATGAAGTTTGCCATCTCCCCGCGATGTAGTTTTGGCTTGGATGGAGGTAACTTTCCCCATAGCAGCCCTCATAGTGCTGTGCTTTGTAGTTGTAGCTAGGAGGGTGTTGAGAGCACAGCGATGTTTTGGCTACTGCTGAGCAGTGCTCCCCACGGCATGGAGGCTGCCTCTCCAACCACCCCCACCCCCACAGCCCAGTAAGCTGGGGGTGGGCAAGAGGTTGGGAGGGGACAGAGCCAGGACAGCTGACCCAAACTGACAAGGGAGAGATTCCACTGTGCTATGGAAGCACCACAGCTGCCATTCAGGCCGATTGTTTTCTCCCTCCTCACCAGAAAAGGGAGATCAACGGGGCCTTATCATATCACACAGCCGTTGCAGAAGTGCTCCAATGGGAGTTGGATGCTTCCGACACGTTGCACTGTGCCAAAGCCACCCTCGTATGGCACGCCTGTAGCGTCACATACAGTAGTCTCTAAAGTTTTAGCAGCAGCCTACGCTGGCTCTACGTACGTTTGCGTCCCGCCTCCCAAAAGCTAAGAGTTGGCTTCCTACAAGACGCAGGAGACTGCTAAGCGCTTCCAGCGTCACGCTTCAAGCGACTGGGCAAATCATTGCCCATCTATAGAACGCTGTTAACAGACCGAAACATTCCACATACTTACGCTCTGGGGAGACACCGTTTTAACTTGCAGAACCGTTTCCCTCAGTAAGACGCACAAGACAGAGATGATATCCCCATGTTAAATCTTTATTGTGCAACTGCTGCTCAAAGCTTTTACTACCTTCCACAGACACACGCCACAAAAAACCCAAAAACAGACATCAACAGCGGCTAGACCGACGGGCAACAGATGAAATCCATTCAGTGGCGATTTGTACACGTGCAGCCACTCTGGCGGTGCAAAAATCTTTAGCCAGGCGGCCAGCCCCACTGACGGCCACCCAGAAGACGTAGGTGTACGTGATAGACAGGCCGCCCACCCTCGGGCCCTTCATCCACAACCATCCGGAATCCACTGGCCAGGCCCAGGTGAGCAGCACGCTTCTTGCCAACAATCATTAAATGCCCAAGAAGCTGGAGAAGGAAGTACAAAACCATAAATAAAAAAAATAAACAAAGAAGGGAGCGGGCAGGGAGGGAAGGAACGAGAGCAGAGAACCACCCAGAGAAACCAGGTAGCCAATTCCTAGCAATTCAACCAGTGCGCTTCAAAGTACCGTCTGCCCGCCCGCCCGCCCGTCCACCCGCAACTGACGTTTTCCAAGCAAAGCTATAAAGAGCGACTCTGCGCTCTACCGGGGTGGGGGTGTGTGTGTGTGTGGGGAAACAAGAGGGTAACGGACTACAAAACAGCCACAGAAGCCAAGTTTGTCTCCGGGTTAAAGCCCCCGTGATAGCTTCAGGCAAGACAAGCAATTCTGGTGGAAAATAAACTTTAGGCTGCCTTTTGCGTGGGTTTACAAAGTCTCTGAACCTGACTTTCGTCGCTCAAAGCGAAGCATCCAGCACCTCTCAACCAGCTTTGCCCTTCCTCGCCCCTGACCTGCCAAAAACCCCCAAGCCCTCTTCTCCGTATCAGAAGAAGTACTACTACTCTCGCTTCTAAACCACGACAACAGGCACCAGACTGCGCTCCAAAAAAACACCGCCGCGTTCTGCACCGGAAGTACGTGCCCAGGGCTGAGCATTGCTTTATATCACTCCTTTTAGTCAAAAAGCTCAACTCCGTTACAAGCTAGAGGCAAAAGATTATAGCGCCAGAAAGCCCACAGTAGCCTACTGTGCCCTATCGAGAGGAAAAGGGGGGGAATGGGAAAGAGCCTAGGAAATTCGGAACCAATTACAGGTACAGTTTAGCGTACAGAAAGCTTCCACGGCACTCACGGATTCACCAGAATCTTCGGCTTCAGAAAACCTGGTAATTGGCTCCTTCGGCACGACTAGGAAAAGCATCGGAGCTCGCGGTGAAGGATCACGGGACGCAAGGCACTGGAGGAAGAGCAAACAGTGAAAACGCTGAGGTTTTTCCTTACGCGATACTAATACTTTCTATACACAGAATACAACATATTTACAGAGCCCCCTCCAGAAGTGGGATTCGGCACGCAAGGCGACGGGGGCAAGGAGACGGGCCAGTACTTCAGATTAGCGACCTGCGGTATGCTGTCATTTGGGTCGATCGTTTCCTAAGCGGTTTTCCTATTCGATGGGGTCCACGCCGAGGCAGGAGACAAATGGCTTAACTGAATCGGCAAAGAACTTGGTGAAGTGGAAGATGAGCGGCCATCCATTTCCCATGCTACAGGGAGCTCAAGTACTGAACAAAAGCATAATCACAGGAAGCCTGCCAGCGCATAGTACGAGTCTGTCTTCTGTACCGCGCATAAACCCTACCTTCAGAAGCAGAAGACATCCCTAACTGCTAGTCCTCAGCATTTCAATAACAACACGATACGGGACACAGCCTTAAAGTTAACGTCGCGTAGGTAACGGCTGCATTTCCTTCCCCACAGTCTAAGCGGCTCACTCCAGTTCCTAGCGCGTTGTGGTGCGCCAGCACCCGTGAACCTTGCAAGCACGCTCTTGGCACGGTCCCACTTCACCACAGAAACAAGATCCGGGAAGCTTTTGCAGCCTGCGGGATGACCGGCTTCTAGATTTTTTTCAAGAAAGATAAGAAAAGCTGCAATTCTTTGCTTTAACAATCCAGTTTGGGGGTTCAGAACCAAAGCCTAGCACAGCAGAGCTGTGAAATCCCTATAATGCTATTACGAGGCACATCAAGACCTGCCTTTCTCCTAGGCAGGACCAACTCGTTACGGTCAGTACTCAGACGTTCACTGCTGACATACATACGTACGCACAGCCGGAATCCCCGAGGAGACTGACTGCGTGCGCTTTATCCAAGGTTTCAGGACTATCGCCCTACGCGCGGCAGGACCACTCCCATCCCTCGGCAGCAAACTCTGCACGACTTGCAGCGCCAAAGGGATATCACGCGGCAAGCGCCTGCGGCTGCCACCAAGCGCGTTACCGTCAGAGGCCCTCCTCTGCACGCGCACGTGGACACGGTGGGGCTGGGAAGCGAGGCGAGCCGGACAGCACCGGCAACCCAGTACGCGCCGCGGCAGCCGAGGGAGGGGGCACAGAAGCAGCGCGATGTTTATGGGATGGTGCAGCAGAGAGCGCCACAACCCAGAGAGGCCCCGTCCGCCCCCTGCCCCGTCCCTCCACCCACCCGCAGCAACGCCGCCACCCGCCCTGCCGCGCTGCCGGGCACCGCGCAACGGGTCCGGCTCAGGGTGCCTGCGAGCGCGGGGGGGAGGGGGGAGGGAGGGGGAAGGGAAGCGACGGGAAGCGAAGCGAAGAGGAACCGCGCACAGAGCAAAGCCGCGGCTACCTCCTCGTCCTCGTAGGTGACGTTGGCGGGGAAGCGCCTTGCCGATGATCTTTCCGAAGGCAGCAGTGGCGCCACCGGGCCGGGCGGCCCGCGCTCCAATAACCTCGTCAGCCACGACAGCGCCCGTAGTCGCCCCCGCGCTTCCGCCACTCGGCCAGCCCCTCCGCGGCGCCCATTGGGCCGCCAGATCGCCGCCGGCCGATCCCGCGTCTCGATTGGCTGGCTCGCCTGTCGTTTTCGCTTGTCGCCGCCCCCTCGCCGGGTCCGCCCTCGTCGACCGGGTGCTTACCGGGGCTCAGGGAGTTTGCGTGCCCTCGGGGCGCGGAGGGATCCGACCTGGGGGTGGAGGGAGAAGACGTTGGGCGAGCCCGCGGAGGCAGCTGTGCCGCGTAGTGCTGCGACCCTGCGGGCGGGCAACGAGGTCCCACAAGAGGCTGTTGTCGCGAGAAGTACCGTTTCTTGTTTCTTATTACCGCATCGAGCCCACCCCAGGCGGGCTTGTGGCTTTTTGGTGCTGCTCCCTCCAGTCAAATGGCTGCTTTTTCACTAAAAGGAGTGATATAAAGCAATGCTCAGCCCCGGGCATGTACTTCCGGTGCAGAACGCAGCGGTGTTTTGGAGCGCACTCTGATGCCTGTTGTCGTGGTTTAGAAGCGAGAGTAGTAGTACTTCTTCTGATACGGAGAAGAGGGCTTGGGGGGGTTTGGCAGGTCAGGGGCGAGGAAGGGCAAAGCTGGTTGAGAGGTGCTGGATGCTTCGCTTTGAGCTAATAAAGATTTAGCACGGGGATATCCCCTCCGTCTTGTGCGCCTTACTGAGGGAAACAGTTCTGCAAGTTAAAAGGGTGTCTCCGCGGAGTGTAACTACGGGGAATGTTTCCGTCTGTTAACAGCGTTCCATAGATGGGCAATGATTTACCCGGTCGTTTGAAGCCTGACGCAGGAGCTCCAGTTCTTTGTCACTTTTAGTGCCAAGTGAGAAAAAGCGGAGCCTAGATCCTTTTTCTCACAGGAGCCTCTTATTGCTCAGAAAGAAGGCTTTTTCTCTTGAATCTCTCCCCGCGCCCCACCCCCACCCCAAGGGGACTGGATCCCCAGATATTTCCCAACTTTCCTGCCTCCAAAGCGTCCTGTTCCTACCCCAGTCACTATCGTTCTTTAAACCACCAACCCCCTTCAACTTTGACACGGGGGAAGCTGCCTTTTAGGCTTTGTGAAGGGCTGACCTTGGCCGGCTGCCCAGGGGCTCTCTCACTGCCCCTCCTCAACAGGGCAGGGGGAGAAAACAGGATGAAAAGGTTCCTTCGGGAAACATCCACCTGCCGGATCCCCGGGCAGCAAGGCAATACCGGCCCCGGCCAGCCTTTTGCCCTTCCTTAACTATGCTTTCACAGGGGCGCCGCCAGCTTCGCTTTGCTGCTCAGCTTTGGCCTGCGGTGAGTCCGGTGCCTAGCTAGCTGGCTGGAACCAGCTGTGCCCGCCACAGGGCAGACCCTGGCCTCTTCTCACAGAGGCCACCCCTGCAGGCCGCACCTGGGGCGCCGTGTCCGGTTCTGGTCCCCACAATTCCAAAAAAGACGCAGACAGACCGCAGAGGGTCCCAAGGAGGGCCACGAAGACGATCAAAGGGCTGGAGAGCCTGCCCTGGGAGGAACGACTGAAGGAGTTGGGTCTTTTCTCCCTTGGAGAAGAGAAGGCTCAGGGGAGACCTCATCGCAGTATTCCAGTGCTTAAAGGGTGGCTACAAAGAGGACGGAGGCTCTCTCTTCACAAGGAGCCACGCAGACAAGACAAGAGGCAACAAGTACAAGTTGCACCAGGAGAGAGGCTTCGCCCCAAAACAAGACAGAGGTTTTTTGGTTTGTGTGTTTTCTTGGTTGGGGGTGTGTGTGCGCGTGTCTGTGTGTGTGTGTGTCTGTGTGTGTGTGTTGGGTTTAACAGCGAAAACAGTCATCCACTGGAACAGCCCCCCCAGGGCTGCGGCAGAGTCCCCATCGCCGGAGGTTTTTGAGATGCAATCGGACAGGGGGCTAGACGATCTCATCTAGGCTCCCTTGCCCACAACAGGTTGGACCAGCTGATCTGTTGAGGTCCCTTCCCACCTGGGCTGCTCCGATTCTTCAGCGGACCCCTGCTGAATAACCCTTTGCGCTCTCTGGTTTGGAGCAACGTGTCGGCAACCTTGCCTGCGAGGCGAGACGTACATTCCGCCGGGCGCCACAGACTTCTAAAACCTGTGGTAATCACCCAGTCTCTCTGAACATACCTTAGCTTCTTCAAGATTCCCCCGCCCCCAGAAGCGGGACCACCACCTAGATACCTTAGGGAGCTTACGCAGACAGCACAATAGAGGTTACCTAGCTCAATCCTTCAGTAAGCAAACACTGCACCGGTGCAGTTTCAAGGAAACATCATCATATGTCACTTTCCATCCACTTCAGGTAAATCATTTCCATCTCCTCCCTGGGGAGATTAAATAAAGGGTTACTTACCAAACTTCACCTGATCGCTTGGGGATATAGAAGAGATGAAGACGCCTTCCAGTGGGCGTCTCGGATGCCTCAGTAACATGCTGTTCAAGGGCCACGAAGGATCGCCCTGCTTTCCCGTGCCCATCTCCCTTTTGTAACAGCCGTTAAAGAAAGATGAAGTTTGCCATCTCCCCGCGATGTAGTTTTGGCTTGGATGGAGGTAACTTTCCCCATAGCAGCCCTCATAGTGCTGTGCTTTGTAGTTGTAGCTAGGAGGGTGTTGAGAGCACAGCGATGTTTTGGCTACTGCTGAGCAGTGCTCCCCACGGCATGGAGGCTGCCTCTCCAACCACCCCCACCCCCACAGCCCAGTAAGCTGGGGGTGGGCAAGAGGTTGGGAGGGGACAGAGCCAGGACAGCTGACCCAAACTGACAAGGGAGAGATTCCACTGTGCTATGGAAGCACCACAGCTGCCATTCAGGCCGATTGTTTTCTCCCTCCTCACCAGAAAAGGGAGATCAACGGGGCCTTATCATATCACACAGCCGTTGCAGAAGTGCTCCAATGGGAGTTGGATGCTTCCGACACGTTGCACTGTGCCAAAGCCACCCTCGTATGGCACGCCTGTAGCGTCACATACAGTAGTCTCTAAAGTTTTAGCAGCAGCCTACGCTGGCTCTACGTACGTTTGCGTCCCGCCTCCCAAAAGCTAAGAGTTGGCTTCCTACAAGACGCAGGAGACTGCTAAGCGCTTCCAGCGTCACGCTTCAAGCGACTGGGCAAATCATTGCCCATCTATAGAACGCTGTTAACAGACCGAAACATTCCACATACTTACGCTCTGGGGAGACACCGTTTTAACTTGCAGAACCGTTTCCCTCAGTAAGACGCACAAGACAGAGATGATATCCCCATGTTAAATCTTTATTGTGCAACTGCTGCTCAAAGCTTTTACTACCTTCCACAGACACACGCCACAAAAAACCCAAAAACAGACATCAACAGCGGCTAGACCGACGGGCAACAGATGAAATCCATTCAGTGGCGATTTGTACACGTGCAGCCACTCTGGCGGTGCAAAAATCTTTAGCCAGGCGGCCAGCCCCACTGACGGCCACCCAGAAGACGTAGGTGTACGTGATAGACAGGCCGCCC
Organism: Falco cherrug; assembly: GCF_023634085.1. Classification (NCBI taxonomy): domain Eukaryota; kingdom Metazoa; phylum Chordata; class Aves; order Falconiformes; family Falconidae; genus Falco; species Falco cherrug. Next base: position 2,030,244 of record NW_026599288.1, on the reverse strand, counting down.
ACCCTCGGGCCCTTCATCCACAACCATCCGGAATCCACTGGCCAGGCCCAGGTGAGCAGCACGCTTCTTGCCAACAATCATTAAATGCCCAAGAAGCTGGAGAAGGAAGTACAAAACCATAAATAAAAAAAATAAACAAAGAAGGGAGCGGGCAGGGAGGGAAGGAACGAGAGCAGAGAACCACCCAGAGAAACCAGGTAGCCAATTCCTAGCAATTCAACCAGTGCGCTTCAAAGTACCGTCTGCCCGCCCGCCCGCCCGTCCACCCGCAACTGACGTTTTCCAAGCAAAGCTATAAAGAGCGACTCTGCGCTCTACCGGGGTGGGGGGTGTGTGTGTGTGGGGAAACAAGAGGGTAACGGACTACAAAACAGCCACAGAAGCCAAGTTTGTCTCCGGGTTAAAGCCCCCGTGATAGCTTCAGGCAAGACAAGCAATTCTGGTGGAAAATAAACTTTAGGCTGCCTTTTGCGTGGGTTTACAAAGTCTCTGAACCTGACTTTCGTCGCTCAAAGCGAAGCATCCAGCACCTCTCAACCAGCTTTGCCCTTCCTCGCCCCTGACCTGCCAAAAACCCCCAAGCCCTCTTCTCCGTATCAGAAGAAGTACAACTACTCTCGCTTCTAAACCACGACAACAGGCACCAGACTGCGCTCCAAAAAAACACCGCCGCGTTCTGCACCGGAAGTACGTGCCCAGGGCTGAGCATTGCTTTATATCACTCCTTTTAGTCAAAAAGCTCAACTCCGTTACAAGCTAGAGGCAAAAGATTATAGCGCCAGAAAGCCCACAGTAGCCTACTGTGCCCTATCGAGAGGAAAAGGGGGGGAATGGGAAAGAGCCTAGGAAATTCGGAACCAATTACAGGTACAGTTTAGCGTACAGAAAGCTTCCACGGCACTCACGGATTCACCAGAATCTTCGGCTTCAGAAAACCTGGTAATTGGCTCCTTCGGCACGACTAGGAAAAGCATCGGAGCTCGCGGTGAAGGATCACAGGACGCAAGGCACTGGAGGAAGAGCAAACAGTGAAAACGCTGAGGTTTTTCCTTACGCGATACTAATACTTTCTATACACAGAATACAACATATTTACAGAGCCCCCTCCAGAAGTGGGATTCGGCACGCAAGGCGACGGGGGCAAGGAGACGGGCCAGTACTTCAGATTAGCGACCTGCGGTATGCTGTCATTTGGGTCGATCGTTTCCTAAGCGGTTTTCCTATTCGATGGGGTCCACGCCGAGGCAGGAGACAAATGGCTTAACTGAATCGGCAAAGAACTTGGTGAAGTGGAAGATGAGCGGCCATCCATTTCCCATGCTACAGGGAGCTCAAGTACTGAACAAAAGCATAATCACAGGAAGCCTGCCAGCGCATAGTACGAGTCTGTCTTCTGTACCGCGCATAAACCCTACCTTCAGAAGCAGAAGACATCCCTAACTGCTAGTCCTCAGCATTTCAATAACAACACGATACGGGACACAGCCTTAAAGTTAACGTCGCGTAGGTAACGGCTGCATTTCCTTCCCCACAGTCTAAGCGGCTCACTCCAGTTCCTAGCGCGTTGTGGTGCGCCAGCACCCGTGAACCTTGCAAGCACGCTCTTGGCACGGTCCCACTTCACCACAGAAACAAGATCCGGGAAGCTTTTGCAGCCTGCGGGATGACCGGCTTCTAGATTTTTTTCAAGAAAGATAAGAAAAGCTGCAATTCTTTGCTTTAACAATCCAGTTTGGGGGTTCAGAACCAAAGCCTAGCACAGCAGAGCTGTGAAATCCCTATAATGCTATTACGAGGCACATCAAGACCTGCCTTTCTCCTAGGCAGGACCAACTCGTTACGGTCAGTACTCAGACGTTCACTGCTGACATACATACGTACGCACAGCCGGAATCCCCGAGGAGACTGACTGCGTGCGCTTTATCCAAGGTTTCAGGACTATCGCCCTACGCGCGGCAGGACCACTCCCATCCCTCGGCAGCAAACTCTGCACGACTTGCAGCGCCAAAGGGATATCACGCGGCAAGCGCCTGCGGCTGCCACCAAGCGCGTTACCGTCAGAGGCCCTCCTCTGCACGCGCACGTGGACACGGTGGGGCTGGGAAGCGAGGCGAGCCGGACAGCACCGGCAACCCAGTACGCGCCGCGGCAGCCGAGGGAGGGGGCACAGAAGCAGCGCGATGTTTATGGGATGGTGCAGCAGAGAGCGCCACAACCCAGAGAGGCCCCGTCCGCCCCCTGCCCCGTCCCTCCACCCACCCGCAGCAACGCCGCCACCCGCCCTGCCGCGCTGCCGGGCACCGCGCAACGGGTCCGGCTCAGGGTGCCTGCGAGCGCGGGGGGGAGGGGGGAGGGAGGGGGAAGGGAAGCGACGGGAAGCGAAGCGAAGAGGAACCGCGCACAGAGCAAAGCCGCGGCTACCTCCTCGTCCTCGTAGGTGACGTTGGCGGGGAAGCGCCTTGCCGATGATCTTTCCGAAGGCAGCAGTGGCGCCACCGGGCCGGGCGGCCCGCGCTCCAATAACCTCGTCAGCCACGACAGCGCCCGTAGTCGCCCCCGCGCTTCCGCCACTCGGCCAGCCCCTCCGCGGCGCCCATTGGGCCGCCAGATCGCCGCCGGCCGATCCCGCGTCTCGATTGGCTGGCTCGCCTGTCGTTTTCGCTTGTCGCCGCCCCCTCGCCGGGTCCGCCCTCGTCGACCGGGTGCTTACCGGGGCTCAGGGAGTTTGCGTGCCCTCGGGGCGCGGAGGGATCCGACCTGGGGGTGGAGGGAGAAGACGTTGGGCGAGCCCGCGGAGGCAGCTGTGCCGCGTAGTGCTGCGACCCTGCGGGCGGGCAACGAGGTCCCACAAGAGGCTGTTGTCGCGAGAAGTACCGTTTCTTGTTTCTTATTACCGCATCGAGCCCACCCCAGGCGGGCTTGTGGCTTTTTGGTGCTGCTCCCTCCAGTCAAATGGCTGCTTTTTCACTAAAAGGAGTGATATAAAGCAATGCTCAGCCCCGGGCATGTACTTCCGGTGCAGAACGCAGCGGTGTTTTGGAGCGCACTCTGATGCCTGTTGTCGTGGTTTAGAAGCGAGAGTAGTAGTACTTCTTCTGATACGGAGAAGAGGGCTTGGGGGGGTTTGGCAGGTCAGGGGCGAGGAAGGGCAAAGCTGGTTGAGAGGTGCTGGATGCTTCGCTTTGAGCTAATAAAGATTTAGCACGGGGATATCCCCTCCGTCTTGTGCGCCTTACTGAGGGAAACAGTTCTGCAAGTTAAAAGGGTGTCTCCGCGGAGTGTAACTACGGGGAATGTTTCCGTCTGTTAACAGCGTTCCATAGATGGGCAATGATTTACCCGGTCGTTTGAAGCCTGACGCAGGAGCTCCAGTTCTTTGTCACTTTTAGTGCCAAGTGAGAAAAAGCGGAGCCTAGATCCTTTTTCTCACAGGAGCCTCTTATTGCTCAGAAAGAAGGCTTTTTCTCTTGAATCTCTCCCCGCGCCCCACCCCCACCCCAAGGGGACTGGATCCCCAGATATTTCCCAACTTTCCTGCCTCCAAAGCGTCCTGTTCCTACCCCAGTCACTATCGTTCTTTAAACCACCAACCCCCTTCAACTTTGACACGGGGGAAGCTGCCTTTTAGGCTTTGTGAAGGGCTGACCTTGGCCGGCTGCCCAGGGGCTCTCTCACTGCCCCCCCTCAACAGGGCAGGGGGAGAAAACAGGATGAAAAGGTTCCTTCGGGAAACATCCACCTGCCGGATCCCCGGGCAGCAAGGCAATACCGGCCCCGGCCAGCCTTTTGCCCTTCCTTAACTATGCTTTCACAGGGGCGCCGCCAGCTTCGCTTTGCTGCTCAGCTTTGGCCTGCGGGGAGTCCGGTGCCTAGCTAGCTGGCTGGAACCAGCTGTGCCCGCCACAGGGCAGACCCTGGCCTCTTCTCACAGAGGCCACCCCTGCAGGCCGCACCTGGGGCGCCGTGTCCGGTTCTGGTCCCCACAATTCCAAAAAAGACGCAGACAGACCGCAGAGGGTCCCAAGGAGGGCCACGAAGACGATCAAAGGGCTGGAGAGCCTGCCCTGGGAGGAAAGACTGAAGGAGTTGGGTCTTTTCTCCCTTGGAGAAGAGAAGGCTCAGGGGAGACCTCATCGCAGTATTCCAGTGCTTAAAGGGTGGCTACAAAGAGGACGGAGGCTCTCTCTTCACAAGGAGCCACGCAGACAAGACAAGGGGCAACAAGTACAAGTTGCACCAGGAGAGAGGCTTCGCCCCAAAACAAGACAGAGGTTTTTTGGTTTGTGTGTTTTCTTGGTTGGGGGTGTGCGTGCATGTGTGTGTGTGTGTTGGGTTTAACAGCGAAAACAGTCATCCACTGGAACAGCCCCCGCAGGGCTGCGGCAGAGTCCCCATCGCCGGAGGTTTTTGAGATGCAATCGGACAGGGGGCTAGACGATCTCATCTAGGCTCCCTTGCCCACAACAGGTTGGACCAGCTGATCTGTTGAGGTCCCTTCCCACCTGGGCTGCTCCGATTCTTCAGCGGACCCCTGCTGAATAACCCTTTGCGCTCTCTGGTTTGGAGCAACGTGTCGGCAACCTTGCCTGCGAGGCGAGACGTACATTCCGCCGGGCGCCACAGACTTCTAAAACCTGTGGTAATCACCCAGTCTCTCTGAACATACCTTAGCTTCTTCAAGATTCCCCCGCCCCCAGAAGCGGGACCACCACCTAGATACCTTAGGGAGCTTACGCAGACAGCACAATAGAGGTTACCTAGCTCAATCCTTCAGTAAGCAAACACTGCACCGGTGCAGTTTCAAGGAAACATCGTCATATGTCACTTTCCATCCACTTCAGGTAAATCATTTCCATCTCCTCCCCGGGGAGATTAAATAAAGGGTTACTTACCAAACTTCACCTGATCGCTTGGGGATATAGAAGAGATGAAGACGCCTTCCAGTGGGCGTCTCGGATGCCTCAGTAACATGCTGTTCAAGGGCCACGAAGGATCGCCCTGCTTTCCCGTGCCCATCTCCCTTTTGTAACAGCCGTTAAAGAAAGATGAAGTTTGCCATCTCCCCGCGATGTAGTTTTGGCTTGGATGGAGGTAACTTTCCCCATAGCAGCCCTCATAGTGCTGTGCTTTGTAGTTGTAGCTAGGAGGGTGTTGAGAGCACAGCGATGTTTTGGCTACTGCTGAGCAGTGCTCCCCACGGCATGGAGGCTGCCTCTCCAACCACCCCCACCCCCACAGCCCAGTAAGCTGGGGGTGGGCAAGAGGTTGGGAGGGGACAGAGCCAGGACAGCTGACCCAAACTGACAAGGGAGAGATTCCACTGTGCTATGGAAGCACCACAGCTGCCATTCAGGCCGATTGTTTTCTCCCTCCTCACCAGAAAAGGGAGATCAACGGGGCCTTATCATATCACACAGCCGTTGCAGAAGTGCTCCAATGGGAGTTGGATGCTTCCGACACGTTGCACTGTGCCAAAGCCACCCTCGTATGGCACGCCTGTAGCGTCACATACAGTAGTCTCTAAAGTTTTAGCAGCAGCCTACGCTGGCTCTACGTACGTTTGCGTCCCGCCTCCCAAAAGCTAAGAGTTGGCTTCCTACAAGACGCAGGAGACTGCTAAGCGCTTCCAGCGTCACGCTTCAAGCGACTGGGCAAATCATTGCCCATCTATAGAACGCTGTTAACAGACCGAAACATTCCACATACTTACGCTCTGGGGAGACACCGTTTTAACTTGCAGAACCGTTTCCCTCAGTAAGACGCACAAGACAGAGATGATATCCCCATGTTAAATCTTTATTGTGCAACTGCTGCTCAAAGCTTTTACTACCTTCCACAGACACACGCCACAAAAAACCCAAAATCAGACATCAACAGCGGCTAGACCGACGGGCAACAGATGAAATCCATTCAGTGGCGATTTGTACACGTGCAGCCACTCTGGCGGTGCAAAAATCTTTAGCCAGGCGGCCAGCCCCACTGACGGCCACCCAGAAGACGTAGGTGTACGTGATAGACAGGCCGCCCACCCTCGGGCCCTTCATCCACAACCATCCGGAATCCACTGGCCAGGCCCAGGTGAGCAGCACGCTTCTTGCCAACAATCATTAAATGCCCAAGAAGCTGGAGAAGGAAGTACAAAACCATAAATAAAAAAAATAAACAAAGAAGGGAGCGGGCAGGGAGGGAAGGAACGAGAGCAGAGAACCACCCAGAGAAACCAGGTAGCCAATTCCTAGCAATTCAACCAGTGCGCTTCAAAGTACCGTCTGCCCGCCCGCCCGCCCGTCCACCCGCAACTGACGTTTTCCAAGCAAAGCTATAAAGAGCGACTCTGCGCTCTACCGGGGTGGGGGGGGTGTGTGTGTGGGGAAACAAGAGGGTAACGGACTACAAAACAGCCACAGAAGCCAAGTTTGTCTCCGGGTTAAAGCCCCCGTGATAGCTTCAGGCAAGACAAGCAATTCTGGTGGAAAATAAACTTTAGGCTGCCTTTTGCGTGGGTTTACAAAGTCTCTGAACCTGACTTTCGTCGCTCAAAGCGAAGCATCCAGCACCTCTCAACCAGCTTTGCCCTTCCTCGCCCCTGACCTGCCAAAAACCCCCAAGCCCTCTTCTCCGTATCAGAAGAAGTACTACTACTCTCGCTTCTAAACCACGACAACAGGCACCAGACTGCGCTCCAAAAAAACACCGCCGCGTTCTGCACCGGAAGTACGTGCCCAGGGCTGAGCATTGCTTTATATCACTCCTTTTAGTCAAAAAGCTCAACTCCGTTACAAGCTAGAGGCAAAAGATTATAGCGCCAGAAAGCCCACAGTAGCCTACTGTGCCCTATCGAGAGGAAAAGGGGGGGAATGGGAAAGAGCCTAGGAAATTCGGAACCAATTACAGGTACAGTTTAGCGTACAGAAAGCTTCCACGGCACTCACGGATTCACCAGAATCTTCGGCTTCAGAAAACCTGGTAATTGGCTCCTTCGGCACGACTAGGAAAAGCATCGGAGCTCGCGGTGAAGGATCACGGGACGCAAGGCACTGGAGGAAGAGCAAACAGTGAAAACGCTGAGGTTTTTCCTTACGCGATACTAATACTTTCTATACACAGAATACAACATATTTACAGAGCCCCCTCCAGAAGTGGGATTCGGCACGCAAGGCGACGGGGGCAAGGAGACGGGCCAGTACTTCAGATTAGCGACCTGCGGTATGCTGTCATTTGGGTCGATCGTTTCCTAAGCGGTTTTCCTATTCGATGGGGTCCACGCCGAGGCAGGAGACAAATGGCTTAACTGAATCGGCAAAGAACTTGGTGAAGTGGAAGATGAGCGGCCATCCATTTCCCATGCTACAGGGAGCTCAAGTACTGAACAAAAGCATAATCACAGGAAGCCTGCCAGCGCATAGTACGAGTCTGTCTTCTGTACCGCGCATAAACCCTACCTTCAGAAGCAGAAGACATCCCTAACTGCTAGTCCTCAGCATTTCAATAACAACACGATACGGGACACAGCCTTAAAGTTAACGTCGCGTAGGTAACGGCTGCATTTCCTTCCCCACAGTCTAAGCGGCTCACTCCAGTTCCTAGCGCGTTGTGGTGCGCCAGCACCCGTGAACCTTGCAAGCACGCTCTTGGCACGGTCCCACTTCACCACAGAAACAAGATCCGGGAAGCTTTTGCAGCCTGCGGGATGACCGGCTTCTAGATTTTTTTCAAGAAAGATAAGAAAAGCTGCAATTCTTTGCTTTAACAATCCAGTTTGGGGGTTCAGAACCAAAGCCTAGCACAGCAGAGCTGTGAAATCCCTATAATGCTATTACGAGGCACATCAAGACCTGCCTTTCTCCTAGGCAGGACCAACTCGTTACGGTCAGTACTCAGACGTTCACTGCTGACATACATACGTACGCACAGCCGGAATCCCCGAGGAGACTGACTGCGTGCGCTTTATCCAAGGTTTCAGGACTATCGCCCTACGCGCGGCAGGACCACTCCCATCCCTCGGCAGCAAACTCTGCACGACTTGCAGCGCCAAAGGGATATCACGCGGCAAGCGCCTGCGGCTGCCACCAAGCGCGTTACCGTCAGAGGCCCTCCTCTGCACGCGCACGTGGACACGGTGGGGCTGGGAAGCGAGGCGAGCCGGACAGCACCGGCAACCCAGTACGCGCCGCGGCAGCCGAGGGAGGGGGCACAGAAGCAGCGCGATGTTTATGGGATGGTGCAGCAGAGAGCGCCACAACCCAGAGAGGCCCCGTCCGCCCCCTGCCCCGTCCCTCCACCCACCCGCAGCAACGCCGCCACCCGCCCTGCCGCGCTGCCGGGCACCGCGCAACGGGTCCGGCTCAGGGTGCCTGCGAGCGCGGGGGGGAGGGGGGAGGGAGGGGGAAGGGAAGCGACGGGAAGCGAAGCGAAGAGGAACCGCGCACAGAGCAAAGCCGCGGCTACCTCCTCGTCCTCGTAGGTGACGTTGGCGGGGAAGCGCCTTGCCGATGATCTTTCCGAAGGCAGCAGTGGCGCCACCGGGCCGGGCGGCCCGCGCTCCAATAACCTCGTCAGCCACGACAGCGCCCGTAGTCGCCCCCGCGCTTCCGCCACTCGGCCAGCCCCTCCGCGGCGCCCATTGGGCCGCCAGATCGCCGCCGGCCGATCCCGCGTCTCGATTGGCTGGCTCGCCTGTCGTTTTCGCTTGTCGCCGCCCCCTCGCCGGGTCCGCCCTCGTCGACCGGGTGCTTACCGGGGCTCAGGGAGTTTGCGTGCCCTCGGGGCGCGGAGGGATCCGACCTGGGGGTGGAGGGAGAAGACGTTGGGCGAGCCCGCGGAGGCAGCTGTGCCGCGTAGTGCTGCGACCCTGCGGGCGGGCAACGAGGTCCCACAAGAGGCTGTTGTCGCGAGAAGTACCGTTTCTTGTTTCTTATTACCGCATCGAGCCCACCCCAGGCGGGCTTGTGGCTTTTTGGTGCTGCTCCCTCCAGTCAAATGGCTGCTTTTTCACTAAAAGGAGTGATATAAAGCAATGCTCAGCCCCGGGCATGTACTTCCGGTGCAGAACGCAGCGGTGTTTTGGAGCGCACTCTGATGCCTGTTGTCGTGGTTTAGAAGCGAGAGTAGTAGTACTTCTTCTGATACGGAGAAGAGGGCTTGGGGGGGTTTGGCAGGTCAGGGGCGAGGAAGGGCAAAGCTGGTTGAGAGGTGCTGGATGCTTCGCTTTGAGCTAATAAAGATTTAGCACGGGGATATCCCCTCCGTCTTGTGCGCCTTACTGAGGGAAACAGTTCTGCAAGTTAAAAGGGTGTCTCCGCGGAGTGTAACTACGGGGAATGTTTCCGTCTGTTAACAGCGTTCCATAGATGGGCAATGATTTACCCGGTCGTTTGAAGCCTGACGCAGGAGCTCCAGTTCTTTGTCACTTAGTGCCAAGTGAGAAAAAGCGGAGCCTAGATCCTTTTTCTCACAGGAGCCTCTTATTGCTCAGAAAGAAGGCTTTTTCTCTTGAATCTCTCCCCGCGCCCCACCCCCACCCCAAGGGGACTGGATCCCCAGATATTTCCCAACTTTCCTGCCTCCAAAGCGTCCTGTTCCTACCCCAGTCACTATCGTTCTTTAAACCACCAACCCCCTTCAACTTTGACACGGGGGAAGCTGCCTTTTAGGCTTTGTGAAGGGCTGACCTTGGCCGGCTGCCCAGGGGCTCTCTCACTGCCCCCCCTCAACAGGGCAGGGGGAGAAAACAGGATGAAAAGGTTCCTTCGGGAAACATCCACCTGCCGGATCCCCGGGCAGCAAGGCAATACCGGCCCCGGCCAGCCTTTTGCCCTTCCTTAACTATGCTTTCACAGGGGCGCCGCCAGCTTCGCTTTGCTGCTCAGCTTTGGCCTGCGGTGAGTCCGGTGCCTAGCTAGCTGGCTGGAACCAGCTGTGCCCGCCACAGGGCAGACCCTGGCCTCTTCTCACAGAGGCCACCCCTGCAGGCCGCACCTGGGGCGCCGTGTCCGGTTCTGGTCCCCACAATTCCAAAAAAGACGCAGACAGACCGCAGAGGGTCCCAAGGAGGGCCACGAAGACGATCAAAGGGCTGGAGAGCCTGCCCTAGGAGGAAAGACTGAAGGAGTTGGGTCTTTTCTCCCTTGGAGAAGAGAAGGCTCAGGGGAGACCTCATCGCAGTATTCCAGTGCTTAAAGGGTGGCTACAAAGAGGACGGAGGCTCTCTCTTCACAAGGAGCCACGCAGACAAGACAAGGGGCAACAAGTACAAGTTGCACCAGGAGAGAGGCTTCGCCCCAAAACAAGACAGAGGTTTTTTGGTTTGTGTGTTTTCTTGGTTGGGGGTGTGCGTGCGTGTCTGTGTGTGTGTGTCTGTGTGTGTGTGTTGGGTTTAACAGCGAAAACAGTCATCCACTGGAACAGCCCCCCCAGGGCTGCGGCAGAGTCCCCATCGCCGGAGGTTTTTGAGATGCAATCGGACAGGGGGCTAGACGATCTCATCTAGGCTCCCTTGCCCACAACAGGTTGGACCAGCTGATCTGCTGAGGTCCCTTCCCACCTGGGCTGCTCCGATTCTTCAGCGGACCCCTGCTGAATAACCCTTTGCGCTCTCTGGTTTGGAGCAACGTGTCGGCAACCTTGCCTGCGAGGCGAGACGTACATTCCGCCGGGCGCCACAGACTTCTAAAACCTGTGGTAATCACCCAGTCTCTCTGAACATACCTTAGCTTCTTCAAGATTCCCCCGCCCCCAGAAGCGGGACCACCACCTAGATACCTTAGGGAGCTTACGCAGACAGCACAATAGAGGTTACCTAGCTCAATCCTTCAGTAAGCAAACACTGCACCGGTGCAGTTTCAAGGAAACATCATCATATGTCACTTTCCATCCACTTCAGGTAAATCATTTCCATCTCCTCCCCGGGGAGATTAAATAAAGGGTTACTTACCAAACTTCACCTGATCGCTTGGGGATATAGAAGAGATGAAGACGCCTTCCAGTGGGCGTCTCGGATGCCTCAGTAACATGCTGTTCAAGGGCCACGAAGGATCGCCCTGCTTTCCCGTGCCCATCTCCCTTTTGTAACAGCCGTTAAAGAAAGATGAAGTTTGCCATCTCCCCGCGATGTAGTTTTGGCTTGGATGGAGGTAACTTTCCCCATAGCAGCCCTCATAGTGCTGTGCTTTGTAGTTGTAGCTAGGAGGGTGTTGAGAGCACAGCGATGTTTTGGCTACTGCTGAGCAGTGCTCCCCACGGCATGGAGGCTGCCTCTCCAACCACCCCCACCCCCACAGCCCAGTAAGCTGGGGGTGGGCAAGAGGTTGGGAGGGGACAGAGCCAGGACAGCTGACCCAAACTGACAAGGGAGAGATTCCACTGTGCTATGGAAGCACCACAGCTGCCATTCAGGCCGATTGTTTTCTCCCTCCTCACCAGAAAAGGGAGATCAACGGGGCCTTATCATATCACACAGCCGTTGCAGAAGTGCTCCAATGGGAGTTGGATGCTTCCGACACGTTGCACTGTGCCAAAGCCACCCTCGTATGGCACGCCTGTAGCGTCACATACAGTAGTCTCTAAAGTTTTAGCAGCAGCCTACGCTGGCTCTACGTACGTTTGCGTCCCGCCTCCCAAAAGCTAAGAGTTGGCTTCCTACAAGACGCAGGAGACTGCTAAGCGCTTCCAGCGTCACGCTTCAAGCGACTGGGCAAATCATTGCCCATCTATAGAACGCTGTTAACAGACCGAAACATTCCACATACTTACGCTCTGGGGAGACACCGTTTTAACTTGCAGAACCGTTTCCCTCAGTAAGACGCACAAGACAGAGATGATATCCCCATGTTAAATCTTTATTGTGCAACTGCTGCTCAAAGCTTTTACTACCTTCCACAGACACACGCCACAAAAAACCCAAAAACAGACATCAACAGCGGCTAGACCGACGGGCAACAGATGAAATCCATTCAGTGGCGATTTGTACACGTGCAGCCACTCTGGCGGTGCAAAAATCTTTAGCCAGGCGGCCAGCCCCACTGACGGCCACCCAGAAGACGTAGGTGTACGTGATAGACAGGCCGCCCACCCTCGGGCCCTTCATCCACAACCATCCGGAATCCACTGGCCAGGCCCAGGTGAGCAGCACGCTTCTTGCCAACAATCATTAAATGCCCAAGAAGCTGGAGAAGGAAGTACAAAACCATAAATAAAAAAAATAAACAAAGAAGGGAGCGGGCAGGGAGGGAAGGAACGAGAGCAGAGAACCACCCAGAGAAACCAGGTAGCCAATTCCTAGCAATTCAACCAGTGCGCTTCAAAGTACCGTCTGCCCGCCCGCCCGCCCGTCCACCCGCAACTGACGTTTTCCAAGCAAAGCTATAAAGAGCGACTCTGCGCTCTACCGGGGTGGGGTGTGTGTGTGTGTGGGGAATCAAGAGGGTAACGGACTACAAAACAGCCACAGAAGCCAAGTTTGTCTCCGGTTTAAAGCCCCCGTGATAGCTTCAGGCAAGACAAGCAATTCTGGTGGAAAATAAACTTTAGGCTGCCTTTTGCGTGGGTTTACAAAGTCTCTGAACCTGACTTTCGTCGCTCAAAGCGAAGCATCCAGCACCTCTCAACCAGCTTTGCCCTTCCTCGCCCCTGACCTGCCAAAAACCCCCAAGCCCTCTTCTCCGTATCAGAAGAAGTACTACTACTCTCGCTTCTAAACCACGACAACAGGCACCAGACTGCGCTCCAAAAAAACACCGCCGCGTTCTGCACCGGAAGTACGTGCCCAGGGCTGAGCATTGCTTTATATCACTCCTTTTAGTCAAAAAGCTCAACTCCGTTACAAGCTAGAGGCAAAAGATTATAGCGCCAGAAAGCCCACAGTAGCCTACTGTGCCCTATCGAGAGGAAAAGGGGGGGAATGGGAAAGAGCCTAGGAAATTCGGAACCAATTACAGGTACAGTTTAGCGTACAGAAAGCTTCCACGGCACTCACGGATTCACCAGAATCTTCGGCTTCAGAAAACCTGGTAATTGGCTCCTTCGGCACGACTAGGAAAAGCATCGGAGCTCGCGGTGAAGGATCACAGGACGCAAGGCACTGGAGGAAGAGCAAACAGTGAAAACGCTGAGGTTTTTCCTTACGCGATACTAATACTTTCTATACACAGAATACAACATATTTACAGAGCCCCCTCCAGAAGTGGGATTCGGCACGCAAGGCGACGGGGGCAAGGAGACGGGCCAGTACTTCAGATTAGCGACCTGCGGTATGCTGTCATTTGGGTCGATCGTTTCCTAAGCGGTTTTCCTATTCGATGGGGTCCACGCCGAGGCAGGAGACAAATGGCTTAACTGAATCGGCAAAGAACTTGGTGAAGTGGAAGATGAGCGGCCATCCATTTCCCATGCTACAGGGAGCTCAAGTACTGAACAAAAGCATAATCACAGGAAGCCTGCCAGCGCATAGTACGAGTCTGTCTTCTGTACCGCGCATAAACCCTACCTTCAGAAGCAGAAGACATCCCTAACTGCTAGTCCTCAGCATTTCAATAACAACACGATACGGGACACAGCCTTAAAGTTAACGTCGCGTAGGTAACGGCTGCATTTCCTTCCCCACAGTCTAAGCGGCTCACTCCAGTTCCTAGCGCGTTGTGGTGCGCCAGCACCCGTGAACCTTGCAAGCACGCTCTTGGCACGGTCCCACTTCACCACAGAAACAAGATCCGGGAAGCTTTTGCAGCCTGCGGGATGACCGGCTTCTAGATTTTTTTCAAGAAAGATAAGAAAAGCTGCAATTCTTTGCTTTAACAATCCAGTTTGGGGGTTCAGAACCAAAGCCTAGCACAGCAGAGCTGTGAAATCCCTATAATGCTATTACGAGGCACATCAAGACCTGCCTTTCTCCTAGGCAGGACCAACTCATTACGGTCAGTACTCAGACGTTCACTGCTGACATACATACGTACGCACAGCCGGAATCCCCGAGGAGACTGACTGCGTGCGCTTTATCCAAGGTTTCAGGACTATCGCCCTACGCGCGGCAGGACCACTCCCATCCCTCGGCAGCAAACTCTGCACGACTTGCAGCGCCAAAGGGATATCACGCGGCAAGCGCCTGCGGCTGCCACCAAGCGCGTTACCGTCAGAGGCCCTCCTCTGCACGCGCACGTGGACACGGTGGGGCTGGGAAGCGAGGCGAGCCGGACAGCACCGGCAACCCAGTACGCGCCGCGGCAGCCGAGGGAGGGGGCACAGAAGCAGCGCGATGTTTATGGGATGGTGCAGCAGAGAGCGCCACAACCCAGAGAGGCCCCGTCCGCCCCCTGCCCCGTCCCTCCACCCACCCGCAGCAACGCCGCCACCCGCCCTGCCGCGCTGCCGGGCACCGCGCAACGGGTCCGGCTCAGGGTGCCTGCGAGCGCGGGGGGGAGGGGGGAGGGAGGGGGGAAGGAAGGGGGAAGGAAGGGGGAAGGGAAGCGAAGCGACGAGGAACCGCGCACAGAGCAAAGCCGCGGCTACCTCCTCGTCCTCGTAGGTGACGTTGGCGGGGAAGCGCCTTGCCGATGATCTTTCCGAAGGCAGCAGTGGCGCCACCGGGCCGGGCGGCCCGCGCTCCAATAACCTCGTCAGCCACGACAGCGCCCGTAGTCGCCCCCGCGCTTCCGCCACTCGGCCAGCCCCTCCGCGGCGCCCATTGGGCCGCCAGATCGCCGCCGGCCGATCCCGCGTCTCGATTGGCTGGCTCGCCTGTCGTTTTCGCTTGTCGCCGCCCCCTCGCCGGGTCCGCCCTCGTCGACCGGGTGCTTACCGGGGCTCAGGGAGTTTGCGTGCCCTCGGGGCGCGGAGGGATCCGACCTGGGGGTGGAGGGAGAAGACGTTGGGCGAGCCCGCGGAGGCAGCTGTGCCGCGTAGTGCTGCGACCCTGCGGGCGGGCAACGAGGTCCCACAAGAGGCTGTTGTCGCGAGAAGTACCGTTTCTTGTTTCTTATTACCGCATCGAGCCCACCCCAGGCGGGCTTGTGGCTTTTTGGTGCTGCTCCCTCCAGTCAAATGGCTGCTTTTTCACTAAAAGGAGTGATATAAAGCAATGCTCAGCCCCGGGCATGTACTTCCGGTGCAGAACGCAGCGGTGTTTTGGAGCGCACTCTGATGCCTGTTGTCGTGGTTTAGAAGCGAGAGTAGTAGTACTTCTTCTGATACGGAGAAGAGGGCTTGGGGGGGTTTGGCAGGTCAGGGGCGAGGAAGGGCAAAGCTGGTTGAGAGGTGCTGGATGCTTCGCTTTGAGCTAATAAAGATTTAGCACGGGGATATCCCCTCCGTCTTGTGCGCCTTACTGAGGGAAACAGTTCTGCAAGTTAAAAGGGTGTCTCCGCGGAGTGTAACTACGGGGAATGTTTCCGTCTGTTAACAGCGTTCCATAGATGGGCAATGATTTACCCGGTCGTTTGAAGCCTGACGCAGGAGCTCCAGTTCTTTGTCACTTTTAGTGCCAAGTGAGAAAAAGCGGAGCCTAGATCCTTTTTCTCACAGGAGCCTCTTATTGCTCAGAAAGAAGGCTTTTTCTCTTGAATCTCTCCCCGCGCCCCACCCCCACCCCAAGGGGACTGGATCCCCAGATATTTCCCAACTTTCCTGCCTCCAAAGCGTCCTGTTCCTACCCCAGTCACTATCGTTCTTTAAACCACCAACCCCCTTCAACTTTGACACGGGGGAAGCTGCCTTTTAGGCTTTGTGAAGGGCTGACCTTGGCCGGCTGCCCAGGGGCTCTCTCACTGCCCCCCCTCAACAGGGCAGGGGGAGAAAACAGGATGAAAAGGTTCCTTCGGGAAACATCCACCTGCCGGATCCCCGGGCAGCAAGGCAATACCGGCCCCGGCCAGCCTTTTGCCCTTCCTTAACTATGCTTTCACAGGGGCGCCGCCAGCTTCGCTTTGCTGCTCAGCTTTGGCCTGCGGGGAGTCCGGTGCCTAGCTAGCTGGCTGGAACCAGCTGTGCCCGCCACAGGGCAGACCCTGGCCTCTTCTCACAGAGGCCACCCCTGCAGGCCGCACCTGGGGCGCCGTGTCCGGTTCTGGTCCCCACAATTCCAAAAAAGACGCAGACAGACCGCAGAGGGTCCCAAGGAGGGCCACGAAGACGATCAAAGGGCTGGAGAGCCTGCCCTAGGAGGAAAGACTGAAGGAGTTGGGTCTTTTCTCCCTTGGAGAAGAGAAGGCTCAGGGGAGACCTCATCGCAGTATTCCAGTGCTTAAAGGGTGGCTACAAAGAGGACGGAGGCTCTCTCTTCACAAGGAGCCACGCAGACAAGACAAGGGGCAACAAGTACAAGTTGCACCAGGAGAGAGGCTTCGCCCCAAAACAAGACAGAGGTTTTTTGGTTTGTGTGTTTTCTTGGTTGGGGGTGTGCGTGCGTGTGTGTGTGTGTGTTGGGTTTAACAGCGAAAACAGTCATCCACTGGAACAGCCCCCCCAGGGCTGCGGCAGAGTCCCCATCGCCGGAGGTTTTTGAGATGCAATCGGACAGGGGGCTAGACGATCTCATCTAGGCTCCCTTGCCCACAACAGGTTGGACCAGCTGATCTGCTGAGGTCCCTTCCCACCTGGGCTGCTCCGATTCTTCAGCGGACCCCTGCTGAATAACCCTTTGCGCTCTCTGGTTTGGAGCAACGTGTCGGCAACCTTGCCTGCGAGGCGAGACGTACATTCCGCCGGGCGCCACAGACTTCTAAAACCTGTGGTAATCACCCAGTCTCTCTGAACATACCTTAGCTTCTTCAAGATTCCCCCGCCCCCAGAAGCGGGACCACCACCTAGATACCTTAGGGAGCTTACGCAGACAGCACAATAGAGGTTACCTAGCTCAATCCTTCAGTAAGCAAACACTGCACCGGTGCAGTTTCAAGGAAACATCGTCATATGTCACTTTCCATCCACTTCAGGTAAATCATTTCCATCTCCTCCCCGGGGAGATTAAATAAAGGGTTACTTACCAAACTTCACCTGATCGCTTGGGGATATAGAAGAGATGAAGACGCCTTCCAGTGGGCGTCTCGGATGCCTCAGTAACATGCTGTTCAAGGGCCACGAAGGATCGCCCTGCTTTCCCGTGCCCATCTCCCTTTTGTAACAGCCGTTAAAGAAAGATGAAGTTTGCCATCTCCCCGCGATGTAGTTTTGGCTTGGATGGAGGTAACTTTCCCCATAGCAGCCCTCATAGTGCTGTGCTTTGTAGTTGTAGCTAGGAGGGTGTTGAGAGCACAGCGATGTTTTGGCTACTGCTGAGCAGTGCTCCCCACGGCATGGAGGCTGCCTCTCCAACCACCCCCACCCCCACAGCCCAGTAAGCTGGGGGTGGGCAAGAGGTTGGGAGGGGACAGAGCCAGGACAGCTGACCCAAACTGACAAGGGAGAGATTCCACTGTGCTATGGAAGCACCACAGCTGCCATTCAGGCCGATTGTTTTCTCCCTCCTCACCAGAAAAGGGAGATCAACGGGGCCTTATCATATCACACAGCCGTTGCAGAAGTGCTCCAATGGGAGTTGGATGCTTCCGACACGTTGCACTGTGCCAAAGCCACCCTCGTATGGCACGCCTGTAGCGTCACATACAGTAGTCTCTAAAGTTTTAGCAGCAGCCTACGCTGGCTCTACGTACGTTTGCGTCCCGCCTCCCAAAAGCTAAGAGTTGGCTTCCTACAAGACGCAGGAGACTGCTAAGCGCTTCCAGCGTCACGCTTCAAGCGACTGGGCAAATCATTGCCCATCTATAGAACGCTGTTAACAGACCGAAACATTCCACATACTTACGCTCTGGGGAGACACCGTTTTAACTTGCAGAACCGTTTCCCTCAGTAAGACGCACAAGACAGAGATGATATCCCCATGTTAAATCTTTATTGTGCAACTGCTGCTCAAAGCTTTTACTACCTTCCACAGACACACGCCACAAAAAAACCAAAATCAGACATCAACAGCGGCTAGACCGACGGGCAACAGATGAAATCCATTCAGTGGCGATTTGTACACGTGCAGCCACTCTGGCGGTGCAAAAATCTTTAGCCAGGCGGCCAGCCCCACTGACGGCCACCCAGAAGACGTAGGTGTACGTGATAGACAGGCCGCCCACCCTCGGGCCCTTCATCCACAACCATCCGGAATCCACTGGCCAGGCCCAGGTGAGCAGCACGCTTCTTGCCAACAATCATTAAATGCCCAAGAAGCTGGAGAAGGAAGTACAAAACCATAAATAAAAAAAATAAACAAAGAAGGGAGCGGGCAGGGAGGGAAGGAACGAGAGCAGAGAACCACCCAGAGAAACCAGGTAGCCAATTCCTAGCAATTCAACCAGTGCGCTTCAAAGTACCGTCTGCCCGCCCGCCCGCCCGTCCACCCGCAACTGACGTTTTCCAAGCAAAGCTATAAAGAGCGACTCTGCGCTCTACCGGGGTGGGGTGTGTGTGTGTGTGTGGAAACAAGAGGGTAACGGACTACAAAACAGCCACAGAAGCCAAGTTTGTCTCCGGGTTAAAGCCCCCGTGATAGCTTCAGGCAAGACAAGCAATTCTGGTGGAAAATAAACTTTAGGCTGCCTTTTGCGTGGGTTTACAAAGTCTCTGAACCTGACTTTCGTCGCTCAAAGCGAAGCATCCAGCACCTCTCAACCAGCTTTGCCCTTCCTCGCCCCTGACCTGCCAAAAACCCCCAAGCCCTCTTCTCCGTATCAGAAGAAGTACTACTACTCTCGCTTCTAAACCACGACAACAGGCACCAGACTGCGCTCCAAAAAAACACCGCCGCGTTCTGCACCGGAAGTACGTGCCCAGGGCTGAGCATTGCTTTATATCACTCCTTTTAGTCAAAAAGCTCAACTCCGTTACAAGCTAGAGGCAAAAGATTATAGCGCCAGAAAGCCCACAGTAGCCTACTGTGCCCTATCGAGAGGAAAAGGGGGGGAATGGGAAAGAGCCTAGGAAATTCGGAACCAATTACAGGTACAGTTTAGCGTACAGAAAGCTTCCACGGCACTCACGGATTCACCAGAATCTTCGGCTTCAGAAAACCTGGTAATTGGCTCCTTCGGCACGACTAGGAAAAGCATCGGAGCTCGCGGTGAAGGATCACAGGACGCAAGGCACTGGAGGAAGAGCAAACAGTGAAAACGCTGAGGTTTTTCCTTACGCGATACTAATACTTTCTATACACAGAATACAACATATTTACAGAGCCCCCTCCAGAAGTGGGATTCGGCACGCAAGGCGACGGGGGCAAGGAGACGGGCCAGTACTTCAGATTAGCGACCTGCGGTATGCTGTCATTTGGGTCGATCGTTTCCTAAGCGGTTTTCCTATTCGATGGGGTCCACGCCGAGGCAGGAGACAAATGGCTTAACTGAATCGGCAAAGAACTTGGTGAAGTGGAAGATGAGCGGCCATCCATTTCCCATGCTACAGGGAGCTCAAGTACTGAACAAAAGCATAATCACAGGAAGCCTGCCAGCGCATAGTACGAGTCTGTCTTCTGTACCGCGCATAAACCCTACCTTCAGAAGCAGAAGACATCCCTAACTGCTAGTCCTCAGCATTTCAATAACAACACGATACGGGACACAGCCTTAAAGTTAACGTCGCGTAGGTAACGGCTGCATTTCCTTCCCCACAGTCTAAGCGGCTCACTCCAGTTCCTAGCGCGTTGTGTGTGAGAAAGAAAGAAAGTAGGAAAGAAGGAAAGAAGGTAAGGAAGGAAGTAAGGAAGGAAGGAAGGAAGGAGGGAAGGAGGGAAGGAGGGAAGGAAGGAAGGAAGGAAAGGAAGGAGAGGAAGGAAGGGAAGGAAGGAAGGAAGGAAGGGAAGGAAGGAAGGAAGGAATGAAGGAAGGAAGGAAAGGAAGGAAGGAAGGAAGGAAGGAAAGAAAGAAAGAAAGAAGAGTACCCTGGATCGAGGAGAGACATGGAGAAGGATGCAGTTGAGGCAAGAACCAGAGGGACTGGTCTGAAGAGGATGAAGAAGCAGCCCAGACAGTACATTAATTTCTGAAGCCTTGTGGGGGATTGGTGGCTGTGCCAGAGTAAGGTGTGGGAACTACTTATTAAAGTTATCCTGGGATGGAATGGTAAAAGCCTTGTTGCAGCTGGCTAGTTTTGATTGTGCTGTGACAGAGTATGGCACTGCAAAAACCAGACCCAGGGCCTGTCCTGCCCAACCTTGGCACTGTGGGGACACGGGCAAGTGCCTCCCTATCCATCCTTCTCCTAGCATTTCTTCGCGGTTTGTGTCTCTTTCTAGAAATGACACAAAAGTCTTTTACATCATTGTCATGCTCCTGCCTGTGCTTGT